>NC_139521.1:27879395-28324395 GCF_947247035.1 Vipera ursinii
TTTAAGGCTAATCTGACCAAACACTTTGTATTAAAACTCTTCGTGTTACTGATTCATTGTTTTTAATCACAGAACCAGCAACACTGAAAAAACAGAGTATATTGTCAACTAGCTACAAAGAACAGTATAATGGAAGTATAATTTTATATTTCAGGTTTTTTAACCTGAAAGTGAAGGGTAGAAATTTTCTTATTGTTGTTGAAAAATCTCTTATCCTATGCCTGAAATCATTTTTTGGAGGCTTGGAAATCTTCCTGCAATGTAAGATACATTCGGGCTTCACCAGTGGAGAAGAATTACTCAAAATTATACAAATGTGTTTCTAATTTTAAGCAATTCTTTTATCAACCTCCAGTTGGGGATCCTGCAATAATCCCCAGAATCTCACCTTATCTCTTAAATATAAGCTTTACCCCTGTAGTCAGTTGCACTGAAGAGACATGTTCCATCATTAATATCTTTCTATTAATTTATTTTCAGATCTCATAAAAAAAATTAAATATCAGAATTAAATTCTGAAGTAAACACTTGTTATACACAACATAAAAGTATGATTTGAACATATGAAACTAGTATTTTACTGAAAGATTGTATCATAATTATAGTTCCTTCCCTATGCAGAAATTCCAATGCATATATGGAATTTTGTATATGGAATAATATAGCTGTATTCTTATATTTACCTGTAGTGCAATGTAATTGTACTCCTTTTCCCATATGTAATTTAGAAACAGATGTCAACTTCTTTGCTTTCATTTGTGATGCTCTTTGCCTTTTTTATACGCATTGCTACAGCAAAATTTATTTATTTATTTTCTAATATATATGCTAGTTAGTTCTGTGTAATTTTGTTTTCATTTAGTTAGTACCTGGTGAGGCTATGCAAATTATTTAAAAGCTTTTCCCAGTAGTCTCCACATATGTTTACATGCATAGCCACTTTCCTTTACTGGGGAAAAATGAAGCAAGTGACTGAATATGCACAGGCATTCAAACACAGTTGGGAACAGTTCAGAAAGCAGCTTTGTGACTGTGGAACAAGAGATGGCTGCTTTCACAGTTCCAAAAAAGGAACTTCCTATGTCTGCCTCTTTTGAAGCACTTGTACAGCTTTACAATGGCAGGTGGATGCTACTGCAAGGACTGAGGGATCCTAATCTGAATCCTTGGACAAACACCAAAGCATGCCAAAAAAAAAGAGTGAGAGACAACATTCAACATAGCTACATAACAAATACTGAAGTTAATTGAAAAACATTACAAATGAGAAAAGATGAAGATGAAATACTACAGAATGCCATCTGTGACTTTATGCATAAATGCTACCCATACATAATATTTCAAGTTGATCTGGTCAGTACATTTAACTAGCTTTTAAAAATTGTCCTTGGTTTTATTGTCACAATTTTTCATAATAATTGTCTTCAAAATATATGTGTATGTGTATATATATGATCTAAAACAGGGGTCTCCAACCCCCAGTCTGTGGATCAGCGCTTTTCCATGGCATGCCAGCGCCCAGTCCACACAAACAAGCAAAGCCCCATCTGAGAGATGCAGGCAGCACATGAAACCCTGCCCCCCCGTTCACAGAAAAACCTCTCTCCTTGGAATGGGTCCCTGGTGCCCCAAAGGTTGGGGGTCGCTGCTCTAAAAGCAAAATGTTTAACTACATAAAAACACTCCAAAGAATTTTTACATCATAAGAAAATGATGCACAATTATAGTTTGTTGTGTTGTTGCTGCATCCATGTAGTTATCCTAGACTCCCAAAGACCTTTTTGCCTTCTATATTGAAAGTTATAAAGTTCTGCATTCCTGTCTCTAGTGATAAACCTCTGCCTCCTCCATTTACAATTGTATACAACAAAAACCTCTGCCTCCTCCATTTACAATTGTATACAACAAATACCTCTGCCTCCTCCATTTACAATTGTATATAACAAGACTTGTCTCCTGTAATTGCCCTTGCCTCAAGATATTTATTATTTATTTATTTGTTTGTTTGTTTGTTTTTATAAAACGCCCTTCTCCCGAGGGACTCGGGGCGGTGTACAGAGTAAGGTAGGTAAACATAATGAAACAGTACTGAAAAACAATAATCAAAACAAACTGGGACCCCAATTAGAGCTATCAGGCCAGGCCGGACTGCTGGAACAGGTAAGTCTTTAAGTCGCGCCAGAAGGTGCGGAGGTCGGGGGCCATCCGGATTTCAGTTGGTAAGCAGTTCCAGAGGGCTGGCGCACCCACTGAGAATGCCCTCCCCCTGGGGCCCACCAGCCGACATTCCTTGAGTGGTGGCACCCTGAGGAGGCCCTCTCTGTGGGAGCGCACAGGGCGGTGGGGTGTTGACATTGGCAGAAGGTGCTCCTGTAGGTAGTCCGGACCCATGCCATGTAGGGCTTTGTATGTCATTGTTAGCACCTTGAACTTCACTCGGAAGGCAACCGGAAGCCAGTGCAGCGCACGGAGGAGAGGTGTGATATGGGAGTATCGGGAGGCTCCCAAAAGTGTCCGTGCTGCTGCACTTTGCACCAGTTGAAGCTTCCGAGTAGATCTCAAGGGCAGCCCCATGTAGAGAGCGTTACAGTAGTCTAGGTGAGAGGTCACAAGGGCATGGGTGACTGTATGTAAGGCATCCAGGTCCAGATAAGGCCGTAGTTGGCGCACCAGTTGAACCCCTTGGTCACAGCTCCTATGTGATCTTCCAGGGATAGCTGTGAGTCTAGGAGGACACCCAGGTTGCGGGCCCTATCAACAGGGGGTAGTAACTCATCCCCGATGTTAAGGGGTGGGATGCTCTGAGTATCCTGGCTTGCCGATACGTACAGCCATTCAGTCTTGTCCGGGTTCAGTTGAAGCCTGTTTCTCCCCATCCATTCCTGGACCGCTTTCAGGCAGCGGGACATCACGTCGAGGGCATCACTGATGCTGTTTGGAGTTGAGATGAAAAGCTGGGTGTCATCAGCATACTGATGGTACCCTACTCCAAAGCTACGAATGATCTCACCCAGCGGCTTCATGTAGATGTTGAACAGGAGAGGCGAGAGGACCGACCCCTGAGGGACTCCGCAAACGAGAGGCCTCGGGGTCGACCTCTGTCCCCCTGCCAGCACCGACTGCGAGCGACCCTGGAGAAAGGAGGAGAACCAACGCAGAACCGTGCCTCCCACTCCCAGTCCCCTGAGGCGCCGCAGCAAGATACCATGGTCGATGGTATCGAAAGCCGCCGAAAGGTCTAATAAGACTAGGACAGAGGAATGGCCCCTGTCCCGGGCTCTCCAGAGATCATTCATCAGAGCGACCAATGCCGTCTCCGTGCTGTAGCCCGGCCTGAAGCCCGATTGGCATGGGTCTAGATAAACCGCTTCATCCAGGATCTGAGGAAGTTGGTGCGCCACCACGCTCTCAACAACCTTCGTAAGGAAGTGAAGATTGGAGACTGGACGAAAGTTATTCAATGAGGATGGGTCCAAGGTGGGCTTCTTGAGGAGAGGTCTCACCACCGCCTCCTTCAAGGCGGTGGGGAAGTGACCCTCACTCAGAGAAGCAGAGATGACCGCCAGGAACCAGCCTCGTGTCCCCTCTCGAGCTGCATAAGCCAGCCAGGAAGGGCACGGGTCCAGTAAGCATGTGGAGGAGCTCAACCTCCTCATAATCCTGTCCACTTCCTTAGGAGTCACAGGATCAAATTCCTCCCAGATGACGTCGACAAAACTGTCCATGTCTTGTTCATCCAACTCTGCCCAGTTGGAGTCCAGGCCGGTTCGAATCCGAGCAATTTTATCCAACAGATATTGACCGAATTCCTCGGCTCGACCCTGCAAGGGTTCCTCCTGTCTCCTGTAATTGTCCTTGCCTCAAGTTATGCCTTCCTGTGATAACCCTTGTCTTCTCTGTTAGCATTTGTATACAATAAGTTATGCTTTATTGTTTCCTGTGATGACCTTTGCCCTCTTCATTAGCAGTTGTATGCAATGAGCTATGTTTTCCTATGACCTTCCATACGTTGCTTCCTCATGTGTGTACTTCCCCCTCCCTGATGAAACTGCTCAATAAAAGAGTGCTGTGCAAAGCTGTTCGGGGGGGGCAACACCATCCACCCCGGGCACTCTGTGCTCTCTCACCTTGAACAAACTTGTGTTGGTGCCTCAGTTTGTCCTAGGATCCTGTTCCTGCGCTATCGCAGTTCCCAAGTGTGACCGTCGGAACGTCCGGCACACTGGGTTGGTGGCAAAGGGCAAAATCCTTCCATATTCAAGGTGTTCACCCTTGCGAGGGTCCCTCTAAATTCTCACCCCTGTTACGGGGCTCTAAGAGTTGAGGCCGGAACCCTGATCGGTTGCTCGACGCGACACATCCACACTCTGTATTGATCCTGTACTATCCAAAAATAAGGATGAGCAGTTTTCCAATGACTGGAAGATGTACTTGATATCTTCAGGACTGAAATTTAGTAGGTAAATCCACAGAACAAAATAGATCGGGACACTTAATACATATGAACATGACTCCCCCCCCATATTTCTGGAATAAATTAAGGGTTTTCCCTTTTTTCTTTGCTGTAAATTTAATTTAATGTGTTTAACAGCAGAAATTTTAAATTTGGTGATGCAATTAAAGGACCCTAATACAGCCATAATTTATTGTTCTTTGCTATTCAATCATGATTGATTTTCCTGTTGGTTCAAAGCCACACTTTTCATCACTGTGACTTCACTCCCTCTACAATAGGCAGACCCTATGAACTACAGGGCAGCAATCACCAGTAAACATTAGCAAAAAATGTATTATATTTTAAAGCCTTCATAAAAATGATTTCTTAATTTTTTAAAAGACAATTTATCTATATCTTTCTAAAAAATGAAATGTTAATTTACATAAATTCCTGGCATGTGTTAGATAGGTTCAATTTAGTATTTTCTCATTTAATAGGAAAACTTCTATCTTATAAGCATTATTTTTATGGGGTTGATATTATACTCAAAGTATACATGTAACCAGCAACACAGATGGGAATTTCCTGTGACAAAAATTAACATAGAGAACACAAATTTGATTAATTTTATATTTTGATCATAATTTTTTGTTCCACATGGGATATCTCTTTATACTCTTTACATTTGGACATAAAATGTGCCTATGTAGATTGCGACTTGAAATATTTGATTCTCACTAAATAACCCAGAGTTACATTAAATCCAACTCTTGCAAATTATGCATACTTGCTGAAACCACTTTGTATCTTCTAATGCTGCCCTACCAAATGCTGAATAGACAAAAATGTTAATTTACGATCTGAAGATTATCATCTTCCAAATATTTTTAAATGTCAGATGAATACACTAAAATTAAAAAGCAGCACTTTGCTTTTTTTCCTCAAAAAACTATATTAGTAATTTTCTTATCTCTTGTTGCTAGTGTCAGTATTCAGAAACACAGCACACAAAACCAGACATACTGTAAGACTACAGTGAAACTTTTGTACTACTTTTATATCTTTAATGTAAGTGCTGAATGCATTTTGATGCAACACTTCACTAAAAATTCAGGCTACAATTAACACAAGTAGATTGTCTTCCTGAAGGCAATTATACCATATATATGTAAAGAGTGTTTAAAGGCAAGAAATACCCAGCATCTGGTAAAGCATTTGGAACTGATTTAAAGTTTCACTGCCATTTCTTAAGACACAACTGCTTTAAACAGTCAAGCATCACATAAACATTGGTGATGTTATTTTCTTTGACTTAGCAAGTTGTCTAGAACATTTAGATATTCTGATCTTTAAAATTATGAACTAATATGTAAACCCAGTAAACTGTGGCTTATTTACATAACCATAGTTGAACAACCCATGGATTAGTGCAACTTAACCATGTGAAAGTCCTGAGCTTTGTGGATTATATGTGTAGCACCAATACATGCAGAGTGATTCTTTGACATCTAACATTGAGTGAGCAAGAGAAAACTACCTCTCATTTCACCTCATCACCCCCACCACACTTAGCTATTTTTCTCCCACCACCCTGTCAGCAGTTAGCCGAGCAGCTTGACAGATGGCTACACTGATACAGTAAGTCTGGTTCTTGAAGGGTGATTGGTGGCTGTTTCCTTGCTAAAAGGTGAAGGGTGTTCAGAGGGGAATCCACCATTCTCTTTGCTTAACTTGTCTCATAGTAGGGAAAAAAGACAGCACTATTCCCTGCTCATACAGGAATAGTGTATGGCAGAAAAAGGATCTGCCATTATGGCCGCAAATCTATGCAGGAGTATTTTTCTGCCAGTCCAAGGAATGGTGGATAGCAATTTAATCTACCCATGAGAAAGAAGCTCCAGATTAAACTGAACTGATCATTCTGCACACTGGCCTTTTTGGTTTTTGTTTTGTTTGTTTTAAGCTGCCTTACATAAGGCACTAGAAATTATTATTTTTATCCCAGAGAGAAATAATGTCATATTGTTTTAATTAGGTTGTTTTCAACTGCTGTTTATGACGATTTATAGCTTGAATTTATTTTGTTCTGTGTTTATGTTTCAGATTCAAAAAAGCGATTCAACATTAGTTATTTTTCTGTGAGTGGGTTTTCGGGGGGGGGGCTTTTTTTGCCTAGAAGATTACCTACCATGTTAAAAAACACATCAGAAAATCTCTTTGGAATTGTCTTTTTATATGCTCATTAAAACATTTTTTCCTTTTAACAATCTATTTTGCAGCATTGAAAAACCATAGGCTGATGACGCCTATCTGCGCATGTTTAATCGACCACTATGGTTGTCATGCCAACTAGTCAAGAGAATTCTAAGCCTACACTTGGTATTTCAATGCAGTGACCCAATTACTGTCTGTCAACAAATTCACCGGGACAATGAAGTGTAATACATTATTGAGATTACAGCCCAGAGACAGAAACATAAAATGACTGGAACTGAAATCTTAGTCCATTTCACAAGGCAGAATAATATAAATAGAGTTAATGGTAATGTTTTCTAATCTTTCAAATGTATTACATGCTTTTAAACAACTATAAAACAAATAAAAAATATCCAATCATTGTGGTCTCTTTCTTTCTTGTAAATATTGCTATATACTTAGCCCAATTGTGTTGTGAATGTGCCAAACTTGAAAACAGGAAATGTTTAATAAACACAAATATTCTTGTATCAATCCCAGCACAAAATGTAAACACTAAATGAAGTGTTAAATAAATTCTTTGTGCAAGATATGCTTTAAATAGATGAAGTTATTATAGCTTTTAATAAAATAGTCAGACATTATTCTTGATAACAAACCTAAGTTATGTAGAAGAAAAACAGCAATTGTTAACATTTCTCAGCAAACACCAGTAAAAAAGCTTCTTCAGGATGTAAGATATTATGCTTTCTTTAATTATTGCTTCACCATTGTTTTCTATTCTACATCTCCATTCTTAACATAAACAGACGGATCATTTAATATAAATAAGTACAAACTTAATAATAAAGTTGTCATAGGAACAAAAAGTATTTCACTATCATATAGATAAAATATATTATGTCACTGATTGATGCAAATGTTCTCAGCAAACCCCTATTGATAACCCTATCTACTGTAATCTAATAATAACTATTACATGTACATTATAAAATTACCTGACTCTTACTTAAACAAGCTTTTGCATCAAAGGAAACTGCAGTATAGTGAACATGGATGGATGGAAGGATGGAAAAATAGTATTGTCTACCACAATAAAGCAAAACTTAAGACAGAAGAAATTCTAATTAAATTTAATGCATATGAGGTAGAAAAATACAAGTAGAACTTAACTATAACAAAATATTCTAATTCCAATTTGGACAATATAGGAATAATACAATCCTGACCTATCTTACAATAGGAAGATAGGAAGCATACTTTTAAATGGTTTAACCGTAATTTAATCATAACTACTGTAATACCAAAATCTGTCTTCCAATGCCCTTCCTCTGTAAAAACAGCTTGTATTTTCACTATACTGCAGCTTCCCTTGATGCCCATCCTTCTGGTACTGAAAAAAAATCCATGAATAAAGTTTTGTTCATGGTATTTAATTTTTGGAAGCCTGAAAACCACAGCAAACCACTGAAAAGCTTGCTGTAAAATAAGAAACAGAACAGGCACACTGAAACTTTTGCCACCATATAAGAAGAAAGCCAGAAACCTGCAATACACTTTTGAAAATTTAACCTCTTTGTAAAACAAAGCAAGCAAGGAAGCAACAAACAAATAAAAAATAGGGAGGGGAAAGGCTGTCTATGAAAATTAATGAAGAAAAAAGTTTAAAAAGTCATTAACCACTAAAAGTGCTAGTTAAAAAATGAACTGGGCAACAGGTGATGTGAAAAATCTTCGTTTGCAACCTTGAAGTTTTTTTATAAACTGAATATACTATCCACGCTTAACATAAAGTCCTCTACGCTCATTCTCTCAAGTCAACTACTGTAGTTCAATACAACTGGGACTGGGCTGGATGAATTCTATAACTTATCTTGATAAAGATGAGTTTCATTTCCAATATTTAAAAGTTTAATTATTTATAATTTTCATTAACATTATTAAACAGTATCTACACATTCTAGCTCTAGTATATTTTTCAAAGTTAGCATCTTGCACATGGAAAAGGTAAGCAAAGAAATGGCTTATTATTTCCTTTTCATCTATGTTTTCTATGTGAATATTTCTTTTTAATGAATGAGTTTGAACTACTGGATCATTCAACCAGGAAATCAATCAATTAACATTCAAAGGAATTAGAAATGGCAAAATAAATTAAGTAGCACATTTTTTTGAACCAATATTTATTTAGCATGGGAAAACGAATTAGACACTTTGATTAAAACTCAGGTAAGAAATGTGTATCTTGACCCACAAATAATAGCTAATATATTCATAAAGATATCCTTTAGCAAAAATGAATCAAAATGCTAACATAAGATAGTGGCCCCATTTTCTATACTACATAGATACAGATAAAAGTAAAGGTAAAATTTTCCCTTGTCAAGTCATATCTGACTCTAGAGGACAGGTGCTCATCTCCATTTCTTAGCCCAGGGAGCCAGCGTTGTCTGAAGACATTTCAGTAGTCATGTGGCCAACATGATTATATGTCCAGGCACACAGAACAATTACACAGATATACATACATAAAAGTAAATGAGAAGAAAATATTAAACTTCGAAAAAAAATTCAATAGGAATATTTAGACAAAGGGATCTAGTACTATTATATATCTCAACTATTTTTTGTCAATATAATTATTAGTTAGTGCCAGCTCTCAAGCTGGTATCTCCAGATTTGTTGACATTTCATGAAAAGATGAAAAGGTGTTGAGACTGACTACAAAAAAAGAATGAGCATTTATTTATTTATTTAATTTGCTAGAAGAAAATTCTTGGTTCGATCCAGGCCAGGACAGCTGCTTGAAGCAGAGGTGACTTTTATTCAAGAGCATGACAGTCACAGCAATTGAAGTTTATTCAAAGTTAGAGTTTGGAAAGGTTACTTTAATAAAGGAGTCTTTCTATTGTCCTCAGAAACTCAGCCTCTGTTCTAGGAATTACTGGAAAGGACACCAGATCTGGTAGTGGAAAAACATGGGCTGACTGGGGGGGGGAGGTTGTGGTTGTAATCTTTCTTTTTTGTATGTCAAGGTTGTGACCTTGAACAATGGGTCCAGGGTTAGGAATTCTTAGTGTGTGTGTGAAAGATTTCCATTTCTTCAAGGGATTTTCCTATTTGATTAATTTGCTGGTATTTGACAATTTCACCTAAGTTAAGACGTGCTTCATCAGTTTCAGTCTGAGTGTTAAAAGGCTTAAGTGGTCTTTTGTTTTACAGTCTGGGGTTCATTCAGATAAGCAGCAGAAGGGAGCAACATGGAGGGAGGAGTCTTCCTAGAACTTTATTACAATCTCATTCATTACAATCTCATTAACGTACATGTAATTATGCCTTTTAAAAATATAAAACAGAAATGGATGGCTATTGTTGAAATGATTCTATATATGTACTTACAGTCTTCTCCCCTAACATGTATTGATTTGTCATGGCCCACAATTAAGCTGCTAATAAATAAATAGTTTAGTGTATAGTAACTATCTCATAAATATCTAATAATAGAGATTTGCAGTCCATCATAAAAATGTTTAATTTCAAATGTATAGCCAGTTCTCACAGCTTAATTTACACTCTTCCTCCATCAAATTCATGACATTTTTAATCTGCATTTTTTGAAAATATGTCCCTTGGCCTGACTTATTTTATTATCTGCAAAATGGTCTACATAAGGCTGACTTTAAAGTCCAGTTAAAAGTATAACTGGCCCAGAATAGAGTGGTCCATTTGCAATCAGTTTCTGGGAATATATTACTGCTGTCCTTTGGGCCCTGTACTTTATAGGCATGGATTTTCAAATGTTGGCTTTGATCTAGAAAGTTCTTCATGACCTGTCACCTAGTTATTTTCATGGGCACTTATATTTACTGGAATTGACTAACCAAAAAAGCCATGGTTAATAGTTCTTTATTGTATGAAGTAAAGAGGGCTAAAGCCAAAACATCCTCAGCAGTAGTTTAGTCTTGTGAAACAGAGTTCCAGTGAAAATCAGTATGGACCCTTCTCTGAATTTACTGCATTCCAGAAAATGTTAAAAATGGTAGAGAATTTATTATTTATTCTAGAATTAGCATATATTGATTCAACATCAGGATGCACATTTCTTATATATGGTGCTTGATTGTCTTGTGGCTTTATTGATTTAGATGTTTTTAATTAAGTGTTCTATGTATCTTGTGTTTTCATTATTTTATTTATTTATTAATGAATAAATATTCTGTATGTTTTATAAATGGCTGAAATCTGCATTTGATTGCAGTGGGATAATAAATAAATCCCCAACTGATACTTCCATTATTAACCAGACCTATCCTGTCATTTCAAGTACAGATCACATGCTTTATTTTCAGATAGCCCCTCTTTAATCCCAACCTTCCATAAAATTGATTTCCAGTTATGGCTTCTGTGTCACATATCTGGAGAGAATCAGGATTATCTATACTGGCTGGTAGAAAGTCTGAGGCTTTCAGATCATACTCAGTTCAGTACAAAGTAAACTTCATTTGCTTATAATAAATTGTCAGTGCTTCATCACTCAAGGTTTTTAAGAAGAGACTAGATAACCACTTGTCTGAAAGGATATAGTGATCTGCTTGAGCAGGGCGTTGGACGAAAAGACTTCCAAAGTCCCTTCCAGCTCTATTCTGATTGATACGTGTTTTATAAATTAAAATTATGACAGTTTACTGGGTTTTTTAATTAAATGAAACCTTTTAATCAATTATTGAATCAAAATATTCCAGTTCTTAGAAGGCTGCCCTCATTCTCTCATAATTTCAAGGCATTTAAAGAAGCCCATATAACCTAGCTATACAGGTAGTCATCAAATGATGACTGCAATTGGGAGCAGGATTGACATAGCTAAGATATCTAGTCATAGAGCCTGACAACACATTATGGCATAGCAATGGCAATCCATGCACTCCTAGTTGTCACTGAAACCCCAAGGCATGTGGTTTGTGATTGTTAAATGAGAACCAGAGGGAATCCCAGGTAAGGAATACAGGGTACCACAGAAATAAAATAGAGATAAGAGATAAAAGGTGAGATGAGATTAGATGAAGTAATCTTTGTCATTTTTTTTACTATAAGCACACTGGCCAGGCAGAGCAGGAGGCCTTTGCCCCAGGGATGCTGGGGGGTCACCTTACTGGCCCCGGCCTTGCCCATCTGAAAGGTGAGTGGGGGGGGTGGCAGCCCAGAGCCAAAGAGGCAGGTGGAACACCGACTGGATCGGGGAGGGAGTGGGCATCCTGCTGTCAGTGAGTGGGTGTCCTGCCATCAGCACCCATGCCGGCTACTTCTTCCCCACCAGAGCCGGAATGCCGCCGCATTTACCTTAAGTGCCAGTAGATACCAGCCTTCCCTTTGGCGGGCCTGGGCAGCTGCTGCAATGTGACAAGCTGGTTTCAGTGCCTGATGCCCTTAGGGAGTTTGCCTTTTCACTCCCCTAATGGACCAGACTGCTGGGGCTTTTAGCCACCTAGCCCTCTTCACAGCTCTGCCCACACAGCCACTGAAGCAGCAGGTGGAGCGCTGGACCAGGAAAGCACCTGATTTCTAGTTCTGTCACATTTCTCTGCACCATGGAGCTGGAGACCTTGCCCCACCCGCACTGCCCAGATGCCCTCCTTTCCCAAAGCATTTCTATGCTAACCTTCTTTCCAGCTCTGAAGCATTTGTGAGACTAAAAAAAACAACCAATCAATTCCAACTTCACGAGATCTTTTTTTTTACGAGATGTTGGAACTGATTGATTTTTTTTTTAATCTCAGAAACTTTGTTTGTAGGACTGCACATGGTGATGGAGGAGCACGTCAGAGCTGGAAAGAAGGTTAGCATAGAGATGCTTTAGGAAGGGAGGGCATCTGGCCAGTGGTGGGTGGGGCAAGCTCCCCAAGTCTGCAGCAGCAGAGAAATGTGATGGAACTGGAAAGCAGGTGCTTTCCTGTTCTAGCGCTCCATCTGCCGCTTTGATGGCTGTGTCAGTAGAGCTGTGAAGAGAGCTCAGAAGAAGACTGAAAGGGAAGAGGGTGGGTGGACATGTGAGGGGGGAATCTGTCCCACACTGCCCCATTTGTTCTGCAGCCACTTTCAGCCAAGTCACATCATGCACACCAAAGCCTCTGCTAAGATGCTTGGCAGATCCCCTCCTTCGACGCATTCCTCCATCACATTCCTCTGCCATCACGTGCAGTCCCACAAACAAAAGAAGTTTGCCAAAGTGGATCCCAGAGTGTAATGTGTGCTGCAATGGAGAGCCGGGAGGTGGAGCAGCTGGAAGGAGGGAAGGAGGAGTGGGGAGAAGAGGAAAAGCAGCCAAGTGAGAAGTGGGTCCATCCTGACCATTCAGGCACTGAAGTGCTGCCGAAAACAGCAGAATCCATGCGTATGCCTGCCTCATGCTCACCCAGCATCAGCCATGCTCTTCATGCCTCTGATCAGTTGCAATGCACCAGAGAGCATGGCTAACATGGGTGAGCGTGTGCCAGGCAGGCACACGGACTCTGTTGTTTTCGGTGGCACTATGATGCCTGGCCAACTGAGATTGACCCACTTCTCACTTGGCTGCTTTTCCTCTTTCTTCTCCCTACTTCCCTTCCCTCGTGCCAGCTGCTCCACTTCCTGTCTCTCCATTGCAGCACACATTGCAACCCTGGATCCACTTTTACAGCAGCAGGGTTTGGGGGGATTGTGAATCCCCATTTGTGGCATGTCTGCCGACCAATCATCATGCCACCTCTCGGGAGGCAGCACTAGCTGCCAATGCAGTGGTGGGGAAGGCGGAACACAATCTTGGCCATGAGACCAGCTGGCGGGGTTGGGATTTGGTGGGAAACTGAGTGGTGCCAAAAACAGCGCTCGGAACCTCCAGGAATTGCGGGGATCTGCATCTGTCCTTTGCAGTCATTCTTCTGACCAACATTGCATATGGTTTATGCATGTGTGTATCAGTGGCTGCTTAGGCATGTCACAGTGGAGGCACTGGCAGCAGGTGGAGATAGAAGTGGGGAAGAGGCACACAATCCTGCCTGCTAAAAACAGATGATGGGATGGAGTGGGCAGGGTCTGAAGTCAGGCTTATTTTGGGAGCAGGGCTTATATTAAGCCCACCCCCAAAAATCAAACTAGGGTGTATTTTGGGGGTAGGTCTTATTTTCGGAGAAACACAGTATATGGAACAAAACTGTGACTGAATCTGGATGTTCTGCTTTGGGTACCACGAAATGTCCTCCCAGAAGGTAACAAGGAAAACAGGTCATGAAGAGGATGTGTAGTGTCCCCGATAATCTTATGGACCCTGTTCAACAACGCTTCTGTGCTATGTCCTGGGTAGAAGAAAGTGAACTACCAATAATCTTTTCTGCCATCCTCACCACTCTCTGCACTATCTTCCGGTCTGAAGCAGTAATGCTTCCAAACCAGACAGTAATGCAATATGCTCTCAATCATCCCTCTGTAGAGAGTGGTAAGGAAGATATAATTTTCTCATATGATGCCAAAAATGCAGGCACTTCTGTGCCCACTTCACCAGTTTCTCACTGTTGAACAACAAAGTTAGTTTACTTGTTAGCTGCACACCCAGAAACGTCATGCTGCTAACCACCTCCAGAGGTGAATCATCAATACAAAGAGATGTGTGACAATGATTTCTTTAGTTTTTCTTACGTTTAAAACAAGGCTGTGTTTGTTACACCAGCCTTGCAATCAGCACCCTCATTGTCATCTTGAATAAGGCCCACTACTGTTGCATTAGCCACATACTTCGCAATATGGTTGGTGGCAAACCTGGCATAACAGTCATGGGTCAACAGGGTGAACAATAGCAGACGTAGCCATGAGGTGTGCTCAAGAAAATGGTGTTAGAAATATTAGTCCCAACTTGCACATACTGGTGTCTATCAGTAAGATGTGGAGAGATCCTGGAAGTCAGGGTGCACACAAAGAGATGTTGGAGGACAGGATACTTGGTGCAATGTAAGCTCAGAAAAGCTGATGAATATTTGTTTGAAAACCATAAGCTTCTTGAGGAATATATGAATCAGAATGAAATTGATATAATAATCTACTGTAAGTTTTTTCTGGACTTTGGCTGTATCTTATAAAAATAATTATAACCTTGATAAAAGATAAAATAAACTGAAAAAGTTATAGGCAATTGACATACTACTAATAAACATGACAATTTAACAAAAGTAGCTATCTTAAGATAAGGTAAGATAGGATAAGATAATCTTTATTGTCATATTTTACTGTGGGCACAA
Source organism: Vipera ursinii (assembly GCF_947247035.1). NCBI lineage: Eukaryota > Metazoa > Chordata > Lepidosauria > Squamata > Viperidae > Vipera > Vipera ursinii. Next base: position 27,894,294 of record NC_139521.1, read on the forward strand.
CAGCACACATCAAAAATGAAATTTAGTTGCCCACTATCAAAGTGAAACACATACGTGACACACATCTAAAACATACTATATACAACATATGTATAGACCCACACCCCTACATGTACATAACAATAAAATATTAAATACTTTCCATCTTGAATATATAACGGAAGGAGGAAGCCTGAGAGTTCACAAGGTTAATGCTGTATGGACTGAAACTATGGCTGAATCTGGATGTTCTGCTACGGATACCATGAAGCCTCCTCCTAGAAGGTAACAAGGAAAACAGGTTGTGAAGAGGATGAGTAGTGTCCCCAATAATCTTATGGACCCTGTTCAACAACGCTTCTGTGCTATGCCCTGGATGGGAGGGAGGGAACTGCAATGAACTTTTCGGCCATCCTCACCACTCTCTGTACCGCCTTCCTGACTGAAGCAGTGATGCTTCCAAACCAGACTGTGATGCTGTATGACAGGATGCTCTCAATTGTCCCCCTGTAGAAAGTGGTCAAGACAGGGGAAGGAAAATGAGCTTTTCTCATGCGACGGAGAAAGTGCAAGCGCTGCTGTGCCTGCTTCACCAGTTCCTCACTGTTGGGCAACCAAGCCAGCCTACTTGTTAGCTGCACACCCAGGAATTTGATGCTGTTAACCTCTCCACAGGTGAATCATTAATGCACTGAGAAGTGTGACTGTGCCTGTCTTTTCTGAAATTGACAATGATCTCTTTGGTTTTTCCGGTATTTAAAACTAGGCTGTTTTCCTTACACCATTTCACCAACCCCTCAAACTCCTTGCGGTAAGCTTCCACATGAATAAGGCCCACTACTGTTGTATCATCTGCGAACTTCACAATATGGTTGGTGACAAACCTAGCACAACAGTCATAGGTCAACAGGGTGAACAGCAGCGGACTTAGGATGCAGCCCTGAGGAGAACCTGTGCTCAGGGAAATGGTATTAGAGGTGTTTGTTCCAGCTCGCACATATTGGGGCCTGTTGATCAATTTTCAGTATTGAATATTAACATTATCAACCTTGTATGTTAATAGTCAATCCTAGGAACTCAGAATAACACAGGAAATATTTCATTACAGCTTTTATTGTTTCATTAGAAGAAAAGGTAAAAACTGTAATTTAACTTAGATACAGCCATGAAATTGGTTCCATTCTAATCTGTAAAGCAAAGTGGATTTTTATTTATGCCAGCCAATTAAGAAGAAAATAAGAAAAAGATGTGATATAAACAGGGTGGAAAATGGATGGAATGAAATGCTTCTCTATTCCATTTTGTGAAATCCAGCTGGCCTTCTAGAAATTGGTCAATTCTTCTGGAAGGTTTTTAATTAATTAATTGGTACAATGTCATGAAGGTCTCAAATGTTGTCAGGTAGCTGTTTTAATGATTGCTATGATTTCATTATTTTGTGAATGATTTGTTTTGCAAGCCTTTGAATGTCTCAAAATTGATTAGGCTTAAAGGTCAAACTCAATGAAAAAGTAAAATTTTCAAGTCAACTCTACTCTTGTTGACTTAATGGACCTATCCATGTATCATTCTTGGCAAAAATACAGAAGTAATTTGCCAATGCTTTCTAATGAGTTATTTTCAACTTCCTAGACTATGTATACCATTCCATTGAGTACTAACTAGATCAGGCACTGCTTAGCTTCTATACCCAGATATGTTGCTAAGTGCTACCACCTTTTGGCTCAATTGAAGTCATACTAACATATTAGAACAATATAGGTTGTTTCTGACCTGTGTATTTTGTAAATAATGAAGTTGGATGAATAATATTGGTCAAACAGCAGTCAAGATGTCCAATCACAAATGAGAGAGGGAAAACATGAGCAGAATATAAGGATGCTGCCTGCTGTCAAATTCAGTTCTAACAACAAGACTGATGAAATGTCAGTACATTTCTTCATTATCTCATCATCACCTGGAAGTTATTGTTACCAATAAGTAGCTGTGAAAACCTATATTCGGTAATTAAGTAATACTTTATTATCCACTTGTTTCAACCTGGCTCCTGACTTAACACTCTAGCTCAGGGGTGTCAAACTTACCATGTGATGTGATATGTTGCCATGTATTGTGACTTTTTTCACCTTGCTGGAGCTGGGGTGGGTGTTCTGCTCCCTGCTCTAGCTGCTTCAACTTGAATCGCAGCTCTAATTAAAGTTGAAATCAAGCTTTGGAAAAACCTGGGGGAGTCTGAGGTAGTTACGTTAAGAGACAGAGTTCAAAGGTTGTAGGGGAATACTACACAAGAAATAAAAAGTATAAAATCCCCTATGCTTGTTTAATATTTATGAAGCCTCCATTGAAGAGATAGGTAATATATTTAATTAGTTCTTGGTCACAAGAATTATTCACATAGCCTGATCAGTTGAAGCCAAAGCCTAATAAGATCTGCCCCACAAATAATCACAGCTCCAGTAAACAGTTCTCCTATTAGGTACTTGTACTCCTTCTGTTATTGAAGTCACAAGAGGACAAGGCATTGTTATCATTTAGTAGAATAATCATTCTGCAAAATCCATGCACCATCATTAAATTACAAAGAAATACAGAACAATATAATTCTTTCAAATAGAATCTGGATTTTTGCAATCCAGTATGGTAGTCTTTATAGTATGAGGTTTTGAACTCCCGAGCATTGAGTTATGATCAGTCTATTTGCTTAGTTCAAATCTAACTGGGGGAGAAGGATTGAGCTTGATGGGGTTTTATATTATAGATTTTTAATGTTGTAAGCCACCAGGAGGCACCTGCTATGAGTTGGACACCATATACATTATTTGATAAATAAAATTGCATGAACATTAGAAATTAGAGCATTAAACATTACTTTAAAATGACAATAGTTTAATACTAATGCAATATAGTAAACCCTCATTTTAACAGATTTTTATTTAGCACACTATATAACATATAAGCTTTTCATTTGTTTCCATCTCTTTTTAACTGGTTAAAGTGTATGCAAATGCCACCTAAGGTTACGAAATGGGCAAAAAAAAGTTCTGTTACCACTAGTAACAATGTGGGAGTAACTGATCCAGAAGCTGCTATAAATATGATTAGATTCGTAGATTTAGCAGTAGTTAATTTTATACCAAGATCATATTTCACATGTTCAATTAAAACAATTAATTTATATGAGACTCATTTTCCCTCATGCATGTATATTTCCATTCTTAAGAGCTATTTGTTGCAATGTTTTGGGTTAAACTCCAATAGAAAGAATGGAATATTACAACATAAGAAATTTTCTTGGTATAGTGTGGTGTACTTATTTAACCTAAAACTGATGTACATAATTGCAACATTATGCTAAAATATTTTGTTGTTGTTGTTGTTGTTAGTTGCGAAGTCGTGTCCGACCCATCGCGACCCTATGGACAATGTTCCTCCAGGCCTTCCTGTCCTCTACCATCTTCTGGAGTCCATCTAGGCTCACGCCTACCGCTTTGGTGACTCCATCCAGCCACCTCATTCTCTGTCGTCCCATTCTTCTATTGCCCTCAATCTTTCCCAGCATTAGGCTCTTCTCCAGTGTGTCCTTCCTTCTCATTAGGTGGCCAAAGTATTTGAGTTTTAGCTTCAGGATCTGGCCTTCTAAAGAGCAGTCAGGGTTGATCTCCTCTAGGACTGACCGGTTTGATCGCCTTGCAGTCCAAGGAACTCGCAGGAGTCTTCTCCAGCACCATAGTTCAAAGGCTTCAATTCTTTGGCGCTCAGCCTTTCTTATGGTCCAGCTTTCACTGCCATACATTGCAACTGGGAAGACCCTAGCCTTGACTATACGCACTTTTGTTGACAGGGTGATGTCTCTGCTTTTCAGTGTGCTGTCTAGATTTGCCATGGCTTTCCTCCCAAGGAGCAAGCGTCTTTTAATTTCTTGGCTACAGTCCCCATCTGCAGTGATCTTGGAGCCCAGGAAAATAAAATCTGTCACTACCTCCATTTCTTCCCCATCGATTTGCCAGGAATTGAGAGGGCCGGATGCCATGATCTTGGTTTTCTTAATGTTTAGTTTCAACCCAAGTTTTGCACTCTCCTTCTTCACTCGCAACAAGAGGCTCTTTAGTTCTTCTTCACTTTCTGCCATTAGAGTGGTATCGTCTGCATATCTTAGGTTGTTGATGTTTCTTCCGGCAATCTTAATTCCAACTTTTGATTCATCTAGCCCTGCCTTTCTCATGATGTGCTCTGCATATAAGTTAAATAGGCAAGGTGACAGTATACAGCCTTGCCGGACTCCTTTCCCAATTTTGAACCAATCAGTGGTTCCGTCTCCAGTTCTCACTGTTGCTTCTTGGCCCGCATATAGATTTCTCAAGAGACAAATAAGATGGTCTGGTATGCCCATCTCTTTAAGGACTTGCCACAGTTTGTTATGATCCACACAATCAAAGGCTTTAGCATAGTCAATGAAGCAGAAGTAGATGTTTTTCTGGAACTCTCTAGCTTTCTCCATGATCCAGCGTATGTTAGCAATTTGATCTCTAGTTCCTCTGCCTCTTTGAAATCCTGCCTGTACTTCTGGTAGTTCTCGATCCACATACTGCTGGAGTCTAGCTTGTAGGATTTTAACCATAACTTTACTAGCATGAGAAATGAGTGCAATGGTGCGATAGTTTGAACATTCTTTGGCACTGCCTTTCTTTGGAATTGGAATGTAAACTTATCTTTTCCAATCCTGTGGCCACTGTTGAGTTTTCCAAATTTGCTGGCAAATTGAGTGTAGCACTTTTACTGCACCATCTTTTAAGATTTTGAATAGCTCAGCTGGAATACTGTCACCTCCACTAGCTTTGTTGTTGCTCAGCTTTTCTAAGGCCCACTTCACTTCACATTCTAGGATGTCTGGCTTGAGGTCAGTGACCACCTCATTGTGATTATCAGGGACGTTAAGCTCATTCTTGTATAGTTCTTCTGTGTAATTTTGCTACCTCTTCTTAATCTCTTCTGCCTCTGTTAGGTCCCTGCCATTTTGGTCCTTTATCATGCCCATTTTTGCATGAAACGCTCCTTTCATCTCTCCAATTTTCTTGAAAAGATCTCTGGTCCTCCCTATTCTATTGTTTTCTTCTATTTCTTTGCATTGTTCATTTAAGAAGGCATTCTTATCTCTTCTAGCTATTCTTTGGAATTCTGCATTTAATTGGGCATATCTTTCTTTTTCTCCCTTGCCTTTCGCTTCCCTCCTTTCCTCAGCTATTTGCAAAGCTTCCTCAGACAGCCATTTTGCTTTCTTGCATTTCTTTTTCTTTGGGATGGTTTTGGTTGCTACCTGTTGTACAATGTTGCAAACCTCTGTCCATAGTTCTTCAGGCACTCTGTCTATCAGATCTAATTCCTTAAATCTATTTGTCACCTCTACTGTATATTCAACAGGGATATGATTTAATTCATACCTGACTGGCCTAGTGCTTTTCCCTACTTTCTCTAATTTAAGCCTAAACTTTGCAACAAGAAGCTCATGGTCTGAGCCACAGTCAGCTCCAGGTCTTGTTTTTACTGACTGTATAGAGCTTCTCCATCTTTGGCTGCAGAGCATATAGTCAATCTGATTTCTGTGTTGACCGTCTGGTGATGTCCATGTGTAAAGCCGTCTCTTGGGTTGTTGGAAAAGAGTGTTTGCTATGACCATCGTATTCTCTTGACAAAATTCTATCAGCCTGTGCCCTGCTTCATTTTGTACTCCAAGGCCAAACTTGCCTGTTATTCCAGTTATCTTTTGGCTTCCTACTTTAGCGTTCCAATCCCCCATGATGATAAGGACATCATTTTTTGGTGTTAATTCTATAAGGTGTTGTAGGGCTTCATCCTCTTCAGCACCGGTGGTTGGGGCATAGACTTGGACTACTGTGATATTGAATGGTTTGCCTTGGATTCGAACTGAGATCATTCTGTCATTTTGAGGATTGTATCCCAGTATTGCTTTTCCTATTTTTTTATTGACTATGAAGGCTACTCCATTTCTTCTGAGGGATTCTTGCCCGCAGTAGTATATCTGATGGTTATCTGAATTAAATTCACCCATTCCTGTCCATTTTAGTTCGCTGATACCTAAGATGTCGATGTTTAGTCTTGTCATCTCTTGTTTGACCACGTCCAGCTTTCCTTGGTTCATGGATCTTACATTCCAGGTTCCTATGGAGAAAAAATCTTTACAGCATCGGACTTTCCTTTCACCACCAGACACATCCACAGCTGAGCGTCCTTTCGGCTTTGGCCCAGTCGCTTCATTCTTTCTGGCGCTACTAGTACTAGCCCTCTGCTCTTCCCCAGTAGCATATTGGACGCCTTCCAACCTGAGGGGCTCATCTTCCAGCGTCATATCGTTTTGCCTTTTGGTACTGTCCATAGGGTTTTCATGGCAAAGATACTGGAGTGGTTTGCCATTTCCTTCTCCAGTGGATCACGTTTTGTCAGAACTCTCTGCTATGACCTGTCCGTCTTGGGTGGCCCTGCACGGCATAGCTTCATTGAATTACGCAAGCCCCTTCGCCACGACAAGGCAGTAATCCATGAAGGGGAAAATATTTAGGCCACACTGAATATATATTCAGCAGCAAAAGCTGGGGAAAATATAAAAGTAATAACTGTCTTGTAGTCTTCAAGAAACCTGGTTCATCAGTAACTGCTTATTTCAGCTCGTATAAAGTCATGCTAATACCTAGCCATCTTGTCTTTTGTCAAGCTCATTTTGTTCACCTTTGATTTTCTCAAGCATCATGTCTATACTTCAGCTTCAATATTAGTGCTTTGGACAAGCAGCATGGTTTCAATTCATTATTTCAAAAAAACATTATTTCAAAAAAGTATTGACTTTTCTTTATACATACTTCTGATGGTTCAACTTTATTCTGTTACAACAGAGTAAATCACAATCTTGATGATGTCTACTTTTGTTGCCAGTACTTTATTACTCATCTATCCACCTGGCTTTAGTCCCAGATGTAAGCATAGGTTTGACAGGTATTATGGGGACCTGTCTAAGAGACAAAAGGAAAGTTATTCTCTGTCAGGTCTCTTTACTGGATTCCTCTGTGGTGCAGTAGACTAGGATTGGGGGATGAAGAGGTAGTAGGACTGTAGGCCTGTAGTACTAGGACTGTAATCTATACAGTTTAAATATCACTGAGCAGAAATTTTATTCATCACTTTGATAGACTGCTGCTTCACCAGAGCCCATTCCTATTTTACTTAAGAAACAGTTGTGCATCAGGGTCTTGATCACTGTAACACTACAACAAATATTCAAAATTCACTTTATTTCAAAACTAGATATGAATACATAATTCCATATCTTGCAAACAGGATTCTATCCTTTACGTCAATGTAAAGTAGGATCACTTTATAAAAATGATCAAAGTAAAGTTCAGGAAATCCTTATCCTGAAATATGACTAAATAGTCTACTGCAGCAGAGAAAGGGCTGCAGTATATGAAATATCTGTAAAACCTAAGAATGTATTTCTGAAGTAAATCTACTTCAAATATTTCTGAAGTAAATGTACATTTTGATTCCACACACTTAAATTTAAAGGCCTACAACAAGTCTTTTAATGCAGGGGTCCCCAACCCCCGGTTGTGGACCAGTACCGGGTCGCGGCATAACAGCAACCAGTCTGCACAAGCAAAGCCCCATCCGTGAAATGCAGGCAGCACACAAAACCACGCACCTTCCAGTCCATGGAAAAACCTCTCTCCATGGAACTGGTCCCTGATACCCAAAAGGTTGGGGACTTCTGTTTTAATGCATACTGTATATCCTTTTGAATACATTTACCAAAATTACTACCAGATCTTTGCCTCTATCCATGCACACACACACACGCGCACACACACATCACTGACAGATTTTTCATAAGAAGAGACAGCTTCAAAAAGATCTTAACAAATTAAAAGCAACTTAACAATGTACTCAAACGTGAACAACTTCCGAATTGTAACCATCCTTTTGCAGTGCCCATGTGTAATTTAAAATGATTTGAAACTGATCTGTCCTTATAATGACATATTCAGGATGCCAGTTGATAGCTAAAGCAGCATGGGTTCTTCTTCAATAGTTTTACAGATTTATTGCACATTGATCATGAGCAAATAAAGCAAAATGTCATAAATATATATCTGAAATCAATGAACCAGACAATGGTATGCTATGATAGTTGCTGGGAAGAACAGTTGTAGCCATAATGGAAGGTGGTATGTTAGAGACATAATTTTTTTTACAGATGGCACAAATAGAGCACAGCTGTTTAATGGAAGTTAAAAAAAAATCCAGCCATCCAAATAAAGGAAAAGACCTGGAAATAATATTCCAAATGTCCATGACAGCTTCCACAGTACCTTCAATTTTTAATGATCGTGCCAGATGGGGACAAGTCTATTCTCACTGAACCATTAATAAAAATGCAGCTGATCTAAAAGTCCTGTCTGCAATTTAGCTATAATATTTTAGCTACTAAGTAATAGCCTTGTGAATTCAGAACAAATTATACAAAAGCTGAGCACCTTTTGGTTCAAAAATTTAAAATATTGTATGAAATATAACAATATGTTAAATCTCATTTTAAAAGAAAGATTAGAAATCAAATATGTATGAATTAGCTCCTGTTTTTAATGTCATTTTATTATTTTAACTAACAGAATATTTCATTTTATTTTTGGTCCAATCTATTTAAATTCAGTAAACTTGCCTATTATAGGTATCATGTGCATGAACAAGTCTTTGAGCTAGTCTTTAACCTTATGAAGTCACATACATGAATCTCAAGAATAAAGGAGCTACAGAAATTTTTAATTATTTAATTTGTATCCCATCTTTATTATTTTTACAAATAACTCAAAATGGTGAATATATGCAATACACCTTCCTCCTATTTTCCCCACAACAACAACCCTATGACATGGGTTGGGCTGAGAGAGTGTGAAGGTCCAAAGTCATCCAGCTAGATTTCAAACCAAACAGCATGCATCAAAGTACATTTTCAAATCTGGTAAACCCAGACCAACTTCTTTCCTTGGCATCTTGCAATAGCTTATATTTGATTCTTGGTTTCTTTCCTTGCCATGGGTTAAAAGAGTGGGTAAATCTCCAGAATAAGAGGTTGCTCGATTGGGAAGGCCATGAATTAAGGTTTGGATAGCATGGGTATTTATGGTATAAATAGTAAATGTTGATTTTAATAATCATTTTATTAGATGTGCCATATTAAGAGTTTGGAATAAATATAAAACAAGGTTTTTTATGATATTGCCCCTATGGGTGTCTCTCCAAGAAGCTTTTTTTAGAAAAGAAATGGTGGTGAAGCTGGACTGGTGGATGTATGGTAAAATAGTATCTTTCAATTCTGGAGACCCCATCCTCAAGTCTAGGGAAGAATTAGAATTATAAGGTCACACTCATCACTGGTTTACATATCAACAAATGAAGGAAAGTTTTAAACTAGACAAAAAAGACCATGGTTTTGAGTTTGCTAAAAATGAATTGGAAAGCCTACTATGTGGTAGTGATGATCATATAATTGCCAAGGTCTATAAAATATTATTAAAATTGAATTTGGAAAATGAATATGTAAAACACTGTATGGTCCAGTGGGCAAGGAATTTTAGGTATAATGTGATGTTTAAACATTAAATTATAATCTAATTTTTTTTTACAAAATGATGTATCGCTGGTATTTAATTCCAGATAAGTTATCTAGAATGTATAAAGGTATTTCAAATAAATGTTGGAAACTTTTTATCATTTATGATGTACATGTGATAAGGCAAAGAAATATTGGAGTAGGAGTCATATATTAATGGAGAAAATTCTTAAAGTGAACATTTCCTTCTGGGTCTAATAGAAAGAGAACTGGGGAAAAAATGGAACTCTGATTTCACATATAGTGATGGCAGCAAGATTGCACAAAAGTGGAAGGATACCTCGATTCCTACCATGGACAAATGGTTACAAAAGCTGATGGAATTAGCAGAGATGGCCAAATTGACTGTGCTGATAAAAGAAAAGAACATAAATATATTTGTTTCTACTTGGAAACCATTTCTGAACTTTGTGCTTGAGGTGGAAAAAAATATCATGATTTTGGGTTTTACTGATTAGACTGACTTGCCAATACAGAAATGGCTAGTGCATACTACTATAGAAATGTAAAAAGTTGTAATTTGATTTTAAAGTCTGATTTTACTACAACAGAGAGTCGGAAGTCAATGCCTTTTGTTTCTCCCCCCCTTTCTTCACACCGTTTTTGTTTTCCCTTTTTCTACTGTTGTCCCCTACTATTTTCTTTTGTATTTTCACATTTTATGTTATAAATGAATAAAATTTAAAAAAACAAAGTCATCCAGCTGGCTTTCATGGCTAAGGCGGGACCTGAACTCATGGTCTCCTCCTTTCTAGCCTGGTGCCCTAACAGCTAGATTAAAACGATTCTTTAAGATTAGATCAGACATGTCAAACTCACTATGTCACGTGACATCACGCAATGTATTAGAGCTTTTTCCCCATTTCCGGCAATGGGGTGGGCATTGTTTCGTGACGCATCTGGCCCATGGGCCAGCAGTTTGACACCCCTGCACTAGATGATATTGCTTAGCACCTTCTGTGTGAGGTAATATTCAATACAAAACTTAATCTCTTCCTAGACTAGTATGAGAGAACCTACAGAATATTTTATGCTTAGTATTTAATTATAACAAAAAATATTTAAAGTCAAGTTTCATTCTTACTGAGTCTATGGGCAAATCCACGCGGTTTTCTTTGGCATTCTTTTCTTCTGGGATTTTCCTTCTGTCATGGAAAAAACCCAATGGAAAAGACAAGAGACAGCAACACAAACCAATAATTCTTACTTTAAGATTCAGAGGTTTATTTTTCTAATACTTTGGAACATAGCAAGCATAATAACATATCATCATGTACATTAATAACCCATTGCAATGAGGACCATATGGTTATAGCAAATTCCAATAGGACAGCTATAGGCCAATGGCAAATCAATCAGTTCCAGTCCCAACCTTTTATACCGTTTCTCGTTCTAAGTCAGCCTTTTGCTGACTTCTGCTGACATTTGCTGACCTCGTACTGACTCCCTGCTGACCTACTTTCCACATATACCCGTGTACATTGAAACCCGCATCCATCAGCTACTTTCAGTCCCCTATTTCTCCCACGGTTATAATACTAATATTTCAAATATACATAGACCTATCTACTTTACAATATTGCACAAAGCTCAGATTACAAATAGTACGTTTGTATTGTGAAATAATATAACGTTCAAGTCAAAGCTTTGTTTTAAATCACTACTGTGGGGCCTATCACAGATTTGCTCCAGCCTCATCTTGTTATATGAGGAGGGGGCTATATTTTCATCTCCCACACTTCCCAGTTTGACCTATGGCCCCTATTCAAGTAAAGCAAAGATTAGAATTACTGCAAATCCTAAACTCTCCAGCTGAATGATCATAAATTGTTTTGGTATGATACAAGCCTTCAATGTATGAATGTATACAGTATATGTTTTATTAGTGTTATATATCAATGACTGCATGTCCTCTATAGATGTCGTATAAATAAATAAATAAAGCCTTAAATCAATTCTCATTCTGCAGAAAGCAACTCCCATCAGATTTCATAAATCTGGCAATGAATCACAAATGTTCAGATTCTTAACCTCTAATTCAGTTCTAGGCTGGCCTCGACAGACATCACTTAGCTTTGTTGAACACAAGAATAAAATGTTAAACTTAATAGCACATACAAAACATTTATAAAACCTCAGATTCTTTATTCATCCTTCCATGTTTTTAAGTTAAAAAATATTCAGTAATTTCCCTGGTGGCTTGGGCAGCTGAGATATGTTTATGTTATGATACTTTCTAGCCTGGAAATTGCTACTTCACCTTCAGTTGTGATAGTTCCTTATGTTCCCATTTTCACCGGGTGTATACACATTCACATTCTACATACAGACTGTAACTAATAATTGAAAAAAAACACATTTTATCTAGAATAAAAATGGAAAATATGATTCATTAAAAATTTACAAAAGTTGAACACCTTTAAACATAATGCATAAAACCCTTCTATATTAAATGTAGCAAGACAAGCAGTTTATTAGTGATTGTCCCCTCTTAATAAGGAAAATAAGCTACTGGTATAAGCCTGGCATGATTTGTAATTATTTATAGTTTAATTCTCCATGACATTACCCATTATTTGATCAACTTCCTTATTTGAAGCAATCTGCAAGGCTCCTAGTGGTGGTGGTGGTGGTGGTGATGATGATGATGATGATGATGATGATGATAATTTGGGGTATAGGTACTAAGGTTCTAATGATGTTATTTTTCTAACACCTCCCCTCACAAAAAGATGCTTATCAAGAAACAGATAGGAATCAAGGGCTAGTTCATATTTGGGACCGCTATGTTGGTTATGCATATCTGAGGTTGGAGGAAGCATGTGAACATGGAAGACATATAAGGTTGAGCATCTGTTTCCTGGCAACCATGCGGTTAACCAACACACCATGACCTAACATAAATTAACTCTAAAATCTAAATCTGAACAATAGTATAGGCAGTCCTTGACTTAAAACCATTGATTTAGCTATTCTTCAAAGTTACAATGGCAATGAAAACTGTAACTTATAACGTCCTCACACTGACAAACACTGCAGCATCCCATGGTCACATGATCAAAATTTGGGAACTTGGCAATCAGCATAAGTTTATGAGACTTGCAGCATTCCAGGGCAGACGATCGCCATTGTCGACTTACCCAGCTGACAAGCAATGTCTACGGGGATAGTTGGATTTGCTTAACAACCATGTGATTCACTTAACAACTTCAGTGATTTGTTTAACAATCAATGCAAAAAGGTTATAAAATCAGATGTGACTCACTTAACACCCTTAGCAATTGACATTCTGATCTCAATTGTGGTCGTAAGTTGAGGACTACCTATATTTCTGTTTCAATATATTTAATTATGAAGGCCTTGCAGTTTGTACAGCATGTCTACCATTCATATAGTTCATTTCTATCAGGTTTACATAAAAGTCATATGAAGAGAAGGGCAGAGAGGGGCAGATTATTTCAAGATCACTGATTATTTATGAAATATTCATTCTGTTTTGTTTAGCTGCATAAATGCAGAAATATGGAAGAAACATATTCCACATATTGTTTGGAATATTCAATCTGCTGTAACTACATCTGTATAAAAAACATGTTTAGAAGAAATTGAAACTGGCTAAGGAGCAGATGAGCATAATACTACCTGCGATGTGTTAAGAGTTTTACAGAAGTAGAGGAAGAATCTTTAGTGGATAAAAAAGACAGGGTATGAGAAATACTGAGTGAAAAAAACAATTTTGAAGAACAAGGTTGTCCTGATGCATATATGTGAATAGGATTGATGCATAGAAATAGACTGCATATAATCTGCAGAGAAATACAATGGGAACCCTCACTATGGAAACTGCATTGATTTCACAACTAACGAATGAACTCCAAGGAAAAACTACTTTAGCGTCATATAAATTATATGCTTAACTGATCCAGAACATTTTGAAGTGTTGCATTATCAATTTGTATCAGTGTTAACAGCAGAAATTTAATCGCTTTGTTACTGGAGATAATAGCACAACTTATTTTCAAAATAAATGCACAGTAGTGGAAATTAATACTGCATTTTAAAAAGAGAAATGGAGAGGCAATTGTGCAAACAAGAACTAAAAGACAGGCCAGTATATAGTCACCCACAGAACTGCTAGGGCTGACAGTGATGTTGAATCTGGGTTTCCTCAGTTCCAATCCAACATCTGCACTACTACACCTCAGTGGCTCATGCAGTTCTATATTTCACAATCAGCTGAGTTCAGCAGAGAGAGTGATACCCAAGCTCATAATTGCTGTGACATTTGGCTGGAAATAATATCAACCTTAAGTTCTGAAGCTGCCTCTCTCAACATCCTATGCAAAATGGATATATCGTAAATCTGGTAACACAGTAAAAATCTAGACTCTTATGTTGGAAGAAAAGTCTTCATTATGGTTCATCCAAGCTGGGAATAAACATGGCAACTGCTTTGGGAAGGAGGTCATAGTTTATTGAAGAGGTAAACCAAACAGGAAGATGGCTGGCAGAAAAGGAGGACTGACCACATGTAGGGAATAGGATTTTATACCCTATGGATCCTTTTGTTTGAAGTTGCTTCCTGTTCCTGTTCGAGGCTATTTCCTGTGTCGTGAACTTTGGGCCTGAGTCTGAGTGTGCCTTTTCTGCTATTCTGATGAGTTAATCCTATTGTGTCCTGTCTTAGACTTTAGGTGGGGTATGTAGATTTCAGGTCTTTGTCTTCTTCATGTTCTAGCTCCAACCTTCCTGATGGTTTATATTTGCATGTCTATAGAACTGGTTTTCTGCTTGGGGGAAGAAGACCTGGGACTATTAAGAAAACTGGGCATGCTTTCCTGGTTCTTCAATATCTTTTTAGGAAATATATTTTTCTGCCCTTTTAATATTTCCTTCTCTGGGGAGCTGACTTCCCACACTTACAGACAGACATATTTGAACTGCTTACTCCAACTTTGGTTGTCAAGCTTGCAACAATAAGAGCATTTTAAAAACATTATTGGAAAATATGATTAATGCAGTACCAGTATGTGGAATTGTTCATAGAAAATACATGTTGGAGGTGCCTACATCACCTTAGTTTTAGTACAAGAAAGTATATGTTCAGACTTATTAGCTTTGACTAACACATTATTATGCATTGAAAAGGGTGATTTATGGTCCTTCATTTTCTTGAGGCATAACTAAAAATATCAGTTGTTCAAACATCTGGATTTATAGGCAGGAAGTCTGGAGGAATTTTTAGCTTGTGTTTGTTTTGTTTTTATTTTCTTTCCAGTGTGAAGAGGGAAGTTATTCTTAGCTAACCTGCTGGCTAGTATACTGGTGATACAGTTGCCAGCTGTTTTATTTTCCTTAGATCCCTGTAAATATGTGGTTCTTGTCTGGGTTTCATTTTGTGACATGATTGTTTATAAAAAAAAAACAAATAGTGCTTTTCCAAGCTCTTTCTAAAACAGAGAAAAGAACTTCTACAAGAGAAGCCATTAAATCTGATTTTTGTTGAAGCAACATTTTTTTTTGAAAATACAGTTGTGAATCAAAAAGATCCAAAAGGCAGAATTTATAAGCATTGTTCAGTATGAATTCTGCAAAGTGGGAGGGAGGGAGGGAGGGAGGGAAGGAAGGAAGAAAGGGCTTTTCATAGTGTCAAACATTAACTCAGGTTTCATGAAACCTTTCTATAATCATCAATTTCTTTACTTTTGGCCATACTACTGCTCTCTGTTAAGAAATTTTTCTCTCTTACAATTAGAAAATTTTAAATATTTCAAATTTTTAATCATAATATTTTGCAGAACTGGTGTGGCAAAACATATGAAAAGGACTCAACATATTATATTAATATGAAAATCATCATACAAGCTACTGCCTTTAGTTTTCCAAGATGACAATTTTATATCAATTTGTTTTTACACAAAGACCAACACTACAAATGAAATTAGTTTTGATTGTGGAATTACTATACTGGGTATAAAGATTCTAATCATATAATGAAAGAACTGTAGGCTTTGAATAAGAAATAGAATTTAATTCAAAGTAATCAAATTAATGTCGTTAATTTCCCTGGATGAATATCACACTATCTCATGATACTTCTGTCTGAGATAATTCCCTCAGAATCAGTTATTATTTGGCAGCCCCTCTTTAACAAGGCTTTCCCAGAAGTAAATGCTACTACATGCCAATATGATTTCATACTAAGGAAACTTAAAATTATAGGATTTTTGTTAGTTCAAATATTCATGTACCATCTGGTGAAAGTCAAAATAAGACTATAGAATGTGCACACATAAGAAGGAAACCGTTCTTGCCCCCAATGTACCTTTATTTGTTCCAAACATCTAAATTTGACAATGTAATAAATTCATGTTGGTTAAAGAACATCGTGCTATACAATGGTGGTGAATATCTGTATCTCAGGTATAGGATGAGGGTGGAGGTTCGTTCTCCGAGTTTGTGGGTTGGTTTCCCAACGTTTCATTACCAAGCTAGGTAACATCTTCAGCGGAGTTTAGGGGATGTCAGTCTCAGTATTCTTCTGTTTATAAGGACTTTGTGTGATGAATAGGTCTTGTTTGCTACCATAGTGCCATTCCTCCACCCAGCTACATGTGTAACATTTGTAATACGTTTTGGAAAATGTTCACACTGACTCACTTGAAAAATACTGTTCCTGTGATAAGAAGTGACAGGATTTTTAGCTTGAAAGAATTAAAAAAAACCAACCCTAACTTCTAGAACAGGTGAAACAGAAATGCAGTTTCTTAGTGAATAGTGAGTAGTTCCCTCACATCCAAACAAACAAATTTACTATGTTAATACTTGGAGCAGTAAATCTTTCATATAATGTCACATACAAACTACACTTTAGAAAGCATTAAATTTGGAGGCAAGGCAGGATAACACCTCCATTTTTCTTCATTCCAACATGGATTCCAGTCGTATTACAGGAAAAAGGATACTGGATATGAAATCCAGACTGCACAAATTCTCTGGAACAAAGAGTGATTTTGAGATACCCATATATACTCAACAGTTGATTCTTGTGAGTTTGCAGAAACTGTCAGCTTGTAATCTCAGATACCTTTATGCTTTGAGCCATAAATGCAGCCTTTCATGGACTCAGGGTTTTACCAAACCTTAATGTTTTCTGGACTTTTGTTTCTCAATAGGAGACCTGAAGAAATAAGTTTATATAAAATGGGATGAGGTATGGAATGAAGATATGTCTGGTTGTAATTTAAGAGACAGTAATAAATTGTTAATATTATGATTATTGGGGATGATGGGAAAATTTCTTTCTCTTACTATCTTTTTTTGAGGTGGAGAATTTTTTTCTAACTATTTTCAACACTTTTTTTCTTTTTATTTATTTATTATTTATTTGTTTTAGGCTTCTTTCTTAGTTTTATCTGTTTTATATAATTCTTAACAACATTAAAAAAGAAAACATTAATTCCATCGTTGAAATTAGTACCTATGAACAAATGAAATTAATTAAAAAAAGAATGAAGAAATAAGTTAAAAATACTAAAATTAGACCACAACTAGCATTTGAATTGCTCACAATAAGGGAACAGTAAGGGAACAAAGATAAAATTTAATATTTGCGACCAGTGTCTTCCTGCTCAATAGGAAAAAAGTAAACCATTTCCAATATATAGTAACAATGTTAGTTGCAGTACAACTTGTTATGTCATACAAAGTCTTTATATTAAATAAGTAAGAAAAGAAAAGAAAATTCAGACAAAAACTTTTCAGTGGAATAAGCAGAGTATATGAGAAAAAAGGAAGAATGTGTTATATGCAAAAGGGCATGTGTGATTTAACAGACATCAATGAAAATAGGTAAGATGAAACTCACAAATGGAGTGCAAACATTGAAGGATTCAATTAAAAATGAATAGATCAGAACAAGTGGAAGAAAGGTGGCATTATATGTGAAGGAAGGACCCCTAGGAATTTAGATCCATGATGCTGAGCAAAAGACTGCAGTCAAATAGATCTGGATAAGATTAAGGGAAGGGGAGAGGAAAGGAAATAAAAAGTTACTTTTATTTATCACTGACTAAATAATTCCTGCTAAAAGACACTTGGGACAGATGGTGTGCTGTCAAGTAAACAATGTTCCCATAAACCAAATTACACAACTTTAAAGGAGGAGCCTCAATAATAAGGGGAAACTGCTTTATCTCAAAAACTCCTCAGTGCCTACATAATATTGGTTTTTCTATGTCTATTCTAATCAACAGGAAAGAGTTGGATGAAGACAGGTAGTCCTTGACTTACCAGCACAATTCAGCCAAAGATTTCTGTTGCTAATTGAAACAGTTGTTAAGTGATTTTGCCCCATTTTACAACCATTCTTGCCACAGTTGTTAAGTGAATCACTGAAGGTAAGTTAGTAGCATGGTTACTAAAAAAGTAGCACTTTTTTCACTGCTGTTGTAACTTTGAACGGTCACTAAATGAACTGTTGTAAGTTAAGGATTACCTGTAATGACTATTTTATCTCAGAGTTCAAAATACTGAAGAAAGACACAATGGATCATACTTGTAGATACATAATAGATTTCAGAAGGGTCAATTTCAACAACCTTAGAGTATACCCATGGAAGATTCATAGACATAAATCTTCAGATAAAGGTAGAGCAAGGGGCTTCGAACTGTTAAAAAATAAGATACTGGAAATACACTTGCACACCATTCCAAGGAGAAAATAAAAGGGCTAGATGGACAAAGAAAATTGTTATATATTCATATATAACTTTCAACTGAAGTAAGAACTAAAAAGAACATATATATGGAAGATGGATGTAATAATCAAGGAGCTAATATTACAGAAAGGAAGTTAGAAAATATTAACTGCAAAAGGAACTTTGACTTGCAATGAGAGCTAAGAGAAACAAAAGAGAAAAATATAGATGTGCTAGCAGAAGAGGAATGCTAATAACAACAGAAGATGGCAAAGATAAAGTTCTTTAACTCCTAGGTTGCCTCAGTTTTATCCACAGAAGAGAACTGTATTCATATAGACCTATGCAAAATAACTGACAAAAAGAGGAATGGCATCCCAGGTAAATAAAGAAAAAGATAGGGAGCACCGGGCTATCATGAATGAGCTTAAGTTTCCAGAACCACATCCACTTGAGCTTGTAGATGACACTTTGTAGATCCAATCTTTGAAAAATAATGCAGAATCATTTTTGTTGAAATTCTTCTGTGAAACGTGGTTCCTGAGCTAGCTCCAGAATTGTATGAACTCATCTATCTAGGCCTTCCTTTGCTTCAAAGCACAAAATACGGAATAAACTATTTTGCAGTTATCTTGATATTTTACCATTCTATTGATAACAATATCATATTTGGGGCCTTATTTCAAAGAAATAATTACCTTAATATTGACAGCCAATATAGAATGGCTTGCTCTACCCTAATCTGAATTGTGAGCAACTTACCGGTAATCTATTAATTAACCATTAATAATTAACATAATTACCCCATTATTGCTAGTTACTCAATCCTATTGCCAGACAAGAACTTGGCTTTGAAATTTCACTGAAACAAAATCAGAAACAAAATCAAGGTCAAGACAAAATGTAATGGATTCATCAGAACATAAAAGAAAAGTTTTACTATATTTTGCACAGCTTAAAAATAGTATGATATGAATGAAAGGTATTGTATTTTGTACTCTACTTTCCACTTCTAAAGAAGTAGCTAGCCATATGAGTGCAAAACTTAAATATCCAGCAGATATTTCCTTTCTGCTTTGAAAATTGCTGCTAAAGTGGCTTTATTTTGTATGTGTATCCAGCTTCAACATATACTAATTCTTGTAACATTTCTAATCATTTATGAAATACTTCTTATGTCTTAGAGTTCTTATACTTAACAACTAACAGCCATGGGATATTCTAGTTTGTTCATTTTTCTATGCATTACAAGACAGCCAACAAAGTATCATAAACACTAGTGTGTCTTTGACACTTTCCTTGGCTACCATGCCCCATTAAACTTTATGTTGGTATCTGAATCTGTTTGGGCATGGGATATGGTAGAGTAAAGCTGCATCTTCTAATATAATCTTTATTAGCATTATTCTGGGTTCACGCAAATCCCCAACTACATCTTTAAAAATAAAACTGGGGAATAATTGAACCAGTTCTTTCCTAGGAGTAGATTAACCACCTCAGAAGAAAGACAAAAAATACCAAGCTGACAGTGTCTTGTGCCACCTAAGAAAAACTCCCCAGAAAAAGAAACCTATCCTACCCAATCTCATATACCAAAAGAACAAATCCTGAGCCCCAACCTAAGCCGAAATCAGTGCATGCTTGATTCTCTATCTAGGATTCTGATCCAGAAATTCATATCCAGATATGACCACCATTGTTAGAATTTTCTGTATTTCTTTCATTAAACAGCAGTCATCACATATTTGAACAGCAACTCTCCCAACTTGAATGGTACTTGCTGTGGGTATGATATAGAAGAAAACATGTTTTTGTTAGGAGGTAGAGCACCTTGGGAATGAAGATATCCTTGACAGCAGTTGAATTCACCTAGAATAGATGCCTTGCAGCTAAATCAGGCTAGCTAAATATCAACTGTATTAGGGAGGATTGATTCAGCCTTCTTCAGAAACAGCTCAATGTTCAAACAGAACATCTTATTCTTATCACTTCAAGCTATGTTCATTGCTCCTCCAGATACACTTTTTAGGCAGCAAAATAGCACTCAGTGACCTCCTACTCTGGAAGCATATGAATACCATGTATTTCTGTGTCTGTCTGGGTTACAATAAGATGGGATAAGATTGGAGAATAAACCACATGGAAGGAGTTCAAATGAAGGTATACAGAAGACATTTTTTCTTTATATTCAAATATTTTCTTAATTACTTCTGTAACAAAAAGCAGCTTTTTGTTCTGAATAGAAAGTTAATTGGGGCAAATGGTTGAGCAAGTTGATTTTACAGTAGTTTAGAAAATGCCACATGGGAAAGAAATGATATCCTCAGTCTCAGTTGTATAGTTTTTGACTTGGTGTAAAAACTGTTTTTTCCTAAATGAAATGATAGATAAATGCATACACACATTTATAATGTACCAATTACTTTGACCCCGTGTCTTGGCAACTATTCTCTGTTCTGATGAACTCTGAATCTAGAATGAAAAATGGCATGCAATTTTAATCCCATTTCATCATCACCCCATCAATATTCACTCATGAGTATGTGTACAAATTAATTAGATTCTGCAGTCAGAATTCTACCCAATGACTTTTGTCTGCTAAAGTTATGCAGCACTTCAGATCAGATTTCCAAGAGATCTTTGGAAGAATGTGAACACTGCATTGGTCTGCAACAGGTATCTTTTCAAAAAAATCTTGCAACTGCTTGTTTGCCATCTGATTTATACAATCCTACTTCCTGCTATACCTAAAACAGCCATTGTCAAGCTATTGGCTCTCTGATGACAGGTTGTTTATGAAAGTCTTTCTCCATCTGGAGGGCACCAGTATACTTGGGGAATACTAGATTGATTAAGGGAACAAGGAGAGGGGAAACTGCTTTCTCTCCTTTAAATCGTGCCCAGAAGGGAAGAAAAAGTGTAATCACGTGAATTGGAGACAATCCAGAACATTGGGTTAGATAAACTATAGCATCATTCTTCCCTGAAAGATCTGTAAATTTAGACAATCTAGGTATTAGCTTTGATACTGTTAATTCTCGATGCATAAATGTAAAAGTAATTACATCTTACTAGAATATTTGAATAAATTTATTTTTCATACAAAAAATAGTAACATACAAGCAAACAAGTATTGTTCTTAAATGACTTGTGCCTGTTGATTTGAGCTTGAAGCTCCAAATTCCAAAGTAATTAATTCATTTTATAAAATACCTTTAGAAAAGTAAGAATGTTTGTATCATTTAATATTTGTGTAGCACTTGCATTGATTAGTTGGAATTTAATTATCTTCTATTATTATGCTTTGTAAAAACTATCTGAATGATTATTCACCATAGGGTAGATTGACACAACCAAATGAGTTCAGAGTCATGGTTAATTTAGGATCTGGACTATAATTTAGTCAAACTGTACATTGAATAAGTATATTTATGCCATTGCTTAAAGATGTATATATGAGTTATTATTAGAATTTTAGTGGCCATGTTCGTTATTATCATTATTTACAGTGTTTCTTTTCCTGCCTCACATCAGCAAATAATGGGAACATAAATAATGAACCCTTCAAAATAATTTTACACCTTTTACAAGTGTAGATGTTTATCTATCATTTTGAATATGTGTAATATAACAAAAAACTGAAAACTCAAGAATGCCTGTACTGCAATATTAAGGTCTGATTTCTTTTTAATCACAGAAAATGACACCATGTGTGATGGAACTAAGGGATAATGAAATTCTCCTCTATCACATCACAATTTTAAACTGCTATTTTACTAGAGAAAATGGACCTAATGATAAAATATTATTGAAGAAATAAAAAGGCATCTGTCTCAACTGTAAAGTACAGAAATATATCTATTAATTTGCTGATAGCAGCTTGATAGCAGTTTTCTGACTTATGAAAGGGATGTTCAATGCATTCTAAAGATGTAAAGAATGAAGGATTTCACAGTAATGGTATATATAATTGAACTAGTTTGCAAGAAGGGAGAAAACAAATATTTTCAGTGGACATGGAAGCATTTTTGACACCCTTTATGATTCTCTCATCAATAGTAATGCTTCTATGGAAAACAACAAAATGAGCTAGTCACACCACAAAAAAGTACCATGCAGGCTAAAAATGATATATATATCTTGTACATGATGATATAAGAATTTCTTACAAACACAAGGGTTCAAAATTATTGCCTTATGAGGCAAAGAATTATTTTTAGACACCAGAGCTTCATAGCCTGTGTTTGCCATAATTTCCCACCTTGCTCTTCAAACGATGCTACATGGTCATCTTTCCCTGCTGTCCAGCTAAAACAAAAACAAAAGTATTCTTCCAATGTCACAGCTGGGCTCAGCTACAGAGAAAAAAGCTCTCATGCATGGCAAATTTTGTGTGGGAAATGTCTTAATTGAGACAACTCAGTATGCAAAATAAATAATTCTGCATGCACACCATGCAGAATATTGATTATTTCAATTACCTATCATTTGAATAAGGACTTTTTTTTCTCTCTAGCAGTCCTTACTTGATATATGTCTTGTAAATATGTTCAGGGTCCATTGCCCCCTAAGAATGTTCTCAGCTGGCATGTATACTACTTTTATATTACATATTCAAAATCAGTAATTATAATATTGGACAAAAAACATGTATATGAGATTCTACAATCTAACTGAATAATCTCATAAAATGGTATTTACTGCCCACACAAATACCCATACACTATGTTCTGTTTCTGATTTTTCATGAAATTTCAGGTACACATGTTGCTGTTAAATGTTAAAATTTAAGAAAAACATTATTGTATATGTTTATGCTTTAGAATTACAAATAGGTTTCAAAAAATATCTGACACTTGAAAACACAAAAAGACATAAAAATCACATTGCTGAAAGAAATGTTGATTTTTATATAGGGGCAAAACATTTGTCAGAGAGTAAATAAACACTGAAAAAATAAATGCAATCGTAATGGATCAACTGTAAAGGAAAATCATGATATCTTCACACGGCAGGAAGACTAACATGGATCTAAAAATCAAAACATGGAAGCCACTAATATATTTGAGTTCTGAAATACTGAGCTGTTTTAAGTAGTTCCTAAAGCAATCTTCTGAAATGGGTTGTAATATCTGTTATGCTGCTAAACCAAATTACATTGGGCTTAAATGTGTTCTTATTACTAGTGCATTGGATATTCCAAATGTGTTCTTTAGTATGTCTAAGGAATCCCACAATGCCCAGGCAACACAAACTGCACTGATGTAATAGCACTAGATTATGAAGGGGATGGGGGTAGGGAGAATTAAACAGAGAAAAATGCAGAATTATCACCTGATATACAAAGCAATAAGCATAGTATGCCATGTAAATGGTGGCACATTTCAGCTACATACAATGCTCATGAGACATTGTACACAAAATAATACGGGAACACAGTCGGCAGACTATTTTACTCAGGAACAAAAAGATTCATTGTGCATAATCCAATGGGGGGAATCATACAATCTTTCAGCATTTACAACATATTTTTCACCATATAACAAACCCTTCTCAACAGACAGTAAAAGAAAAGGAGAGAGGGAGGGAAAGAAATTAAGACAGCTCTACCAGAAATTTACCAAATATATGCAGACTCTTTGTTTATCCTGGAAAGGAAACCCATTCAGAGGTGTAAATAATGGTCACTTTGTTGGGTTCCAAATGCAGCTAACTACAAATGTGTGTGTAAGTGGCTCTCTCTTAATTCACCCTGGGATCTCTTGACCCAGCTAGACAAGCGTGAAAACATGAAATAAATGAAGGTTAACAAAGACCGGTCTGGGAAACAGTACAGATTAAAAAGCTCACTGCACGAATAATTTTATATATAGGATGGTGGTTTAAATTCCTTCAGCCTGTAAATGTTTGAAAGCAAACTGGCAAAATGTTAACCATCTATCTTGTTGCACAAACCACAAATGGAAGAAAAAAGCATCTTCCTCATCATCTTTGCACAATTTGCATGCTAAGGCAGGAATAGCAAAAACAAATGCAGAAATATTAACCAACTCATTAAAAAACAGAGCTCAAAACAGCTATCACAATACCTTTTTGTGTCTGTCCCTCTTCCATATTTTCTTCCATGGCTACCTTTCTTCACTAAAAACTGTGGCACAGGTTGAGTCAAAAGCCTCCCTCCTATGTTGAGGAAGCTGTGAATTTATTTTCTCAGGAAGCTCCAAGTGCACTGATTTTAGGCAAGTCTTTGGAGCTTAGCAAAGGCTCTTCTCACTGTCCTTGCTTGCTTGGAGACAGGCTGTCAAGTGTAATTTCATTCAAATTACTCTTCCATGAAGATTATCAATTTTTCTTCTCAAAGCTGTCCATTGTACACCATTGCAAGCAGGTATTCAAATGAAAATGTGAATTTGGGGAGGGGAGAATTTGGTTGGGGTCCCGGTAGCAGTTACACTGTGATTCATAAGGCTCACTTTGCATATAAAACAGGGAAAGAAATTGATGTTTGCATTGAAATCTGTGCTTTAAATGGGAAACAGGCTGCACTGTGAACAGATGGGAGGGGTGTCTCCCTAACATGAAGCAACTGGGAACCTATAATCCCCCCTATTTGCTACCAAAGTGGGAAAGCCCAAATGCCTGTAGCTTTAGATGCTGCAATACTGCAATGCTTATTTCTTCCACACTATTAATACTGAATTCTAATTTTCATTAACAGTGTTCTATTACCCATTTAACATAAAAAATAGTTTTAAATATAAAGCTCTGTTCTGAAAGACTGCAAAACATTTTGGAGAGATTTGTGCATGTGCACTCACAAATACACCCTGGCTCCTGAAAATAATTCTAGTCTTGATTTGTTAAACATTTGACCAATATGTTTTAAAATAAATTATTCATTCCCAAGTAGGTTTCAAACATAGTCTAGATGTGAAAAATCTAACTTGTGAGTTAAATATGGTTCACATTATCAAATGATTTATAATTCTTACATGATTCAAATAAATGGGTTATCCTTGGAAGGGTAGCGACTTCATTGGCAAAAATAGGGCTTACTTCAATATGTTGTAAAAAAAAGAGCTATGATGGTATGAACTATGGAGGAGGCACAAAGTTTAAGTATCTTAAGGGGACAGCCACTCCTTTGAAGGACTCCGAAATTGGATTTTGCATGCAAATTAATGGAATACTGCAGTTTGGATGTAATTTGCATTTCTGTACCTTATGTCAATGAGTAACAGAATTACTCTGAAGTTCTCTCAGAGAGAAAACCTATTACAGATGCCCACTATATATTTCAATTTCAATTTTTATTCTATTATTTCTATTTATTAGGGGGCATTATTATCTTCTTATGAAAAACATTTCAGAAAAATAGTAAGGACCTGTTTTAATATATTAAAAAGCGGTTTATACTATAAGCTTTTTATATTCTCTCTTATGGGAAGCAATAAAGATTATATCACTAACTTTCTATAGAAACACCCATGCTTCTGTAAGTACAACTTCTATACTGAGATTTGACACCAAATTAAATTCAATACTAAATGAATAGTAAATTTATCTTTTACAAGCCTGCATCATTTATACAAACATCATCCTCAAATTACTTCAGCTAAAGAATAAAGATGCCAACTGTGATTAGTTAGGCAAAATTCAATGCACTATGATAGCTACCAGGGAGAGACAAATAAGAGCACAGTGATGCACTGACAGAATGGAAAGGCAGGTTACAATATGGCATTTTGGCATGGAACAGGTTTTTTTCTTACTTGCTCATCATGAAAGTAAATACTATTCTAGCATTATGAGGGTTATCTAAAAGGCCATTGGAAATATGAATATCAGTCTAATAGTTTATCTCATAAAGATCTAAAATTTCACAATTTATTTTCTACCTTGTTGTGGCTACTGTAAAAGTACTAATCATGTGGTGGCACTGCACTAAATTAATTTATTTATTTATTTATTTATTTATTTATTTATTTATTTATTTATTTATTTATTTATTTATTTATTATTGGGACTTATATGCCGCCCTATCTCCCGAAGGACTCAGGGTGGCTAACAACAATAACATACAATAAATACAGAAGTTAAGATAAAATTAAAATTAAAGGCCCCTGTACAATAAATTAAAATTAAAATTAAAATAAATTAAAAAATAAGAGTTAAAAAATTAAAAACATAATAAAGTAAAAAAATAAACATAAATAAAGTGTGAATGCTGGGAACTGCAGATAAATACAGTCAAAGTGAACATACATTTTCTTCTAACAAATATCCATTCTTTGTAAATTCAACCCTGTGGATTCAAGCACAAATAATGACAACCCCATATTGGCAGGTATTGGTTGATGAAAATATGTGCAACCAGAGTTTCAACTTACAGTGGTGAAGATACTTGTTGCTTCTCTACACTAGTTTCCCTTCATAAGGGGATGAATAAGAAAAGAAACTGATGTTTCTTTCCCATCACTGCAAATTAGGGATACGAAACAAAAGAGTTACTAGGGTAGCAACTGCTCTTTGGCACCTTCCTGTATAGTTTTTCTTGAGTATAAATAAGCAGAACTATTGACATTTTTGGGAGAGAATGGATTGCAAACTGGTGTATGAAACACATGCAACACAAGGGACATAAAACATGAAGAAATATTGTACAAGGTTGCTACACACAATTATAAATCAAAGAAACTATCTTGCTGAAAGCAAAAAAGTTTAATCTTATCTCAAATGTATTAAAATGGATTATGCCACAATAGTTAAATATTTTTTTTATTTAAACGGAGCAGAGAAGGGAGGGCAGGAGTTAAGAGAAATGCTGAAAACTTGCCTATTCAGTGCAATTATTTAGTTCACTGAACTTTCCAATATAGCCTAATTCTTGTCTGAAATGAACTGTAACCATTTCATCTTCATCCAAGTACTGATAACAGCCAGATACTGTGCAGAATCAATCAACCATATTAGTAAGTCTTGATGCAAAAGTGTCACAGAATTGACATACTGACACAGTGGTCTACAATCAGAAATACATAGACCTAAATTGCCTGTTTGACTAGTATAGTTCTATCTCCATCAATACTTTTGACTAAATCACAAAATCAACCAAGCTAGATTCTTTTAATAATAAACTAGGGGGGTCCTATTGTTTCATATTAATTCTTAACTATAAGTAAATCTTAAAAGAAGTTACACACATGGAGTTCTGTTTTCCTATAGAAATTTTTCTTTCTTCCTAATGTTGTTTGAGTGACCAACTTGTTGCCTGAGCAGGATGTCAAGGGCTGAGAGAAAGAACTGGCTCAAGTCACCCAGTCAACCTTCATGGCTAACATTACACCTCGAATAGAATTCACAGTCTCCTAGTTTCTAGCCTGGTGCCTTACTTCCTATAGAATTTCCTGACATATTTTCATTCCAAGACAAAGTATCAGGAACAAAATATTACCTACCTATTTAGAAAACATTTCCTGCAAGCTTTGATGAATTATTAAGTGAAGCACAAAAAAACCTAAACTTTTGGGGAAAAGTAGGTTTCTATCAAGAAAAAATTCTGTAGGGTGAATTGACCTCACATACAAAGCAATTTGTCTTTGCTTTTACTCATGCATTTTCATATGGCTCTGATATAATAAAGCATGTTCTGAAATCAATACCAATAAAAAGAATTCAAATATTGAAACATAGGGAAATAGACAAATCCAAAGAGAAAATTATTTTAAAAAATCAAAACACATAAAAACAACAAAATTAAGCCAAACTTTAAGAGTACACTTGAAAAAAGAAAAGCTAGCCCAAGGATTTCCTAGGGATATTGCTGAATATTTGAAATGCTAATGCCACAATAATCTCAAGAGATTCCAGTCTTACTTCAAAAAAGCATTGGTTAAAAAACAAATCCCGAATCATCTGAAATGTAAATAAAACTAGTGAATAACATATAACATATGGAAGATAGCATTTATTTCTCCAAAACATTTCATAATATGAATCCACCAAGGTAGCATGGATCCATGTTACTAAATTTTCCTTTGTAAATTGTGTGATAGACACTTTTTTGTCTTTTAAAAGATTCAGAGTGGTTTCTACAAAGGGCCCATAGTCAAGACTGCCACCTGCTCTTCCAGCACAAGCCATGAATCCAAGATAACCTCCTAATTTTGCATCAGATGTGTTCAGGGGAATGTGATGCCATCTAGGGTCAGAGAAGTCTACTCTCCTGAACAGGGGATAGGGGTGGGGGGCAAAAATCTACAACAATTCTAGGTTCAATCACAGCTGGTTTCTACTCATGCAGTCTCTTAAAACCTCTAGACTCTGAGCCAGCACCTAAACTCCTACCCTTCTTTCTCCATTCATTCATACAA
The DNA here is from genome assembly GCF_947247035.1 of Vipera ursinii. NCBI lineage: Eukaryota > Metazoa > Chordata > Lepidosauria > Squamata > Viperidae > Vipera > Vipera ursinii. The sequence continues at coordinate 27,923,024 of NC_139521.1, forward strand.
ATGTAATTCATCCTACTTTTCACAAAGAGACAAAGAAACATGAAAGGGGGAGCTAAAGGTATAAAAAATAAATAAAAAACTACCTCATAAAAGCCTTCTGGATGAGCTACTCCTAGGAGGGTTAAAAAAATGCAGACTAACACAGTTCATACATGCTAAACTATTTAGAAAGTCAGCATTAGTGAATTGCAACTTTTTACAATTCCTTTATTGTAGATACACTTTAAAAATTATGTTCTGCTTTGTATCATCAGTTATTTTACACATTCTGATAATGTGTAAAATTAAAAAATAAAATTAAAGGACAGTTAATCTGTGTCTTTGATTTAGTTTGTTTGTGCAAATGAAAGTTGTCTAGAATTGCAGGATTGCCTCTATAAAGTAGAGTACACAAGTATACAAGTTCTGTAGTCTAAACTACCACTTTATTTTTCTAATAATGTTACATGCTTTACTAGCTTTCTTCTAAAGTTATATCTTTAAAATAACTGTGTGTTTTAAGAATACTAGTTCTTGTATTTTCTTAGAATCATTTGTCCAGCAGGGAGCTTGGAGGTCTTCTAGTTCAACCCCCAGCCCTTATTACGTCCCAGACAAATAGCTGTCCAGTCTTTTCATAAAAACCTCCAGTGATCGAGCACCCACAACTCCAGGAAGCCATCTGCTCATGAACCTGTTCTTACAGTTAAATTTTTTTTCCTTAGTTCCACGTTCATAAGTTTCCATCAAAAAAAACCCCTCAAGCTTCTCAAGTGCTTTGGAGAATAAATTGACCCACTCTTCCCTGTGACAGCCCTAAGTATTGAAAGACAGCTATCTTGCCTAAGTCTTCTGTTGATTAAGCTAACCATACCAAGCTCCTTAGCCATTTCTCACACAGTTTAGCCTCCAGACTCCTTATATGTTTTTTGTTTTTCACTTCACTCTTTTTTAGGGCCTCAGCATCTTTTTTATATTGTCGTGACTGGAACTGGATGTGGTGTTCCAACAGTGGTCTTACTAGTACAATTCACAGTGGTATTATCTCTTCTCATGATCTTAATGCTATTTCTCTGTTGATGCGGGCTAGGACTGCATTGGCTTTTTTTTTGGCAGCTGCAGCACATTGCTGGTTCATACTTACAGTAAGTAATGGTCCACGAAGACACTTAGATCTCTCTCACAAGCACTATTGTTGAACCAGCTACTGCCTATTCTGACTTGTGCATTTGACTTTTTCTACATAAGTGCAGGCCCCTACTTTTCTCATCATTGAACTGTATCTTGTTGTATAGGGCCCAATGCTCAAGTCTCTCAAGATCCTTCTGAATCTTAAGTCTATCTTCCAGTGTTAGTAAATTATTCCAGCTTGGTGTCATATGCAAATTTGATGAGTGCCCCTTCAATCCCCTCATCTAGGTCATTTATGAAGATGTTGAAGAGCACTGGCTGAGGTACCCCACTGAATACTTCTCTCCATGTAAATGTAGTCTTATTGAGGACCACATGAAGTGTGTGGTGAGTCAGCCAACTGCATATCCATATGGTGGTGGTAATATCTATTCCACATTAATCTATTCTACCAAGTAAAAGTGTTTTAACTTTGAAAATCCTTGCAACAACTAAAATTGACGTGAGTCCTGTTTTAGTCTTTTTTTTTCTGGAGAGCCATATTTCTTTAGTGGTTGAGGCACCAGACTGGAGAAAGGGAGTTTTCAGTTTGCCTTCGGCATGAAAGCTGGCTGGGTGACTTTGGGACATTTAGTCTCTCTCAATCCAATTCACCCCACATGGATGTTGTGGTGGAAAATAGGAGGGAGAATGAATATTAAGCATGTTTGTTGCTTGTGTTATTTATAAAATTAATGAAGGTGGGATAATAAATAAATAAAAGCCCAATTAATTGTTTAGAGATTTTTAAAAATTGTTTAGAGAGATTGGGATTTTTGGAGAGAAATTCCAAATTCAAGTTCTTTGGTTTTGTGACAGGAAAAGGCATTTCTGCCTTAAATTTAGAAGCCAGGGGACAGAATTAAGCACTTGTTCCTCCTAAAAGGGACAATGGACTGTCTATTATCTCAGCATTTCAAAGGGTGGCAATATAAAATATTTGTTTTGCTGTGATTTTAAGTATCTTGCAGTTCAGAAATAACTTCTCATCCTTCAAAGCCTGTAATTATCACAGAGGTTGAGAGTTGCTTTCAGACTGGTACAGAATCTTTCTGCAGAAATGTCCTATGACTCCTCATCTTCTAGTAAACATTTTTCTATGAAATGTCACCTATTCTGGAGGGGGGGGAGTCAGTCATGACTGATAACATAGCAAGCCTCATCCAGAAGAAGCAACTTTGCAATAATTAAGGACGACATGGAAGTACTATTTTTCTCCTTGTACATTTCTATTGTTCTTGAACATTTAAATCTCAAAACAACATACATAAGCTACCATATATGAGTAGAAAAGGAAGCTATTCCCAGAGAGGTGGAATAGCCCACAAATCCAGACAGGCAAATGATACTGAAAGCAAAATTACAAAAGAGAAATTAAGCTAATGTTTTTGTAGTGGCTCTGGGTTGACACCCCCTATTTCAAGGCTAGGAAAAGGTGAATTTAAAATTAAAACTATACGTAAAGTTTATATAATTGGAATTCATAATCATAAAATACAATCACCATAAATCATAAGATACAATAGTGAGTGATAGTCATATGATACTGAATAAGCAATCAACATAAATCATAATAGGATACTACGGTAAATAAAAGTAATCAACATAAATCATGAGATACAAACAACAAAGTTATAGTCATAAGAAGCTAAGGAAAAAGATGAGAAGGATAATAGTAATACAGCCCTATTAGGTGATTTGACATCCCAGGGCATAAGACAGTGTTGTGGGAATTAGTTCTTTTTTTTATTGAAAAGTTTTACAATACATTTTTTAAAAAGATAAACTCCCTCCCTCCCCCTCCCCTCCCCCTTATTTATTTATTTATTATTTAAATTTATATACCACCCTATTTCCGTAGGACTCAGGGCAGTTTACAGGGAGAATTAAAATACATAGCATACAAAAATTAAAAGCAGTTAAAAACTATAATTAAATTACAGTCCCTGAAATTAAACTAAAACCCAATTAAATTAAATTAGTTAAAACCCCTCAGTCTGGGCCAAACAGCTTGAAGAACCAGGTTTTCAAGTCCCGGCAAAATGAGCGAAGGTCGGGGGCAGTCCTGAGTTCCGTGGGAAGTTGGTTCCATAGGGCCGGCACGCCCACAGAGAACGCCCTTCCCCTGGGAATAACCCACCGGCATTCCTTAACCGGCGGTACCCTGAGAAGGCGCTCCCTGTGGGAGCGCACAGGACGATGGGAAGTTGATGCCAGCAGCAGGTGTTCCCTTAGATAATCTGGACCCAAGCCATTTAGAGCTTTATAGGTCATTACCAGCACCTTGAATCTCACCCGGAGGGCAACCGGAAGCCAATGCAGCTCACGGAGAAGAGGTGTTACATGGGAGTATCAGGAAACTCCCATAACAACTCGCCCGGCTGCATTCTGCACCAGTTGAAGCCTCCGAGTGGTCCTCAAGGGCAGCCACATGTAGAGAGCGTTGCAGTAGTCTAGCCGGTAGGTCACGAGTGCATGGGTGACTGTGCATAGGGCATCTCGGTCCAGATCGGACCGCAACTGGCACACCAGACAAAGCTGGGCAAAAGCCCCCCTTACCCTCCCTTACCCTCCCCTCCCCCCCAACTTCCCAGAGCTGAATACAGGGTATAAACTTTACAAACTTAAGCTAAAATATGCTAACAAGCTAAAAAAAACACATTAAAATCTATCGCACTTTAACTCCCCTAAAACATAACTAAATTACTAACAAATAAAAAATAACTAATAATACATCATATAAAACTAATACTTATTCAAATGCTAAATGAAACTTTTTAGTCCCATATTTATTCTGAATATATTCAATCCATCTTTTCCATTACAGAATGTATCTCTGTTGCGATTGTTCTTTCAAATATGCTGAAATCTTTGCCATTTCCACCAGGTTGGAAACTTTCAAAGTCCATTCTTCTATAGTAGGCAGTTCCTCCTTCTTCCAATATTGCGCTACTAAAAGTCTTGCTGCCTTTATTAAATTCAACATCAATTTGGTTTCTATAACAGTACAATCTGTAATAATACCCAACAGAAATAACTGTGGAGAAAACCTTATCTTCTTCTTAAATATTTTCTGCATATCCCAACAAATTTTAATCCAAAAAGCTTTAACTTTTTTTACAAGTCCACCATATATGATAATACGTTGCATCCTCACAGCCACACCTCCAACATTTAGGCTGGCAGTTCGGATACATACTTGCTAATTTTTTAGGGTCTAAATGCCATCTATAAAACATTTTATAAAAATTCTCTCTTAAATTTTGAGCCTGTGTAAATTTTACATTTCTGACCCAAATCTTTTCCCAAGTATCCATTGTTATAACCCCCTGAAAGTTCTGGGCTCACTTTATCATACAATCTTTAACAAGTTCCGTTTCTGAGTCAATTTCTACCAAAGCATTATATATCCTTCTTATATATGCTTGACCTTGATCTCTAATTTCCATCAGTTATCGAGATACCAACTTTCTGATCTTCTTTCCATCTTGCTTGTAGCTGCCCATACTGGAACCAAGTTTGTACAATCTGTTCTTCTTTTAAAATATTATATGGCTTTAATTGCCATACATTCCTTTCTATCCTTAAAATTTCTTTATATGAAATCACAACATGTTTAAATCCCACATTTATATTTTCTATTGCACATTTAGGTATTGCCCAAATTGGTATTTTATAATTTAACTTATATCTATATTTTTTCCATACTTGCAACAGAGCATACCTTAATATATGTGTCTTAAAAACAATAACAAATCATAACCCTCAAGATTTAATAATCTCCCTTGTGTTAAATTAAACCAATCACTAATTGATGATAAAGCAGCAGCCCCATAATATAATTTAAAATTAGGCATTTTAAGACCACCTCTTTCACGTATGTCTTGCATTAACTTAAATTTAACTCGTGGTCTTTTTCCTGCCCAAACAAATTTATTAATACCTTTCTGCCATTCCTCCAAATCTGAGTCCTTTTTAAGTATAGGTATCTTTTGAAACAAAAATAAAAATTTTGGCAAAACATTCATTTTAACTGCTGCAATTCTTCCCAATAAGGATAATTGTAATTTTTTCCAACTATCTAGCTCTTTTTGTATTTTTGACCATAACAATTCATAATTATTTTTGTATAATTTTACATTTGAAGCCGAAAGATATACCCCCAAATATTTAATCTTTTTAACTATTTCAAATCCTGTTAACTCTTCTAAAACAACCTTTTGTTCTATAGTCATATTTTTAGACAGTATTTTAGTTTTTTGCGTGTTTATCTTAAATCCAGAAACTTTTCCATATGACGTTATTATCTCCATCAATTCTAAAACTGAGTAAGTTGGTTGACTTACTGTAATAACCAAGTCATCCGCAATCTATAATCTTGATCTCTTATTTTAATTCCCTTAATTTTATTTGAATCTCGTATTTTAATCAATAATATTTCCAATGTTAAAACAAACAGCAAAGGTGACAACGGACACCCCTGTCTTGTACCCTTTGCAATATTACATGTTTCTGTCAAACTACCATTAACTATTATTTGAGCTGTTTGCTTCTGATATATTGCCCTAATAGGTTGTAAAAAATTATCCCCAAACTCCATTTTCTCCAATGCCTTAAATAAAAATTGCCAGTCCAATTGATCAAAGGCTTTTTCAGCATCCAAAAAGATCAGCGCTGCAGAAACCTGGTTATTTCTATCCAGAAAATTTCAATAAGTCTACAATATGTCTCACATTATTCTTCATTTGTCTACCACTTATAAATCCTGTTTGGTCACTATGAATCATTTGCTGCATTACCTTCATTAATCTATTTGCTAAGATTTTTGCAAATATCTTATAATCAGTGTTTAAAAGCGATATTTGCCTATAATTTTTGGCTTGAGTAATATCTTGATCTTCCTTCGGAATCAACGATATAAAGGCTGTTTTCCACGATGGAGGCACTTCTCCTCCCAATTGAATTGTCCTAAACAGTTCTCTTAAAGGTTCCACCATTTCTAACTGTAAATCTTTATAATAGACGGCAGTCAAACCATCTGTTCCTGGTGCTTTCCCCACCTTTAATTGCTTAATTGCTAAAATAATTTCTTCATCATTTATCAATTGATTCATCCCTTCCCTTTGCTCTTGTGTAAGAACAGGGATATTAACTTCTCGTAAATATCTATCTATATCTACATCTTGAATCTTGTCCCTGACATACAACTTAGAATAAAAATCAACAAAAGTTGATTAAAACAGTTTTAATTCTTTTGCTCCTCCCACTGCTTCACTGTAAGTAGGTTTTTGAGATATGATTGTAGCTTTCTGTTGTTCTTGTTCTTGTCTCATTCATCTAATTGCAGCCCGTGTCATTCTTTGTTCTCTAACCTCTTCTGTTGGCACCTGGGACTGATCCACTTCTGTGATTTGCTGGGATTCTTTATCCTTCTGCAGAGTAGCTCCTTCAGCTCCTTGTATACTCTCCATTTGTGAATGACTCTCTCCTTCACCATTCCTTCCTTTAAATTCTGAAGATGGCAGAGAACCTGCCTTCAAAATATTAGAATAAAAATCTCGTGCCTGCAAAACTGTATTAAGATGATATCTTGTGCCTGCATACATCACCGCCATGCCTGCTGGAATCTCCCATCTAAACTGAAGCTGCCGTTTATTTAATTCATCTGCCAAGAAAGCAAATTCTTTTCTTTTCCTTAAAATTCTTGGAGGAATCTCTTTCAGAATTAAAACTTCTTGCTCAGCAACTGTAAATCTGTTGTTGTAGAAGGCTTGGATGACCACATTTCTAATTGAACTCTTTGTAAAATAAACCACCACATCTCTAGGTAACTTTCTTTGTCTTGCAATCCAAGAGTTAATACGAAATATTTTGTCTATATACCCCATAATATCTTCTGCTGGACGCTCCAAAACCGGTTCAAGAGCTTGTGCCAATAATTCTTTCAAATCTTCCTTAGGATCTTCTTTCAAACCTCTGATCCTCACAGCAAACTCCATATCCCTATATTGTATCATAACTACATCATCATCAATCTTCTCCATCACATTTTCAGCATCCAACATTTTAGCATCTAATCTCATATTGTTTTGACTGAGCTCTTCCACGCAATCATCCAAACGCTCAATACAAACTGCAAGCCCTTGAAATGCAGCCAAAATGTCTGCTCTTATTTCGGTATTCTTCTCCTCAATAAGTTCAGCTATTTGTTGGGATTGTGTTTTTAAAGCATCTTGTAAAGCATCTTGTAAATCTTTTATTGTTAATGCTGGTGCGGGTGCAGGTGCCACAGGAAGAGGCATCAAAGCCTGTAACGAAGAATGCTGAACTGGCGAAGCACCAGCACTTCTAGGAACTTTAGTTGGTTTGGAAGCCCTCTTAACACCCAGTTAATTTCTATTACGCACTTTCACTTTCCACACCGCTTGCAGCTTTCTCTCAAAGTATTCAGAATTAAAGTTCAAATACTTGCTATTACAGTAGTCTCCTGCACAGCTCTGCCTGCATCCAGGTAATCCACAATTAATTATTGATAGCAGGGATGGTTGCAGCATCCTGCTCTGCTCCAAAGCCTTGGAACAGAGGAGTCCCGGAGTTTGAAGCAAATTCAGGCTTCGGGGGGGCTCACACCCTTCAACCACCAGAATTTGAACTCTGGTGGTCTAGGGGAGCTCTACCCCTACCTAAACGCTCACCCCCCCTCTTCTCCCAAGGAGAGGGTTTCTGAGCCGCCAAACAGCTGATCGTCGCTGTTTTTAGCGGCTCCACGGAAAACAACGGGGTTGACGGCCGGAACGGCTGCCATCGACAGAGCCTTGCCACCCGGACGTCTCTGGGAATTAGTTCTTTAGCAGAGTGATGGTATGGGGAAGAAAACTGTCCATCTATCCTCCTCCCCCTCTAGCCTTTGATGGCAGGATGCCTGTGAAGTGCTAAGCCAAACCTGGCAGACCTGACACAGACAGTTATGGAGATGCAAATGACAGACTCAATAATTCTTTTATAGAATTGTATCAGCAGCTCTTTGAGCAGTCTGAGCTTTCTGCAGCAACCGGATTGACTTCTGATTGGCGCTTCTTCGGGGCACACAATGGCAGGGAAGGCATGTCGGAGTCCCAGGTACCAGTAAGGCGATCAGCCTGCTCCTCCCCCATTGCCCACCAGCCCCGGGAGAGCCACGCTGGCCACCAAACCCTGCCTTTTGAGCAGGAGTGACCTTGCCCTGCTTGCCCTTGGCCACCTCTGTGGGTGCTGCTCTAGTGTGGAGAGGGCAAGGCCAGTCCCCGTTCGGCCCGCCAACCCTGGGAGAGCCCTGCACGAGCGCCTCACTGGCAGCCAAACCCTGCCTTTTGAGCAGGAGTGGCTGTTGAGCCCTGGGCTCGACAATCAACTGGGTTGGGGGGGTAATCCATGCAGCAACCCAGCTACCTGGCCTGCCAGCCACTCATTGCTCCGCCGATCAGCTGGGAGGCTGAGACTCCGGATTTGAGCCGCCGACAGAGCGCACCGCAGGGAAGACACGCCAAAGCTCGCCCTGGAGCCTCTGCTGCCAGAAGCCTGCTTGCAAAAAGTGGGGCAGGCGGCAGCAGCTGCTCATGGCGCCAGGCAAGAGCAAGCAGGGAAAGGCCGCTATGAAGCTCCGGGCTTGACAATCAACTGGTTGTGGGGGGGATCTGTGCAGCAACCTGGCTACCTGGCCTGCCAGCCGCTCATTGCTCCGCCTATCAGCTGGGAGGCTGAGACTCCAGATTTGAGCTGCTGACAGAGCGCAGTGCAGGGAAGATGCACCAAAGCCAGCCACTGATTGCTCTGCCGATCAGCTTGTTTGTTGCGCGGATTTCTCCCCCCACACCCACCGAGTTGATTGTCAAGGCTGGGGCTTGATAGTGGCCTTGCCCTGCTTGCTTTTGTCCAGCACTGTGAGCAGCTGCTGCCACCCGCCCCACTTTTTGCAAGCCCCATTATGCTGCCATTGCAGGCTTCAGACAGCAGAGGCTCTGGGACGAGAGAGATTGCCAGAACCGCAAATCAGTGTTTGCTCAGAAACGCCGATCTCGCCTCCTGCGCATCCTGCTTGCTTGCAGAAAACAAGCTGAAAGTGAGCGAGTGTGATTGCCAGAACTGCGAATCAGTGTTTGCTCAGAAACGCTGATCTCGTGCTCCTGCAATCTTCCTCGGTTTCCACTTATTTTCTGCAAGAGAAAGCCGGCCGCAGGGCCGCCTCCGCGAGTGCCGCTCTAGCACAGAGAGTGGGAGGCCGGTCCCCATTCAGCCCGTCAGCCCCGGGAGAGTTAAGTGGGCATCAGGTTTCTTGGTAAAAATGGATTTGGAAGGAAGGAAGGAAGGAAGGAAATGACAATGGGAGGGAGGGAAGAAGGAAAGGACAAAGAGGGAGGGAAGGAAGGAAAGAAAGAAGGGACAATGGGAGAGGGAAGGAGAGAGAGAAATAGAGAAAGGGAGAGAAAGAGGGAGAGAGAAAGAGGGAGAGAGAGAAGGAAAAAGAAATAGGGAGGGAGAAAAAGAAATAGGGAGAGAGGGAGAGAGAGGGAGAGAGAGAGAGAGGGAGAGAGGAGAAAGAAAGAGGGAGGGAAATAGAGAGAGGGAGAGAGGAGAAAGAGGGAGGGAAACAGAGGGAGAGAAAAAGGGAGAAATAGAGAGGGAAAGAGAGAAAGAGAGAGAGAGAAACAGGGAGTGAGAGAGAGAAAGAGGGAGAGAGAGGGAGGGAGAGAGAGAAAGAGAGAGGGGGAGAGAGAGAAATTAAATTAGTAACATAATTGTTAAGTGAATCTGGTTTCCCCACTAACTTTGCTTGTCAGAAGGTTGCAAAAGGCAATCACATGACCCTGGAACAATGTGACATTATAAATATGAATCGGTTGCCAAGTATCCAAATGTAAATCACATGACCCTGGGGATGCTGGAATGGTCATAGGTATGAAAAATGGTCATAAGTCACTTTTTTCAGTGTCGTTGTAACTTTGAGCAGTCACTAAGCAAATTGTTGTAAGTCGAGGACTACCTGTACTTTATCATATTTTTTTTTCATTTTTTTTTGTTCACGCTTTTGACACCTTGCTGGGCGACTGGTGGTACTCGGACATTTCCTTATCCTAAAAGTGGTACAATGAGTGAAAATGTTGAAAAGCCCTGCTTTAACATATTTTTTTATTTATTTTTTTATTTTAATTCCATTTATATCCCGCCCTTCTCCGAAGACTCAGGGCGGCTTACAAGCTTAGCAGTAGCCTTCATTCTATGTATATGCCTGCTTATTAGGGCTTACACACACACCCCAAGCGGCATTATTACAAAGTCAGCTTAATTGCCCCCAACAATCTGGGTCCTCATTTTACCTACCTCGGAAGGATGGAAGGCTGAGTCAACCTTGAGCCTGGTGGGATGTGAACCTGCACTAATTGCAGGCAGCTGGTGTTACTTAAGGAGGCATTAGCCCACTGCTCCACCAAGGCTCTATATACAATTGTTGGTATATAGAGAAAAAAGTTTTGGAGAGAGCACACAGCCCTGGGGGGGGGGGGGCTGTGCTAAATGTACAGGTATCTGGTGTGATTTTGCCTAGCTTCACCTGCTACTTCCTGTCTGTTATGATCCACTTAGAAGTGTGGTCAAGCACAGCTAGCTAAGTCAGTTTAGTGAGAAGAATATCTGGAATGATACAGTTTTAATCTTCTTTCAAGGACATATATTTAACTGATGATTGTTAAATACATATATATGAGATGTATAATCTGAGGAGAAATTTTGGTAAACATTTTTTTGTTTAAATACATGAGATGTTCCACATAGGGAATAAAATCTTCCTGTAGTGGTCAAAGTAAAAGTAGACTACCAATAATGATTACAGCTGCTACAACACAGAATTTTAGCCAAGGAATTGAGAAATGCAATGAGCAACAAAGTAAAATGAAACATTTTAGGAACCTCAAAATATTCCCCAGTTTCAAACTGGACATGGAGGAAGCACTTTTTTTGCCACTCCAGCACAAGGGAACTTCTATAGCATAGAATCATGGAAAAAGAAAAGAGGTAGGACAACCACATTCCTCTGAATGTGAATAGTTTTTAATGAATCTAAATAGATTTAGATTACTATAAATATAGATGAAAGTTCCTGTGGCCAAGATCACTTTCTCACACTTGGAGGAGTGATGATAGTGTTGGACTGAGACAAATCCATACCTGATCATGAAATAGGAGACTTTACATCTTGGAAACTTGATGGTTTTTGTCAGGTATCTACTTGAGGAGTGTTACGTCAATATTACAAGGCAAGTGGAAAAATTCTGTTTGATAAACTGGTGATACTGCATATGTGGATAAAAAAGATAAACATGTTCTAGGGAAAAACAGGATAGTATTTTAGCAGCTTAATACTTTACTATTCAAGTATGCTTGTATTTTAGAGTTTTTAGCATGTTAATTTCTTATCTTTTTATTTTTCCCAATTATTTTAGTATTTAGTATTTGCGCTTGTATTCTGGTGCATTTTTAAAAAAATCTGATTAGTGATTATCCTAACCAATAGTAAAATATGTATGTAATTATTGCATTGACTGTATTTAATGCAAATAAATGAAATCACATATTTTTATTCTCTGTGAAGTTCTTAATATACCATTTAATAACTCAGTGCATCCCATCTCACAAAAGTAGATGAGTAGGTTATGAACAAATTATGCAATCATTAATCAGCCCATCATTATTTTATAGAATAGAATAGAATAGAATAGAATAGAATAGAATAGAATAGAATAGAATAGAATAGAATAGAATAGAATAGAATAGAATAGAATAGAATAACAGAGTTGGAAAGGACCTTGGAGGTCTTCTAGTCTGATCCCCTATTCAAGCTGGAAACCCAGTGCTTTTTTGTAAAAGAAAAACGTGCCAGAACTCACACATGTCATACAACCAGCCTTGCCTACCCTACAAGGTTCCATCCAAAAAAGGTGCCGGAACTCCGTTCTGAGCGTTCTATGAGGAAAAAAAGCCCTGTGGAAACCCTATAGCATTTCAGATAAATGGTTGTCCAATCTCTTCTTAAAAACTTCCATTGTTGGAGCACTCACAACTTCTGGAAGCAATTTGTTTCACTGATTAATTGTTCTGTCAGGAAATTTCTCCTTAGTTCTGGGCTGCTTCTCTCCTTGATTAGTTTCCATCCATTGCTTCTTGTCCTGCCTTCAGGTGCTTTGGAGAATATATGTATATGAATTAAAAACTAAGATCTGGTTTGCATCAAATAGCAACTGATATAAAACAATGGAACATTTAATACACTGAGAAATGTAAAAGAATGACATGGTATGCAAATTGTTGGATAATTATGATCTGAGAAACTGTGAAAAAGTGAAGGAAACTGAAAGAAAAAGTGAAATTGAAACGATAGGTTTCACTGAGCAGCTATTGCTGAATTAACCTTTCTTTTTATTTCCTTTCACATTTCAAAGGAAGCTACATAAACAATCAATATTGACCAGAGCTCTTAAAATCTACCCCCAGCATCCTATCCATCTATATACAACCACGCTGCCAGTAATCCTGACTGAACATTCCCTCTGGACAAAGACCAGGGATTATATAATGTTCAATTAATTAATTCAAGAATTGATGTAATTGTCAAACCTAGAAAATTTTCAGAAGAGTACAGCTGGGGAAAATAATACTCATTTAAAGGGGAGTAGTATTAAAAGGCTTAGACTTCCTGCAATTAATAACATGAGCACACAGCTTCCCATCAAATGAAACACCAGGTACATTTTATATGCCACCACCACAGAAAAGGGTCTGAAGGCAACAGAGGTGAAAGCAATAGAATGGAACTAGAATTTCTTATGAAGGATTTCCTATTCATGCACTGATATATGTAGACCTTGCCAAACTATGAAAACTATGAAAAACAGCTACAAACTATGAAAAATAGCTACAAATATATTTTTCCCACCTTGATATAAAGTAAAAAGGATGACATAATAGGAAGTTTTATTTGATGTTTTTATTGTCTATTTTATACAAAATAATCTAGAGATTGAGAGACAAAATGAAACTGAAGTGTGGCATCAAACTGTAAAGAAGACAGGTCATTACTGTACATGCATTTATATATCTTTCACAGAATCTGTATTTCTGTATTCAAATAATTTTTTGTCACTACTTCATTCCCAGTTTCTCAGTTAAGATTAACCAGAAGATTAAGTATGAGTATTAGACTGTTTCATTGCAAAACTCTGTGTCCTATGGGGAATGCCTTGGTCATTTCCATCCAGGGACTCCAATCTGCTTAGCTGGCCACATATGCCTTTAGGCCATGCCTTGATTACATGGATAGTGGAACAGAGATACTGTATTTATTAAAATATACACTATAAGATTCTAAGACTTACTACTATTGAAAAACCAGAACTATTGTCTCTAACAAAGACTGAATTTGGAAGTTCAAGAGAATTGACCATAGCTTCAAAATTCTCTATTAAAAATTTATAAGAATTTATGTAGTCATAGAAGAAATATGGTATAGTTGTCAAAATTGATATTTATGATATTTTATGTGAGCAGTTTATGGAACAAAATTCTGTATATAAATAAATAAAGTGGGTACATTGATGGTTCTGCTTGCTCCTTTAGTAAGAATCATATGCTCTTTGTTGAATAATCATAATGTGAAGATCACAGGCAAAATAATTTCCATGAATAATCTGCTTGGCACTATGTATGATTAAACATGTACTGATAAAATAATATAGCTCATATATTCTAGCAGTTTCAGAGGTACATGAAAAAGTGCAAGTTTAACAGAAGAGATGTTAACTGAAGCAAAACCAATAATCCAATTTTATATGAAACCAAGAGGGCAAAGAATAAAACTAATACTATCAGCAATGAAGAAACCCTATTTATATATACATAAGCACATTTCTAGTTATAGCTAAATGGACATACATGTTTCTATATGTTATGTGTGATAAGAAATCTTGCCGTATAAGCATTTAGTCAGAAAGTGCAGTTGTACTTGTGTATATTTTTTAGCTACTATGCTAGACACAATGCCTCTCTTTCCCTCTGTGTTCATTAAAATATCTGGATTGAACTTAAAACAAGTCTATTAAAAGAAAAGGTGTATATTCAAGAGTGCTCACAATCTGCTAAGCAAGAGTGGGAAGGATAACTCTCCTGTTGGGCATTGTGACCTGTTTGTCAGAAATTTTATAGATAACAGCGTTCATATTTCTTCATATTACATACCATTTAACTAGAACCTAATAAAATGACTAAGTCATAGCTTATAGACAATTGTGATCAATTTCGCCCTGTGCAGTCCAAGGACATGAATAGAAATCTCAATAGTATGAACTTGGACAATTGCAGATTTTGGATAGCCAAGGAGTCTGCTTGGTTTTCAGAGGCAATTAATGTCAGTCTTGGAGAGGGTGTGGTACCACCAGCCTAAGTGGTTGTCTGTCTATTCCTGAATAACCAAATAATAATAATAATAATAATAATAATAATAATAATAATAATAATAATAATAATAATAATAATAATAATAATAATAATAATAATTTTATTTGTATACCGCCCTTCTCCCGAAGGACTCAGGGCGGTGAACAGGGCAATAGATGTTAAAAGACAAGAATACAAAAATTAAAAGAGATTAAATAAGATGCCCAAAAACTATAACAATAAGTTAAAATACATAAAAAGCAATAAAACCCAAAATCATCACCCATCAGGCCAGGCCGGCTTGTTCGAACAGGTAGGTCTTTAGATCGCGCCAGAAGGAGCGAAGGTCGGGTGCCATCCGGAGCTCAACCGGAAGATGGTTCCATAAATCTGGCACGCCCACAGAGAACGCCCTCCCCATGGGGGCCACCAGTCGACATTCTTTGACCGGTGGCACCCTGAGGAGGCCCTCTCTGTGGGAGCGCACTGGGCGGAGGGAAGTTGATGCCGGCCGCAGGTGCTCCCTGAGGTATTCCGGACCCATGCCATGAAGGGCTTTGTAGGTCATTACCAGCACCTTGAATCTCACCCGGAAGACAACTGGGAGCCAATGCAGCTCGCGGAGCAAGGGTGTAACATGGGAGTATCGGGAAACTCCCAACACAACTCTCGCGGCTGCATTCTGTACCAGTTGGAGCCTCCGAGTGGTCCTCAAGGGCAGCCCCATGTAGAGAGCGTTGCAGTAGTCCAAACAAGAGGTCACGAGCACATGAGTGACTGTACGCAAGGCATCCCGGTCTAGATAGGGCCGCAACTGGCGCACCAGGCGAACCTGGGCAAAGGTCCCCCTAGTCACATTTGCTATATGGTCTTCTAAAGAAAGCTGTGAATCTAGGAGGTTGCAAGCCCTATCTACGGGGGGTAATAACTCACCCCCCCATAGAAAGAGATGGAATATTCTGAATATCGCGAGATGCCGGTACGCACAGCCACTCAGTCTTGTCAGGGTTGAGTCGAAGCCTGTTCCTCCCCATCCAGACCCGAACCGCCTCCAGGCAACGGGACATCACAGCGAGGGCATCACTGGGGTGGTTTGGGGTCGAAATGAAAAGCTGGGTATCATCAGCATACTGATGATACCCAACTCCAAAACCACGAATGATCTCACCCAGCGGCTTCATATAGATGTTGAACAGGAGAGGCGAGAGGACTGACCCCTGAGGAACTCCACAAGCGAGAGGCCTCGAGGTCGACCTCTGTCCCCCTGCCAACACCGACTGCGAACGTCCCAGGAGATAGGAGGAGAACCACTGAAGAACCGTGCCTCCCACTCCCACTCCCACTCCCACTCTGTTCTATTAGACTGAGAGGTCTAATAGGACTAGGACAGAGGAATATCCCCTGTCCCGAGCCCTCCAGAGATCATTCACCAGAGCGACCAATGCCGTCTCCGTGCTGTACCCGGGCCTGAAGCCCGATTGGTACGGGTCTAGATAATCCACTTCATCCAGAACCAGAGGGAGCTGATGTGCCACCACGCTTTCAACAACCTTCGCAAGAAAGCGAAGGTTGGAGACCAGACGAAAGTTATTTAACACAGCTGGGTCCAAGGCAGGCTTCTTGAGGAGAGGTCTCACCACCGCCTCCTTCAAGACGGCGGGGAAACTACCCTCACTCAAAGATGCAGATATAACTGCCTGGAACCAGCCTCGTGTCCCCTCCCAGGCCGCATAAACCAGCCAGGAAGGGCACGGGTCCAATAAACACGTGGTGGAGCTCATCCTCCCCATAATCCTGTCCACTTCCTCTGGAGTCACAGGATCGAACCCCTCCCAGATAACATTGACAAGACCACCCGTGTCCTGATCGTCAGATCTCTTGGTCCTACTACATTAGATAACCTCTATCTACTCTTTAAACACCACTTTTGGGGGAAGATTCTGGAGAAGATGGTAGAGAAGCAGTTGCCAAAAATCCAAATTGATGCAGATCACTTAAGGATCTTGATTAAATGAATGCAACTCTTTAGTCCAGACATGTCAAACACAAGGCCCAGGGGCCAGATCCAGCCCGCAAACTGGTTTCATGTGGCCCGTGAAGCCATCCTGGAAACAGTGAGGGAAAGGCCCCCGCTGCCTTGGCCCCAGCCCAGGCCGGCAGGAGCCAATGTACAATTTCGTGGTGGCCATCTATGCTGAAATGCATTCAGTCTTAACTCCACAAGGCTGTCTGGAAACAGCAAGGGACCAGCCCCTGCCGTGTCGGCCCCGCCCCCTGAGCACGTGCTGGGGAGGTATCACCCTTTGTGAGGAATGAAGAAATGCACCATTGCCTGGAAGTGGCCAGCACATGGCCCTGCCTACTTCGGGCAGGCTAGGGGCTGGGCAGTGTTGCACTTCTCTTCAGATTCATGCCACCCGGCTCAGCCTCTTGGAACTGTGAGAAGAGTGCCCCATTGCCTGCCAAAACCAGGCAGGCTGGGGGTTTGGCAGCATTGTGCAGGTAACATCTTCTTTCCCGAGGTTCCGGGAGCGAGGATGTGCAGCCTCCTGAGCTCCGGCTGGTGTACCTGAATGCCAGGTCCGTGGTCAACAAAGCTCCCCTTATTAGGGATTTAGTTGAGGGTGAGCATGCGGACCTGGCTTGCATCACGGAGACTTGGTTGGGCCCAGAGGGTGGGGTCCCTTTGGTTGATCTCTGCCCACCAGGTTTCCGGGTGCTACACCAGCCTCGAGCTCAGGGTAGGGGTGGGGGTGTGGCGGTGATCGTTAGGGAGACCTTATGTCCGCGGGAGACCACCGTTCCTCAGATAGTCGGGTGTGAGTCTCTCTTTATGAGATTTGGCTCTGGGGCGCAGTTGGGCTTGCTGCTCGTGTACATTTCACCTAGTCGCGTAGCGGCAGCCCTGCCCGAGCTGCTCGATGTCCTCTCAGGGTTGGTGGTTGAGTTCCCCAAACTTATAGTTTTGGGAGACGTCAACCTACCATCCCTGGGAGGTTCATCTGAGCTTGCTCGGGAGTTCATGGCTTCCATGATGGCCATGGACCTGACGCAGGTAATTTCTGAGCCAACTCATGAGGGAGGCCACACCCTTGACCTGATTTTCTTATCTGGACGGTGGTTGGATGATCTTGGTGGGGGCTTTCCATTTATTATGCCCCTGTCATGGACCGATCATCACCTCCTGCGGCTGGTCTTCCATTTTGCCACCCCTCGCCGTGGAGGTACGGAGCCAACTAGATGGTACCGCCCCAGACGCCTAATGGATCCTGAGAGATTCCAAGCGGCGCTGGGGTCTCCACCTGCCTCCATTGCTCACAGCTCGGCGGATGCCTTAGTGGAAGCCTGGGAAAGGGCAGCCACTGAGGCACTCGACCGGGTTGTACCCTTGCGGCCCCTGACCCGGCGCAGATCCCAGCGAGCTCCATGGTTCTCCGCGGAGCTCCGGGAGATGAAGCGTCGGAAACGGGGCCTAGAGAGCTGCTGGAGGTCCAGCCGATCTGAACCCGACCGATTGCGGTTAAGAACCTACATTAGGTCTTATCTCGCTGCGATGAGGGAGGCGAGGTGTAATTACTTCTCCACCCTCATCGCGTCCGCAGACAATCGCCCGGCCGCCTTGTTTAGGGTGACTCGCTCCCTTCTTAATCAGGAGGTGAGGGAGGATCCCTTGCAGGGTCGTGCCGAGGAGTTTGGTCAACATCTGTCGGATAAAATCGCTCGGATTCGGACCGGTTTGGACTCCAGCTGGGCAGAGTCTGGCGATCAGGACACGGGCGGTCTTGTCAATGTTATCTGGGAGGAGTTTGATTCTGTGACCCCTGATGAAGTGGACAGGATTATGGGGAAGCTGAGTTCCACCACATGCTTATTGGACCCGTGCCCTTCTTGGCTGGTTTACGCAGCTAGGGAGAGGACACGAGGCTGGCTCCAGGCGGTTATATCTGCTTCTTTGGGTGAGGGTTATTTCCCCACCGTCTTGAAGGAGGCGGTGGTGAGACCTCTCCTCAAGAAGCCTGCCTTGGACCCAGCTGTATTGAATAACTTCCGTCCAGTCTCCAACCTTCGCTTTCTTGCGAAGGTTGTTGAGAGTGTGGTGGCGCATCAGCTCCCTCTAGTCCTGGATGAAGCGGATTATCTGGACCCTTACCAATCGGGTTTCAGGCCCGGGTACAGCACGGAGACGGCATTGGTCGCTCTGGTGAATGATCTCTGGAGGGCTCGGGATAGGGGGTATTCCTCTGTCCTAGTCCTATTAGACCTCTCGGCGGCTTTTGATACCATCGACCATGGTATCCTGCTGCAGCGTCTCAGGGGATTGGGAGTGGGAGGCATGGTTTTTCAGTGGTTCTCCTCCTATCTCCTGGGACGCTCGCAGTCGGTGTTGGCAGGGGGGCAGAGGTCGACCCCTAGGACTCTCGCTTGTGGAGTTCCTCAGGGGTCGGTCCTCTCGCCTCTCCTGTTCAACATCTATATGAAACCGCTGGGTGAGATCATTCGTGGTTTTGGAGTTGGGTATCATCAATATGCTGATGATACCCAACTTTTTATTTCGACCCCAAACCACCCCAGTGATGCCCTCGCTGTGATGTCCCGTTGCCTGGAGGCGGTTCGGGTCTGGATGGGGAGGAACAGACTTCAACTCAACCCTGACAAGACTGAGTGGCTGTACATTCCGGCTTCCCGAGACACCTGGGATGTTCCACCTCTTTCTATGGGGGGTGAGCTTTTACCCCCTGTGGATAGGGCTCGCAACTTGGGAGTCCTCCTAGATTCACGACTCACTTTGGAGGATCACATGGTGGCCGTGACTAGGGGGGCTTTTGCCCAGGTTCGCCTGGTGCGCCAGTTGCGGCCCTATCTGGACCGGGAGGCCTTGTGTACGGTCACTCATGCGCTCGTGACCTCTCGCCTAGACTACTGTAACGCTCTCTACATGGGACTTCCCTTGAAGACTACTCGGAGGCTCCAATTGGTACAGAATGCGGCCGCGAGAGTTGTCTTGGGAGTTTCCCGGTACTCCCATGTTACACCTTTGCTCCGTGAGCTGCATTGGTTGCCAGTTGTCTTCCGGGTAAGGTTCAAGGTTTTGGTTATGATCTTTAAGTCCCTACATGGCATGGGTCCGCGATACCTCGAGGACCACCTGCTGCCGGCGTCGACTCCCCTCCGCCCTGTGCGCGCCCACAGAGAGGGCCTCCTCAGGGTGCCTCCTGTCAAGGAATGTCGACTGGTGGCCCCCAGGGGGAGGGCCTTCTCTGTGGGTGCTCCGGCGTTATGGAACCAACTGCCGGTCGAGCTCCGGATGGCATCAGACCTCCGATCCTTCCGTCGCGGGTTGAAGACCCATTTATTTGAACTAGCGGGTCTGGCCTGATAGGGGTACTTGGGTTTTTTATTGGTTTGTTTTATTATTCTGGTTTTAACTTGGGCATTAATTTAATTATTTTTTAATGTTTGTATTGGTGTTTATATTTATGCCCTGTGAACCGCCCTGAGTCCCTTTGGGAGAAGGGCGGTATAAAAATCTCAATAAACTAAACTAAACTAATCTAAACATCGACTCTCATGCTGCTTATGGCATCCCCTCCCCCAGAGCCCACCAAGCCGGATATGTGAAGTAGGCGAGGGCCATGTGCTGGCCACTTCCATGTGATGGTGCATTTCTTCATTCCTCACAAAGGATGACACTTCCCCAGCTGTGTTTCTTGCCTGTTTTTTTCCCTCCCTCATCTCAAATATTTTCCCACCACTCTAAGAAAGGAAGGAAGGAAGGAAGGAAGGAGAGGGAGGGTCTGAGGGAAGTCCTGCCTTAGTCCTTCCCTGCTGCCCTTTCACCATCCTCTTGCCCCCTCCTCCTGGCATATCCTGGGGGGTCTCCCATCCTATTGCTAAGGAAGCTTTGGATACAAAGCCGGGTCTCCTCCCATGGAGAGGGAGTGGGCCTCCCTCTGACTTTGCCCTCGTACCCATCATGAGCAACCTGGCTAAGGAGAACAAGCACAGCAGCAGCCTTGAGGGCTGGGCTGGGCATTTGACCTCCATGCCACCATCCAGCCCCCTCTCCCTGCATGGCCTGAGAGGAACAGTGAGGCTCCTCCAGTGGACCATGCCTTGACACTTGCCCCGGTCCCATCTCCTTCTGCCAGAGACCCTCAGATCTGTCCCACTCCTGCCCAGGCCACCATAGGCACCCTTGTCGTGAACGATGTAGAGCTGGCCATGCCCACCCAGTAGGCCGCGCCCACCCTGGCCACACACCCCCAGCCCCCCGAGGGCAACTGATGCAGCCCTCAATGAAATTGAGTTTGACACCTCTGCTTTAGTCCAATCAGAGCTCTCACTGGCATTCGGTATTATCAACCACTGTCATCTCCTGAACACCCTGAGAGGTTAGAAGATAAAAGGTATTATTTAAGGTGGTTCCTGTTCTGAATAGGCAATTGCAGTTAGAAATAATAGGAGTGAAAAAGCCATGCTCTGGATGTTCCAAAATGAGAAGCCACAGGGCTTGGCTCATTCGCCATGTTATTTAATAACAACATGATGTTATTAGAATGAAACAAAACCAAAAAAACCAAAGTACTTTTAGAATATAAACAATTTGGTTTATTTTTTTAATTATATTTTTATATATTTATATGGTTCCAATGTTGGTTCTAGATATGGTTCTTTTTTGCCTTGCGTTTGGGGACTAAATCGTGATTGGGTTGCCTTATGTTGGGGGTTTAAAACTACTGTATACTTGACATTTACTATTTGGCTTTTAAAGTATTTATTGAAGTAGAGAATATTGAATATTGAATATTTACTGTGCAGTCTTAAGATATGGTAGTATATAAGTTCTTGTGATTAAATATACATATATTCCCTGTACAAAAATTGTTTCCTCCAGGGAAAGAAGAAACTATTCTTTTATCCACTGCTTCCATTTTGCCCTGCAGTATCTTATGGTCTTATATCTTCATATAATTGGAATTACAAGGAATGGTCTTGGAATAGCATAAGAAAGAACAGGAATTGTCAGCCCTTTAAGGTGAGCCAGGTCAAGAGACATATATGGCAGAGATTCTTGTAGTAAGATAGACTAACTGGCTTTCAAAACTACCTCCACGTTTTTCTCTGTTTCATTTTATACTAAACAAAATCAAGTTGAGGTTAATTTAGTTTCTTAATCACACTTGTTTCTTTCTCAAGTCTATGTAATTTTATCCTCAAGTACTATTCCCCACCACACACACACATGGCTTGGCCATTCTTTCCTTATGGCCCAGGTTAACTTTCCATTTCTTTAAAGGGTGAGAGTGATCATTCAAAAGAACAGCATTCAGTTAGTGGAGGGCAAGGAAGAACAATCAACTATGGTGTCCTTATTTTCCTGGAAAAAATAAAGGACAAATCTGAATAAGGGGAAATATGAAAGAGGCTTATAAGGATAAAAACAATTAATTGTTTATGTTGACAAATTTGTAGTACAAAGAAAAATTCAAGAGTAAAACTAAGTAACACTTTACAAAAAGTGTTCTATAAAAATGTCAAACAATGTATGTAAATTTATTTTTTTTAAAAATCAATTCAATTTCCATATTTTTCATATAAATGTGAAAGACAGTGCATCAAGATACTATTTGTACAGTAATAGTTAAATGACCGAAATAAAGGACACAAGTGAGTTTTGAAAAATAAATAAATCTTAAAAGACAGTTTTCTGAAATAAAGGACTGTCCTTTATAATAAAGTATGTATGATCACTATAATCTTGCCTAGAATGAAAAATTAGTGCGATAATATAGATGTGCTGCTACTACACCAGAAATCAGTACATTATAAGTTAGGTAAGATACCACTTAGTCTGCAGACTGGAACAGGCTGCAAACACCATTTTTAAAAGGTAAATAAATAAAAGGTAAATAACATGGGATTTGGAAATAAGAAAAACAACAGTTAAGAGTTTTTGCCTCTGGGCTATTTATACCTTTACTCTGCAAAACAAATAAGGAATGCCAAGGTCTTAATTATGAGCAGCTAAAGCACCTGTAGTACAATTAAACTAGATATAACTGTCTAACAACCATGTACTGGTTATTGACAGGCCACTATAAATGTCCTAATAAATCCAAATTCTTCAAATATTGGTAATTAGGCTATCCACTTGGTTGAGTTTCATTCCATCATCAGAAGAGTAGCTATAGAACTAAGAAAACTGTCCATTAGCCGGACACCAGGCTAGGATTATTCAAAACAATCTATCAACAATAATACATCTACAATATAAACAAGAAAAAAATGAGAAGAGGTTTCTTACCATAGAACTGGTTTTCCCTATCAAATATTTTAAATCCAAAGTATTGATTTGTAAATTTTGAGTCTATAACTGAGATGTAGCCATGAATCTGAAAATATGTACAGCACTATAATGAATAGAAAAGCTTTAAGCATTGTACAGAACTGATTTGGGAGGTTTGTATAAACATTTTATTTTTTCTAAAATAAACTGCTGCATGACAAAAATTAATATAAAGATGTGACAATAAAATTGTATCATCTTCTATACTTCAAATATAAGCTCTGTCATACAATTAATTGGAACTTGCATATTAAGTTCTTACAACTGTCCTCATTCCTAGGTGTTTATGAGGTTATTATCTGATGTTTATGGACATCAAACAAAAACAAAGGAATATAAAAGTAGAGATTTCTTGCTCCTTCAATGCAGGGATCCTGCTAAAGTGAATTTACTCCAAGAACCTATAAAATCTTATATAAGAAACAAACCAAAGCAGATCAACCTGCAAGAAAATCTCCATTGCCATGACAACAGAGACATAGCATTAAAGTGCCAGAGCATCTTTAGATAACCTGATTGCCAAAATATAACCATATTGTTTCCAAATGTTATTCTTTGAAAAAGCAAAGCTTATTTCTTCCTGTATAGCATGTTGCATAAAAAAACAATGGATAGATAGCTTGCTTTTACACAAAAACAGCATAAATTTTATAGCCTATATCAAAAAAATATTGTTCTAGTTCTAAATAGGTTAATTTTTCTACTGAGCAAGTCAAAAATGAATACTTGAAAATGTGATATGGATAGGTATGTCCTTAAAAAGTAATATCTAGATAGTATTTGCTGTTGGTTAATTTTATTACAATTTTCTTCAGAGGTCCACAATTATTTCTCTGAAGCTTTTGTTG
Source organism: Vipera ursinii (assembly GCF_947247035.1). Lineage (NCBI taxonomy): Eukaryota > Metazoa > Chordata > Lepidosauria > Squamata > Viperidae > Vipera > Vipera ursinii. The sequence goes on from NC_139521.1 coordinate 27,946,829, forward strand.
TTGTTAGCTGCGAAGTCATGTCCAACCCATCGCGACCCTATGGACAACGTTCCTCCAGGCCTTCCTGTCCTCTACCATCTTCTGGAGTCCATTTAAGCCCACGCCTATTGCTTCAGTGACTCCATCCAGCCACCTCATTCTCTATCGTCCCCTTCTTCTATTGCCCTCAATCTTTCCCAGCATTAGGCTCTTCTCCAGTTAGTCCTTCCTTCTCATTAGGTGGCCAAAGTATTTGAGTTTTAGCTTCAGAATCTGGCCTTCTAAAGAGCAGTCAGGGTTGATCTCCTCTAGAACTGACCGGTTTGATTGCCTTGCAGTCCAAGGGACTCGCAGGAGTCTTCTCCAGCACCACAGTTCAAAGACCTCAATTCTTTGGCGCTCAGCCTTTCTTATGGTCCAGCTTTCACTGCCATACATTGCAACTGGGAAGACCATAGCCTTGACTATATGCACTTTTGTTGACAAGGTGATATCTTTGCTTTTTAGTGTGCTGTCTAGATTTGCCATTCCTTTCCTCCCAAGAAGCAAGCGTCTTTTAATTTCTTGGCTACAGTCCCCATCTGCAGTGATCTTGGAGCCCAGGAAAATAAAATCTGTCACTACCTCCATTTCTTCCCCATCTATTTGCCAGGAATTGAGAGGGCCGGATGCCATGATCTTGGTTTGCTTAATGTTAAGTTTCAACCCAAGTTTTGTACTCTCCTTCTTCACCAGCAACAAGAGGCTCTTTACTTCCTCTTCACTTTCTGCCATTAGAGTGGTATCATCTGCATATCTTAGGTTGTTGATATTTCTTCTGGCAATCTTAATTCCAACTTTTGATGTGCTCTGCATGTAAGTTTAATAGGCAGGGCGACAGTATACAGCCTTGCCAGACTCCTTTCCCACTTTTGAACCAATCAGTGCTTCCGTGTCCAGTTCTCACTGTTGCTTCTTGGCCCACATACAGGTTTCTCAAGAGACAAATAAGATGGTCTGGTACGCCCATCTCTTTAAGAACTTGCCACATGTGGGAACGGCCAGAATTTGGTCTCCCAAGAATTTGGTTTTTCACCTTTCAGCCTTTCCGTTCTTTCCTAGTTGGGCCTCTCGGCAGTTTCAGTGCAGAGCACACTCTCCTGGCTGGGAGGGGGGCCTGGCATGTGGGAGGTTTGGGAAACACTATGATAAAGACTTCACATACATCTTATGCTACCTTGTTTTTGTGTGATCTCATAGGCACCTGAGTATCCAATTATTTCTATGTATACTATTTTGTGTGAGACTGATGTAGTTTTTTGTAAGATTGGAGGTGAATAAAAGTTCAGCGGGCAGTGCTCGGGGGAGTTCTTTTTCTGGAGACGAGGCTGCCTGGCTGGTTCAAAGCTCTCTATGGACTCAGGTCTGAATTCTTTTTCCTTCATCTGAATTCCTGTCCCTACATCTGAATTTCTTTCCCCTTCATCTGGTGCCCCGTGTGAGGCCTGTGCCCGACGTTATGCCTGTGAGGGGTGTGATACATGTGCGGCTGTGAGGCAAACTGTAACTTCTGGCTTACCTCCGCTCGGCAGGAGCTAAACGAACGCGTTCAACTAATTCATCCCGTTTTAAGTGGTCAACGAGGTAAGACCAACTTATTCATTCCGTTTAAGGAGTCAACGAAGTCAGTTCAACAATTCATTCCGTTTAAGGAGTCAACGGGGTAAATATGGGGACTTCTCTTTCAACAGGACAGGAAAAACAGGTATCTGACCTTTGCAATTTGTTGACAAGGACTAAGCAAACAGTTAAAGTTTATAAAGAGGATGTAGAAGAGCTGGTTAAGATTATTGGTAAATTATGCCCTTGGTATCCTGCAGATGGATCTCTTAATCCCTATGATTGGCAAGAAATTGGGAAAGATTTGCATCAGGCTGTAACCACTCCAGTATCAGTACTACACACTTGGCAACTCTGCTATAAAGCTATTACGGAGTGGTCCAATCCTCTCTTGTACCCTCCAAAATTAATAACTCCTGAGGCACCAATATTGTATCCTCCAAAATTAATAATTCCTGAGGCACCAATCCTGTATCCCCCAGACCCTCAGCCACCACTGTCTTATCATAATTCTTCACGGCAGGGGAGCTCTGAGAGTCAGCAAAATTTGGACTTTCAACAGCCTCAAACACAGACTGCTATTCAGCAAATGGTGCAGTCTGCATTGGTCTCTGAAAATTCAGAGGACATCCAGGAGGCATTGCCATTAATGGCTGTCTGCCCTGTGGTCCAAAATGCTCAAAATCAGCAAGTCCATGAGTCTGTCCCATTTGCAGTTCACAAAGAGCTGAAAGGAAGTGTTACAGACAATGGGTTGGAAAGCAGTTCCACCCGAGAGCTTTTCCCTGAAAAGGCTCAAAATGAAGCTGCTGCTGACGTTCTGATGAAACAATTGGCATTTGAAAATACTAATCAGAACTGCAAAACAGCCCTGAAAGCAATTGATTCCAAACCTAAGACTACTATTGCTCTGATGATTAATTTGTGTCAGAACATTGAAACTGAATCTCCTAAGACAGAACTTTTGGCCACAGCTCTTGCAGCAGTAGTTCATCCAGCCAAAGACACAAAATGCTTTGCTTACCATTTTATGAATGATTTCTTTCTTGCTGGAAAGCCTTTACCTGTTAACTGTTTCCTAACCTTACAGGAAATCTTGGCTAAATCGGGACTTGTCATTGCCCCTGAGAAGGTTCAAATAAAACCTCCCTTTCTATATTTAGGTGATCGGATGCTTCAATCTTCTTTTTCTCCTTTTGTTTCAACTCTGTGCATTCCATCTCATTTTACTCTGGTACAATTGCAAAAGTTTTTAGGAGATCTTAATTGGGCTAGACCATTTTTAGGGTTAACTACTGCTTTGTTGCGTCCACTTTTTATTGCCTTGCAAGGTCATTTAACCCCTGACGCACAGATTCCAGTCTCCACTGCGATGCAACATTGCCTTCATCAAATCAATTCTGCCTTTCGCAAAGTTATGGTTAACAGAGCTTCTCTTTTAGGATTGTTACACCCAACTGCTATCTTATTTTTTCCTGAAATGCTTAAATCTATCTGCATTGTAGAATGGTTGTATTTGATACACACACCAGCTAAAAATGTATTTCCCATTGAGGTATTATATTCTGGCTTTCATCCTTTAGTCTTTCATTTGCCTTGCACCAAGGATCAGCATGATTTCTTTCTGCAAATGTCTACTACTTATGCGATTGCTTTTATAGATTATGTGAGAGCTGTATTGTTTAACCCCCCCAAGGACCAACGTTTGATTTTCTTACAGGAATTACCTTTTGTTTTTCAATCTGCACAGGTTTCTACCTTTCTTCCTAATGCTATTACTTTATTTACAGATGGATCTCATACCCGTGAGGTGGTTGTTTGGCAAATTAATGGAAAATGGCAAACTAAGTTCACAGCTTCTCAAACCTCAGCCCAAGGTGCTGAACTTTCTGCAGTGATTTTAGCCTTTAAATTACATGATTTGATTCCTTTTAATCTTATTGTGGACAATCTTTTTAATCATATTGCCTTTGCTTACCTGTCTCCACTTTTGGATCGTAACTTGCTTTCTCTATTCCTTACTTTTCAAACTTTCCTGCGTGATACTATTCCTGATGGCAACCATAGAGCCGATGTGGTTTTCCATTTTCTTAAGGAGGCTTACCCTTTGACTAACCATTCCTATTTTCACCAGAATGCTAAATCTCTTCGTGCTACCTTTAACATTCCACTTTCTCAGGCTGGTGATATTATCTCAGCCTGTCCTCCTTGCTCTTCCTCCCCCCTCTCTTTTCCCTTTGATGCTATTAATCCAAGAGGAACAGATGTGTGGGTTACCCCCCTTCGCAGCGAAACTGCTTCTCATGTTATTCAGCACCTTCTCGCTGCCATGGCTGTCATGGGACGACCACTTGTCTTAAAGACTGACAATATTCCTGCGTATACTTCTAATGCTTTTTTCAATTTTGCAGAACTTGGGATATTTCTCTCCGACATGGCATTCCATACAATAGCTCAGGCCAAGCTATACGTGCACATGGTACATTTAAAGCTTTGTTGTTTAAACATTCAAAAGAAAGGGGAATTACTCCCTCAGATCTTAAATCCTTGATTCCAGTATTGCTATTTACTTTGAATCATTTAACTATCACTAATCAAGCTTATACTCCTGCAGAGAGACATTTTAGGAAGGAGCTTTCCCTGGAACGACCACGAGTGCTATATAAGGAGCTGCCCGAGCCAACCTGGAAGGGACCAGCTGAATTGATTACTTGGGGAAGGGGTTTTGCATCTATTCTTACTCCTACAGGACCGGTGTGGGTGCCTGCCAGGTGTGTGAAACCATTCCGAGCCAAACATGAGCTGGCACCAGAGGCTGAGCAGTCCGCTCCCAGAATTCAATCCAGCCCTGACATTCAACCCGAACCCGGTGGGTGAAACACCACGAAGGCGTAAAAGACCTTCGTGGCCAGCAGGAACTCAGCCACCAGTAACATGGGGAATGTTATAAACACTCAGCGCAGATGCCCTTTGTGACCTTACAACTATTCCTGTCGGCATTTATCGCTCAACTTAACACCAATTCAGCATTTGGACTGTGCTGTGGTTTTTTTGGTTTTTTTTTCATCTGTAGGAATTCATGAAGTTTTAGCAAATAGAGGACAATTCAATTTGTGGCTACAACTGGCCAACATTTCTGGTCAGAGAAATTTTTGCTTAAAAATGTCTGCTTCTGCTCACGAAGTTATTAGCTTTTGCATTGTTCCTGTCTGTGCTCCAGCTACTATTATTCAAAATTATACTCTTTTTACCAATTTTAATATATCCACCACCTATATACTATGTATTCTTGGGGCTCTTCAACTTATAGACTTAGGAAAATGCTTTTTCTATGGCTACCAGATTTAGCTTTGCTTAAACATTTATTTGTTTATGGTATTTTAACTATAGTTATATTGATTAGTTTGTGTTGCTGTATTCAATGTATTCCCTCTTTGCTGGCATTGTGCCGTTCGCTTTTTGTTAAACGATCTCACACCTCTACCTTCAATGCCAAAGATTTACATGTTATGCAAGCTTATCTCAAACATTCTGCTTCTGTCATTACACAAAAAAAGGGGACATGTGGGAACGGCCAGAATTTGGTCTCCCAAGAATTTGGTTTTTCACCTTTCAGCCTTTCCGTTCTTTCCTAATTGGGCCTCTCGGCAGTTTCAGTGCAGAGCACACTCTCCTGGCTGGGAGGGGGGCCTGGCATGTGGGAGGTTTGGGAAACGCTATGATAAAGACTTCACATACATCTTATGCTACCTTGTTTTTGTGTGATCTCATAGGCACCTGAGTATCCAATTATTTCTATGTATACTATTTTGTGTGAGACTGATGTAGTTTTTTGTAAGATTGGAGGTGAATAAAAGTTCAGCGGGCAGTGCTCGGGGGAGTTCTTTTTCTGGAGACGAGGCTGCCTGGCTGGTTCAAAGCTCTCTATGGACTCAGGTCTGAATTCTTTTTCCTTCGTCTGAATTCCTGTACCTACATCTGAATTTCTTTCCCCTTCAGCCACAGTTTGTTATGATCCACACAATCAAAGGCTTTGGCATAGTCAATGAAGTAGAAGTAGATGTTTTTCTGGAACTCTCTAACTTTCTCCATGATCCAGCGTATGTTGGCAATTTGATCTCTAGTTCCTCTGCCTCTTCAAAATCCTGCCTGTACTTCTGGTAGTTCTTGATCCACATACTGCTGGAGTCTAGCTTGTAGGATTTTAAGCATAACTTTACTAGCATGAGAAATGAGTGCAATGGTGCAATAGTTTGAACATTCTTTGGCACTGCCTTTCTTTGGAACTGGAATGTAAACTGATCTTTTCCAATCCTGTGGCCACTGTTGAGTTTTCCAAATTTGCTGGCAAATTGAGTGTAGCACTTTTACTGCATCGTCTTTTAAGATTTTGAATAGCTCAGCTGGAATACTGTCACCTCCACTACCTTTGTTGTTGCTCAGCTTTTCTAAGGCCCACTTCACATTCTAGGATGTCTGGCTCGAGGTCAGTGACCACCTCATTGTGATTATCAGGGATGTTAAGTTCGTTCTTTTATAGTTCTTCTGTGTAATTTTGCCACATCTTCTTAATCTCTTCTGCCTCTGTTAGGTCCCTGCCATTTTGGTCCTTTATCATGCCCATTTTTGCATTAAACGTTCTCTTCATCTCTCCAATATTCTTGAAAAGATCTCCGGTCCTCCCTATTATATTGTTTTCTTCTATTTCTTTGCACTGTTCATTTAAGAAGGCATTCTTATCTCTTCTAGCTATTCGCTGGAATTCTGCATTCAATTGGGTGTATCTTTCTTTTTCTCCTTTTCCTTTCACTTCCCTCCTTTCCTCAGCTATTTGCAAAGCTTCCTCAGACAGTCATTTTGCTTTCTTACATTTCTTTTTCTTTGGGATGGTTTTGGTTGCTACCTGCTTTACAATGTTGTGAACCTCTGTTCATAGTTCTTCAGGCACTCTGTCTATCAGTTCTAATTGCTTAAATCTATTTGTCACCTCTACTGTATATTCAACAGGGATATGATTTAATTCATACCTGAGTGGCCTCGTGCTTTTCCCTACTTTCTTCAGTTTAAGTCTAAACTTTGCAATGAGAAGCTCATGGTCTGAGCCACAGTCAGCTCCTGGTCTTGTTTTTACTGACTGTATAGAGTTTTTCCATCTTTGAATGCAGAGCATATAGTCAATCTGATTTCTGTATTGACTGTCTGGTGATGTCCATGTGTAGAGCCGTCTCTTGGGTTGTTGGAAAAGAGTGTTTGCTATGACCATCGTATTCTCTTGACAAAATTCTATCAGCCTGTGCCCTGCTTCATTTTGTACTCCAAGGCCAAACTTGCCTGTTATTCTGGTTATCTTTTGGCTTCCTACTTTAGCATTCTAATCCCCCATAGTGATAAGGACATCATTTTTTGGTGTTAGTTCTATAAGGTGCTGTAGGACTTCAGAGGAGTTATAAAATTTTAGTACCAACCAAGCTAGTCCAGGAATGCCACCCAGAGTTCTCAAAATGGTCTTATCTAGGACTGATTGCTCTGTGGGGTAGAATAATAAGACACATGCCCAGCTGTAGTGTGAGTTTCAGAAAGTGAGAAAGAATAACCTCCACAATAGTGCAATATGAAAGAAGCGCAAATCATTTTACTACTGTTATTAGGAGAATCAGATAAAAGTTGCAGATGAGGTATAATACAGCACATGCCCAGCTGGAGAGATTACCAATAAAGAAGTTAAGAGCAGCACTTCTATTTTGACAAGTTGCTTATAACTTGTTTTCAGACAAAATGTAATGAAATGAAATCTGCAGTGACAATAGCCCCTTCCGTTAGGACAGGGCTTTTCAACCAGTGGTACGGGTACCACCTGTGGTACATTGGCACCTGGCAGGTGGTATGCGACCATCCTAGAGAAGTGGTAGCAAGAGAGGGGAATGAGCTGAACTGGTGGCAGCAACGCAGAAGCCTGAGCGAGAGATGGCTGGAGCTGCAGGGCTGTCAGGGCTCAGCGGAAGCACCAAGATCAGTGTTTCTTCAGGGCTGTCAGGGCTCAGCAGAACCACCAGGATCAGTGCCAGGCTCCAGCTGGAGCTCGTCGCTGATCCTGATGCTTCTGCTGAGCCCAGAGGAAGTGCTGATCAGCTGGAATGTTGCAGCATCTCCAGGGTCTTGTGATTTACATTCAGATGCTTGGCAAATGATTCATATTTATGATGGTCACAGTGTCCCAGGGTCATGTGAAGTGACCAAAACCTGCTGCAACCACCCAGCAGAGGGGAAGGAATAAAAACCAAACACCCCTCCACCCCACCCCCACTGCCAATCCTCAACAGAAATGCTCACAACAATGAAAACCTCAGACAGAAGGAAGAGCACTACCGGGCAGGCAGACAGGTGTCTTGCTTGGCTGTGCTTGGGGGGGCATTTTTTCAGTGCCACTGTAACTTCAAACAGTCACTAAGCAAACTGTTGTAAGTCGAGGACTACCTGTACGTCATCATTTTTTTCTTTTTTTTTTTTTTTTTGGTCATCAAGTTTTTGACACCTTGCTAGGCGACTGGTGGTACTCGGATGTGGCCATGTACTAAAAGTGGTACAATGGGTGAAAAGGTTGAAAAGCCCTGTGTTAGGAAATCTGTGCAAATTTTTTGGTACCAAGGAAAGGTGTTCCTGAGGATGTTTGATACCCACTCCTGAATGTAGTAGAATTGATTGTTGCAGACCAAAGATGACTACAGAAGAGTAATCCACTGATCTTCTATAATGGGTGTTATCATGAAGGGCAAGGAAGGGGATGATGAAATCATCATGAAAATGCTTTGAATAAATACTTACATCAAACATAGGACAAAATTTTGTGGCATCTATTTATGTGCTATTGCTTAAGAGTTGTTTCAGTTTGCATAAATACTTGGTTCTTCTCCATAAATATGTTTATGTTTGTTTATGTTTATTGGACTTATATACCGCCCTTCTCCCGTAGGACTCAGGGCGGTTCACAAGGAATTTAAAATAACAATACAAATTACAAAAGTTAAGAACAATTAAAATAATTAAATTTAGTCCTTGAATAAAATAAAACCCCTGTTAAACTCCAATTAAAACCCAATTAAAATAAAATTAAAATTAACAACAACTTTTATTGATTAGCCCTTGGGCCATATCAAAGTACAAAGTTCCAGCAACAAACCGTCACCAAAACTAGATAAAAGCAATCCGAAATGGAATTTGATAAAATACAATTTAAAATGGAATTAAAATACAATTTAAGTTAAAATAGTAATAAAATGCAAATTTAAGATATAGATAAAATATGGAAACATTATATTTCGGAGTCGCCCTTACAATCTACCCCAATCAGTCCCACATATGCAAATCTTAACTGGATCATTTTGTTCAAATACTGTGCTACATTGGATGTTATTTTCAAGTTCTGGCCGGACATAAGGTAAGTTATTTTGATATGGGGATCCCAATGGGTCATTCGTTTGGTATATAGACCAAGATACCTGTCTCTCACCCTCTTATACAAACAACAGTCAAATAGGATGTGAGCCAGGTCCTCTACCTCTGCCGCTCCGCAAATGCAGAGATGCTCATTGTACGGTATAGCATGAAATCTCCCATATCTGACCATTGTGTCAAGCTGTTCAAATCTTGCTCTCGTAAATATCTCCCTAAGATGTTTTGGGAGTTGTGACTTCAAATAACTGTCCACTTGAAAAGTACATTTGTATTTACTCAGCCATTTCAAGTTACCCACCTTACTAAGGATAGCTATATCAGTTTGTGCTTCTATATCCTTAATTCTTTGGGCAACTCTTTTTTTAGATTGTTCTCCTGTTACGCAAGAAACAGGAAGGCCACCGCTTCTTACAAAATTTGTTAGTTTGGTGATCCAGGAGATTTGTGATTGTAGTTTTATTTGCTCTAGTAGGCATAATTTGGGGAGTCTATCAGTCTCCATTTCATTAACTTTGCACCAGTAGTTATAAGCTCTAATTTTAGATAATGCCTGAATTGTATGAATTCCCAATTCAGCTCTAACTGCTGCAGCAGATGTTCTTGGATCTACACCCAAAATGCATCTCAGATGCTGGGACTGTGTTCGTTCTAAAGCTGTGGTTCAATAAAGACCCCAAATTTCTGCTCCATACAAGAGCATTGTCGTAACCTTAGCCTTATAAACTTTGAGTAGTGGAGCTAGGGACCCTGGGTAACTATGATTCTTTAGTTTGAGCAATAAATTCAAACGGGCTTTTGCTCTAAATGTACTTCGTTGATGATGGCAGGCCCAAGATCCAGTCTTGGAAAAAGTTACTCCCAAATATACAAAGGTATTAACCTGTTCAATTGGTTCACCGTCTAATTGCCACTTATGTCTCTGATGGTTTCTTCCAAACACCATTATTTTCGATTTGGATTTGCTAATAATTAGGGAGTTATCCTGGCAATAAGAGCTGAATCTTCTTAATAGCCTACGTAATCCTACTTGTGAGTATGATAATAAAATCATATCATCAGCATAAAGCAAGCTGTTACAGTAAGTATTTAGGATCATCGGCATGTGTACCATGGTATCCTTCATTAACCCTGGCAAATCATTGATGTATAAATTAAATAATAATGGGGCCAGGATACACCCTTGCCTTATCCCTTTATTTGTGTGAATCCTATTAGTCAGGGCCCCATTAACCCCATACCGCACCCTCAAACAGGTACTTGTGTAAAGGGCTTTAATCAAAGCCAGAAGTCTGGGTTCTATTTTAAGAGATGTCAATTTACTCCATAGTACGTCTCTATTTACCATATCAAATGCTGCTGTAAGGTCTATAAAAGCAGCAAACAGGGGTCTCCTCTTATAGGCATATTTGGCAATTAGATGGTTCAAAACAAAGCAGTTATCAATAGTAGATCTGTTCTGTCTAAAACCTGCTTTTTCTTCTGTGAGGATGTTGTTTTCCTCTACCCAGATTTCAATTCTGTTCAAAAGGTACCTAGCATATATTTTTGCTACAATGTCAATCAGGCTGATGGGCCTATAATTACTAGGATCCTTTTTATTCCCTTTTTTATATATAGGGACAACTATTGCCATCTTCCACCCGTTTGGTATATGGCAGGTGTTATTTATGTGTGTAAAAAGACCTGCTAATACAGGGCCCCACCAGTTGGGAAATTTCTTAAATAATTCTGCTGGTAAAAAATCCTCGCCTGGGGCTTTATTGCTCTTTAAGCTTTTAATGATGGACTGTATCTCCTTTTCTGAAACTGGTGGCCAAGGGGGGAATTAAAATTAAAATTCTCAGTCCTGGCCGGAAAGCTCAAAGAGCCAGGTCTTCAGGTCCCGGCGGAATGAACGAAGGTCAGGGGCAGTCCTGAGCTCTACGGGCAGCTGGTTCCAAAGGGCAGGCACACCCACAGAGAAGACCCTCCCCCTGGGTGTTACCCGCCAGCAATCTTTTGCTGGAGGTACCCTGAGAAGGCCCTCCCTGTGGGAGCGCACAGGACGAAGGGAGCTTGATGCCGGCAGCAGGTGTTCCCTCAAATTTCCCGGACCCAAGCCTATATGATCTGCCTATAATTTCTAGGAATAGAGATTGGGTACAATAAAGCAGAAGCATTTGTACAAAGAGTAAAATTAAAGAATGCCCATAATCTACAAGATTAAGTGGCATGATAAATTATGACATTGTTGCAAAGATTTTTCCCACTTGAGAGTAGATTAATTAGTCACTGAAATCTAATAAGCATCCCAATCATATTGCTTTATATAAAAGACAAAAATTGTATTACTATTATTATTGTAGCAGAAGTTGTAACATCAGCTTTTGCAGCCTTCCAGAGACATGATGTAAATTGTTGATTTCTAGAGTAAAAATATGTGGGTATTTATTTTTCTGCCTAAAAATTCAGTAATAGTACCAATAATACTGAAAATCAACAATTTTGCAATTGAACTTTGGTACCATGGTCTGGCAGATTCTTTGGGGACCAGCAACAATGTCTAAGACAAAATGCAGCCAACTTGGTTAAAATTATTTGTGCTCTGAGATGAAATAATCATAGCAATGTTAGTTCCTCAGGTAGAACAGACTAAACTATAAAGAAAAACATAAGAAAATAAAGGAGAATAAAATAGTTTGACAAAATATCAAGATCTGTAAATAGATAGTGGGTAATCTGCAGATAGCAGAATAGCTAACTTCATATACATATATACACATACTAAAATATGATACACAGATGCACATATTCAGACATATATATAAAGAGTGTGTGTGTCCTTGTTAAGAAAATATAATTAGGCAGCAGTTGCTAAGTGAAACCGTGACTGCACTTATGATTTTACTTCAACTTTCCTTTGCTTTACAGACCTGCAAAGCTCATAAATCCAAGGACTGGCCACAAGTTAATTTTTTATAACAATTATTACTTTGAACACCCAATGTATGAATCAGATACTAAAAGAGGACTACGTGCAATCTTAATAGCATTAGAAGTATTGTAAGAAGTGTTGTAAAGGTGTCAGAACCCATTCCATTTCATTTCTATCTATCCTCCCTGACCCAAAATCAAATCTCACCTTTCCCTGGGTTCTGCCATACTCACAAGGGATGTGCCCATGGGTTTATTGCCTCTGCTTCCTCTATCTGCTACAATGTAAACTTTTGCTTTCATTTACTGCCTCTGCTTCCTCTATCTGCTACAATGTAACATTTTGCTTTCCCGCATTATATCTCTCTCTGAATTTTCTCTCCCTAAACTGTCAGCTAGAACAAGGGAGGGAATAAGGAATGTAATCTCCGTGCCTGGCTTATTTCTACGCTCTCAGAGGAAGGTGTGAAGAGCCACTGACCATCGCTGTGTGAACAGGAGATGGGCCAATGTTATCTCCCCTTTTCCCACGATGGAACTAAAACCTGGGGATTGGTCGTCCCACACTGGCGGATGGACTATGGGGTGGGGTCTTGCTTGGGGATACCTTAACCTATCATTCTGCATGGGAAATCTCATATCCTGTCTATTATGCCTGCTATCAACTACTCTTAAGAAAGGTTCCTGTTGGAAGAAATTGTTTTCAAGAGTTCTGCTTTCTTAAGATGTGGGATTGACAGGATCCTGACAGGATCTGACAAGATCCTGACAGGATCTGCAGTAATAGTCAACCAGGAACGAAGGAAGGAAGGAAGGAAGGAAGGAAGGAAGGAAGGAAGGAAGGAAGGAAGGAAGGAAGGCCCTTACCGGGGGGACTTTGCAAAATCCACAATGTCAGACAAAAGGGCAGGGAAGGAAGAACCCATCATGAAGGGGAAGCCCTCCCTCTGGCCAGGACCCTGCCAGCTGTCAGGATCCAAGATGTCCTACTCCTCAGAAGAAGAAGAGATGGAGAAGCGGAGGCACAAACCTCAGTGGTCGATGGTTGTTGGAAAGAAAACCTAATGGGAGAAGAGATCAAGAAAAGTAACTCTGAGATGAGGAAGCCACCAACCCGGATGGAAGCAAGAAATGGAGAGATTCAAGGTTTTGGTAATGGTTTTTAAGGCCCTACATTGCATGGGTCCGGAGTACCTCGGGGATCACCTGCTGCCGGCGTCAACTTCCCTCCGCCCTGTGCGTTCCCACAGAGAGGGCCTCCTCAGGGTGCCACCGGTCAGAGAATGTCAGCTGGTGGCCCCCAGGGGGAGGGCCTTCTCTGTGGGTGCCCTGGCTTGATGGAATCAGCTGCCGGTTGAGCTCCGGATGGCACCTGACCTTCGCTCCTTCCGATGCGGTCTGAAGACCTACCTATTTGAACAAGCCGGCCTGGCCTGATGGGGGATGTGCTGGGGTTTTTATTGTGGATTTTTATATTATTCTACTGTTTTAGCTCGGGCTCTTATTTAATTCTTTTTTAATTTTTGTATTCTGTATTTTTATATGTGCCCTGTTCACCGCCCTGAGTCCTTCGGGAGAAGGGCGGTATACAAATATAATAAATGAAATGAATGAAATGAGATCCCTTCACCTTAGCAAAGAGGAAGGAGATTGCGTGGAGCACTCAAACTGGATCTTGGAGAAAGCTATTGACCTGATGAGAAACCTGAAACCTGAAAGCTATTGACCTGATGAGAAACCTGAACCCCACAGCTGCACCATTACCTTGGGCTGCAGTCAGAGAGACACTGAGGGGGAATCTGAAGCTGAAGTCCCGGGGACATCTGCCAAGACGGCAGAGACAGCAGCCACCATTTTGGCAGCCCCCACTCCCCGCCGACCCGCAGCTGCCAATCGAGATGTGAGACATCACCAACAATGACGAGGGCACCGATCCACCATGAAATTTTGGGGAGAATCATGACGTTTGTAACTCAAGTCCTCAGCTACATGGAAGAATATGGATGAGACATCCCAAAAGACAAAGCCCGTATCCGAATTGTGCAATCCACTCTGGACGGGGTGGCTGCAGACTGGATTGTGGACCTGCATGACTTCAATGCCTCAGAGCTCCACAACTTCAATCACTTCATGTCCTCACTGAGAAGGCAATTTGAGGACCCCCTGGTGACCAAAAAGCCCGTGAGAGGATCAAAACATTGAAGCAAGGCAGACAACCAGTAGCCAAATAAACCCAAGAAAGCAATGGAAACATGGTCATCTGGGTGGTTACGATCCTTTTTTCAAAACAAGTGCATTTTATCCCTTGCCAAAAAATCCCCACCACAAAAGCTTTAGCGAAACTATTTGTGCAGCACATCTATAGACTGCATGGGACACCCCAATGTATCATATCAGATGGGGGGGTGCAATTCACATCAGAGTTTTGGAAAGAATTTCTGTCCCTCTTAGGAACTACCCAAGGACTGTCATCTAGTCATCATCCTCAGACTAATGGATCGACTGAACGTTCAAACTCAGTACTTGAGCAATATTTAAGGTGCTTTATTAATTTCCAGCAAACGAATTAGATGGACCTACTTCCTTTCACAGAAGTTGCCTACAACAACGCAGTCCACTCCAGCACAGGTTATACTTCCTTTCAAGTAGCCACCAGCCAAAGTTTCAACCCTATGCCAGAACTAACCTCAAATGAACCGGCAATCCCATCACTAAAAGACTGGATATCCCAATTACAAAACACCTGGTCAGTGGTTAGGAAAGCCTTAGATGAAGCTAGACAAGCACACAAAACACAAGCGGGGGGAAAAAGAGTCGAACCTAAACCATTCACTGTAGGAGACATGGTATATTTGTCTACAAAATACCTAAAATCTATGCAACCCTCTAAAAAACTTGGTCCAAAATATATAGGACCTTTTCCAATTAAAAGAATCATAGACCCAGTGACAGTAGAATTAGAATTACCAAAGAACCTCAGACAAATACAACCAATATTTCACTGCAGCCTGCTGAAACGAGAACAACAGTCATGCTTTTGGCAAAAAATCCCCCACCACCACCTCCAATCATGGTTGAAGGAGAACAACACTTCAAAATAAAAGAAATCTTAGATTCTAGAAAATACCATGGGGCAACCCAATACCTAGTAGCATGAAAACACCTTCCCTCGTCACAGAATGAGTGGGTCCACAAACGTCACATTACAGCACCCAAACTGTTAAAAAGTTTCATATAGAATATCCCAACAAACCCGACTAACCTCTATACCTGTTTTGTTTCTCCACATTTTTAAGGGGGACAGAATGTCAGAACCCATTCCATTTCATTTCTATCTATCTCCTCTGATCCAAAATCAAATCTCACCTTTCCCTGGGTTCTGCCATACTCACAAGCGGGAGGGGGATGTTCCCGTGGGTTTATTGCCTCTGCTTCCTCTATCCACTACAATGTAACCTTTTGCTTTCATTTACTGCCTCTGCTTCCTCTATCTGCTACAATATAACATTTTGCTTTCCCACATTCTCTCTCTCTCTGAACTTTATCTCCTTAAACTGTCAGCTAGAACAAGGGAGGAAATAAGGAATGTAACCTCTGTGCCTGGTTTATTTCTATGCTTTCAGAGGAAGAGCCGCTGACCATCGCTGTGTGAACCGGAGACGGGCCAATGTTATCTACCCTTTTTTCTATGATGGACCTAACACCTGGGGATTGGCTGTCCCACACTGGCTGGACGAACTATGGGGTGGGTTCTTGCTTGGGGATACTTTAACCTATCGCTTTGCATGGGAAATCTCAGTTCCTGTCTAATATGCCTACTATCAATTACTCTTAATAGGGCTTTTCAACCAGTGGTATGTGTACCACCAGTGGTACACTGGGACCTGCAGGTAGTATGCAACCATCCTAGAGAAGTGGTGGCGGGGAAGGGGAATGAGCTGAATTGGCAGCAGCACAGCACAAGCCTGACAGAGAGATGGCTGGAGCTGCAGGGCTGTCAGGGCTCAGCAGAAGCACCAGGATCAGCACTGGGCTCCAGCTGGAACTTGGCACTGAACCTGACACTTCTGCTCAGCTCTAAAGAAGTGTCAAACAGCTGGAGCCCAGCGCTGATCTTGGTGCATGCTGAGCCCAGAATAAGCACTGATCAGCTGGAGCCCTGCCCCTACTCTGCAAAGGGCAGATCCCCATCATCCCTAGCCCAGCAGGTGTCTTCCTGCTGCATCATTGCAGACAAAGGGGGGGGTCAGGTGAGGAGGAGGTGGAGGAAGAGGATTTAAGCAAGCTTAGCAACTGGAGTGGGGATCCCCCCCCACAAAACAAACATGCTTCATGTTACCTTTCAGCATGACAGAAGTGACCGAAACCTGCTGCATCCACTCAGCAGATGGGGGGGAGAATAAAAACCAAACACCCTCCCCCGCTCCCAATCCTCAACAGAAATGCTGACAATGAAATCCTTGGACAGGAGGAAGAGCGCGGCAAGGCAGGCAGCCCAGTGTCTTGCTCAGCTATTGCTTGGGGGGGGGAAGGGGATAGCTTCACCCCCACCCAAACACTGCCCTCTCACGAAAGCAGGATGAAAACTCCAAAAAAACGGCAAGTGAAAAAGGTTAAAACAGAAAAGTATCTTGTGATGGTTTGCTTCTCCACTTCCTTCTAGCAAATTAAATATGTAAAGACCACAAAAGAAAAAACTTGGCTTTCTTTCATTGTAATCCAGAAGGGAGGAATGGAAGGATTTGGGGTGGGGGGTGTTGTTTGTTTCAAAGGAAGGGAAGGGAAAGAAGGGATTTGGGTCTGGGGGGCACAGCATGTGAATGGCGATGGCATGCAGCTTCTGGTGTAGGGGGCAGTCTTTTTAAAAGAGCAAAATGAGGAAAAATTAAAAATCCTCCACTCCACCCCCAAGAGCTGGAGGCGGATGTGATCTTTTTTTTTTCCTTGTTCAGAAGAGACACTCTTCTGTTTTAACCTTTTTCCCTGGTCATTTTCCTGCTTTCATGAGAGCGCAGTGTTTGGGGGGAGTGAAGCTGTCCCCTTTTTCCCCCCCCCAAGCCACCAGCTAAGCAAGATGCCCACCTGCCTGCGCTCTTTCCCTTGTCCAAGGTTTTCATTGCTGTGAGTATTTCTGCTGAGAATTGGGGGGGGGGGCGCTGTTTGGTTTTTATTGCCCTGTCTGCTGGGTGGTTGCAGCAGGTTTTGGTCACTTCCGCTGTGCTGGGTGGTTACCCACAAAACAAGTTTTTTTGGGGGAAATCCCCATTCTGGTTGCTAAGCTTGTTTAAACCCTCTTCCTCCTCCTTCTCACTGGAGCCCCCCTTTGCCTGCCACTGTGGGGCAGGAAGGCTCCTGCCGGGCCAGCGATGATGGGGATCTGCTCTCTGCAGAGTAGGGGCAGGGTTACTATGCTCCCTGTCAATCAAGTTTGACTTCCTTTCCTTGCCAGCCTCTCTTTGTCCTGAGCCCCTCATGCTGGGTAACTGTTGCCACCCAAGCACTGTTTTAAAGTTAGGGAATCTTTGGGGGAATAACCAACTAGCACTCCAACATGCCCCCCACGCCTACACTTTAAGTGCAGAAGCCGCACCCCCCTCCAAAGCCCCAGCAAACACCTATCATCTTCTTTGAGTCAACCAGGAGGAGGAAAGTGCAAAGATTAATGTCAGAGAAGCAGGCACAAGGTTCCCATCAAAAGTGTGGTAAGTGGGTGTACAGATAGTCCTCAACCTACGACCACAATTGAGCCCAAAATTTATGTTGCTAAGTGATTAATTTGTTAAATGAGTTTTGTCCCATTTTATGACTTTTCTTGCCACATTTGTTAAGTGAATCACTGCAGTTGTTAAATTAGCAACACAGTTCTTAAGTGAATCTGGCTTCCTCCATGGACTTCACTTGTCAGAAGGTCGCACAAGGGGATCACATGACCCTGGGACACTGTGACCGTCATAAATATGAGTCAGTTGCCAAGCATCTGAATGTTTTTTACAAGACCCTGGGGATGCTGCAACAGTGATAAGTGTGAAAGATGGTCATAAGTCACTTTTTTCAGTGCTGTTGTAACTTCAAACAGTCACTAGGTGAACTGTTGTAAGTTGAGGACTACCTGTACTTTATCACTTTTTTCCTTTTTTTTGGTCATCAAGTTTTTGACACTTTGCTAGGTGACTGGTGGTACTTGGTTATTGCCATATCCCTAAAAGTGGTACAATGGGTGAAAAGGTTGAAGAGCCCTGTTCTATGGTACCCCTCTCTATCTCTAGAGAGATTACACAATTATTGAAATCCACACTGTCTAAGATCAAGACCAATACCTGTTGGTACACTATGGCTTTTACAGAACCAGCAATTTCCCACACTCACTGACAGTTTCTTAGTTATTCAGTCCTTGGCACATGATTTAATGAAGATTCAGAAGAAGAACTAAGAGACTAGCCTAAAGGCATGGAAGTGCTAACAGGAGAGGAACACTGCGGGTCCTGTGTGATGTGCCTCAGTTGTGTGCTGGGTGAAGTCTCAGTGTGATTTATCCTCCCTTTTCTCAGCAAAGTGCTGAAAAATGCTCTTCAAAAATCAGCTCCCACTGCTTATATGTTGCTTTGCCGGCATCTTGGACACTGATGTCTCCAGTTTGTCTTCCGGATTTGTTGCCTGATTGTTTACTAGTCTCAATTCATACCTGATCAATTTGTCCATGAACAGAATAAATCTTTAACAGCCCTGAAAAATGACTCTTTGAAACCTATTTATTTTCTACACACTATGAAATAGCCTGAGATTACAGCCTACTAATTAATATTCTAATAGCCAGACAGCCAGCACAGAAAATTAAAATCATAATCTGGATCATCCGGTCAAACTATTTCCAATAGAGGTGTTTTATGTGCCACTTAGAAGGGACGCGGTGGCTCAGTGGGTTAGGACGCTGAGCTTGTCGATCAGAACGTCGGCAGTTTGGCGGGTTGTATCCCGAGTGCCGTGTAACAGAGTGAGCATGTTACTCGTCCCAGCTTCTGCCAACCTAGCAGTTCAAAAGCACGTAAAAATGCAAGTAGAAAAATAGGGACCACTACGGTGGGAAAGTAACAGCGTTCCGTGCGCCTTTGGTGTCTAGTCATGCCAGCCACATGACCACGGAGACGTCCTCGGAGAAGCGCTGGCTCTTCAGCTTTGAAACAGAGATGAGCACCGGCCCCTAGAGTCGGAAACGACTAGCACACATGTGCAGGGGAACCTTTACCTTTTACTTTATGTGCCACTTAGTAACTAGGATTAGGAGACCATAGGCAGCAGCTGGAAATGTCTTCTAACAGCTTTTTATGCAGAAGATTGTCTTAAAAGTAGGGCACATAACCAAACTAATCTTAGATAATCCAGAAAAGTGTTTCAAAATAATGTTTGGTGGGAAAAATATTTCTTTCCATGCTATTTGGGAACTTCCTTTGGAAAAAGAACCATTATTCCACCTGCTTATCGGACTTCTGCATGGGTTAACATTTTCTATTAGAAAGAGATAGTCAACTTGCCTTTACAATTTGACCATCCTTGCTTTCCAATTTAATTAGTTGAGTGTAGACAATATATTATAATATTTTATAGGTCTTGTGTTATCTTTCTGTCTTTTGAACCTTTTTTGATAACTAATTAGTTATACCTTTTTATTGTGTTTTTTTCTCTTATGGAAGAATGCATGGCAAGAATTAACGAACAGCTTAAGGAAGGCTGATTCTGGCTGACATTTAAGGGAAAAAAATACTAATAGCAAGATCATTGTGACAATGGAATTAACTGACTAAAAGATCTAATGGGAAGCTGATCACTGGATATGTTCAAGCAGATGCTAGATAGCCAACTTCTAGGGATGTTTTAAATTGATAACTGCACTAAGCAGGAGCTCAGACTTAATGGCCTAAATATCTCTTTCAACTCTGATTTTATGTGCCCTTAAGCAGCTTTAAACTCTTAGTGGAAAAACAGTGGCAAATATTTTAAATAGTTCTATACGCTAAATATTTCTGAGAAAAACAGAACAATGACAAGCCCTTTCTTAATCCTTTATTTCTTAATATTCTACGTCAAAAAACTCTAACCTGAGGTCATCAATTCACTGCTAAGACCTCCTAGACCAAAAAAATATTTTGTTGGCTTGCAAGCTAGTCTCTAGATTAAAGATCCAGTTTACATCGAAATGATTGAACATTCTTGTGCAAAAGCTACACTTTAGTCATGTTTATGGAATACTGGCCAATATATTCCTAAACCGAATAAACTGTGCTTGAATTATGGACTGTTTTGAAATTGAAAGTTGGTTGCTGGATGCAATATCCATTTTTAACACCATGTCTTGGCAGTAATTCTTGGCTTTCAAGGCACTTTATTCCATATTCAGATCTGCCTGCTTTTCAGAAGAGTCTTAGACACCCCAGTTAGATTAGACTTTAACATGAGCCATAAACACAAAGATAATTTGCCAGTCAAAATTTTTGTGTAGATCTATGTTCCAGAGTATAAAATCAGGGAAGGATGGAGATGTTTCATCCTGCTTTATTTCTGACTATTTGCACCTCAGTTGGTGATCTTCAGCAACTTATACATTATTATGTAATAATAGGAGATGAGGCTAGCCATAGATAGATAGATAGTGGTTAGAATGCAGTATTGCATGCGAATTTACTGCTCACTGCCAGGAGTTCGATCCTGACCAGCTCAGGACTGACTCAGCCTTCCATCCTTCCAAGGTGGGTAAACTAAGGACCCAGATTTTTGGAGGCAATATGCTGACTCTGTAAATCGCTTAGAGAGGGAATAAATATTAATATATTGGGGCACTGATACAAATTTAATATTTTTGAATGGTATACAATGGTATACAAATTAGTATATGTTTCAAAGATGCAGAGTAGATGGAATTGCATCACACAGATACATTAAACTGTATTTTCCAGTTTTCCTTTGATTTGCAAATGAAAGTTTGCAATAGATGTGTTAATGTGATTTTAGGAGATACCATACATTTTATGTTTGTGTTTCCCCCCCCCAAAAAAAACCCCTCATGCTGCTAATTCACAGATAACAATTAAAACTTTTAGGGGACAATATTCCTGTCCTACTGTAAATCTTAAAAGGCTTTTTTTCTCTTAAATGGCAGTGTTAAATAAACTACAATACTGAAACCTAAACTAAACTCAGTTTCTTACAACAGAACAATTAATTATTGGTTGTGGCTTAATAAATAAACATTTTGCTTCTGTAGCTTATATTTTCTAAGGTTTCTCATTATTTTTCTCTAAAAGTTAAACAACTATATATTATTGAAAAGGCATATTCAGCACTGTAGACCTGAGTAGTAGAAGAGAAATGTTAATCAAAGAAATAACTTAGGAAACAGATGGAACATCAAAATATTGCTAAGAAAATTGAACAATCATTATAAACGGTTTACCACAATTTTGGCTAAAGGGTTGAAAATAATTTTACAGGATATTATTCCTGAAGATCAGTGTGGGATTTTACCTAAAATACAACTATGAGATAATATTAGAAATGTTTCGAATATCCTTGAGTACCTGGAGCAACATAATGAACAAACTGCACTGATGTTATTAGATGCTGAGAAGGCTTTGACAACTTGAAGTGGATTTTTTTTGTTTAGAGTAATATATAAATCCTGGAGATAATCTTATTAAATAGGTTTATTATATGTCTCAGAAAAGGAAGATTTGGTTTACCAGAGTTCAAATTGTATTTTGTTCTTTGAATATTGGTTGGATGTTGGATGTTGGTGTGGATGTCGCTGAGAAACAAGAAACGTTTATATTTAGAAGGTCATGATCTGAGATTTTGATGGCATGGTTATTTATGGTATTTGTGGCATTTATGAAGTTAATGGTAAGACTTTAATCATTTTACTACACATACATACAGAGAATATGGATTAGCTATAAACCCAGGCTATGTCCAAAACACCTTTAAGGATCCTAGCTCAAGAAGTATATTATAGAACAGAAATGGAAGATAAATGGTTGATGTACTTGGACTTATTGGAAAATTATCAGAGGAAGTTAAAATCAAATCAAGAGAACAAGTTTTCCTGTTTACAGTTAACTGAAAACAGTTAAAATGGTTAAAAAGGCATGGTATGGAACAAAGTAACTCAGAATTTGAGATAAAATAGTGTATTGATACTGAACATGTACCAGTAATTGCTAAAATGTACAAACCTTTGTTAGAATTTGAAAAACAGAAAGAGCATGATTATTTGTTTATTTATTTTTCACATTTTGGAACCTCGCCCTCAGAGACTTTTAAAGAATGTATGATTATATGTGCTAAGAATTACAATATGCAGATGGATCTATGGAAAGTATGTGGCTAAAAGGGCTGAAATTTACCTTGTACAGGTGAAACTCGAAAAATTAGAATATCGTGCAAAAGTTCATTTATTTCAGTAATGCAACTTAAAAGGGGAAACTAATATATGAGATAGACTCATTACATGCAAAGCAAGATAGTTCAAGCTGTGATTTGTCATAACTGTGATGATTATGGCTTACAACTCATGAAAACCCCAAATCCACAATCTCAGAAAATTAGAATATTGTGAAAAGGTGCAATATTCTAGGCTCAAAGTGTCCCACTCTAATCAGCTAATTAAGCCATAACACCTGCAAAGGGTTCCTGAGCCTTTAAATGGTCTCTCAGTCTGGTTCAGTAGGAATCACAATCATGACTGCTGACCTGAAAGTTGTGCAGAAAACCATCATTGACTCCCTCCATAAGGAGGGAAAGCCTCAAAAGGTAATTGCAAAAGAAGTTGGATGTTCCCCAAGTGCTGTATCAAAGCACATTAATAGAAAGTTATGTGGAAGGGAAAAGTGTGGAAGAAAAAGGTGCACAAGCAGCAGGGATGACCGCAGCCTGGAGAGGATTGTCAGGAAAAGGCCATTCAAAAGTGTTGGGGACTTTCACAAGGAGTAGACTGAGGCTGGAGTCAGTGCATCAAGAGCCACCACACACAGACTGATCCTGGACATGGGCTTCAAATGTCGTATTCCTCTTGTCAAGCCACTCCTGAACAACAAACAACGTCAGAAGCGTCCTACCTGGGCTAAAGAAAAACAGACCTGGTCTGTTGCTCAGTGGTCCAAAGTCCTCTTTTCTGATGAGAACAACTTTTGCATCTCATTTGGAAACCAAGGACCCAGAGTCTGGAGGAAGAATGGAGAGGCACACACTGCAAGATGCTTGAAGTCCAGTGTGAAGTTTCCACAGTCTGTGTTGATTTGGGGAGCCATGTCATCTGCTGGTGTTGGTCCACTGTGCTTCATTAAGTCCAGGGTCAATGCAGCCGTCTACCAGGAGATTTTGGAGCACTTCATGCTGTTCTGTTCCAGCCTACAACTGGCCCTTCAGAAATGTCAGGGACAACCCCTTTGTTATATTCAATAGGCTGGAATTAAGCCAACCAAATTTATTTGCAAAAGCTAAACTAAACAGTTCAAAACAGCAGGTGTTTGCGCGGAGGGCCATATCGACACCTGGGATCGCGCCCCCGCTATCTCCGAGTGGTGGCGCGCTCCGACCCTCCGGTTAGCACCCTCTTACCCGGGGATGAGGGTGATCAGGCCCCTGAGCTCAGGTTGGTCTATTTTAACGCTAGATCCGTAGTTAACAAAGCTCCCCTCATCCATGATTTGATCGAGGAGGAAACTTGGTTGGGTTCGGAGGGAGGGGTGCCTCTCACCGAGTTATGCCCGCCAGGTTTCTGGGTGCTGCACCAGCCATGGGCTCAGGGCAGGGGTGGTGGGGTGGCAGTGGTTATTCGGGAGACCTTGTGTCCCCGGGAGGCCACCATTGTCCAGATGGCCGGGAGTGAATCCCTCCTCTTGAGATGTGGTTCTCGGGTTCAGTTGGGTTTGTTGCTTACATACCTGGCGCCCAGCTGTGTGGCAACAGCCCTGCCTGAGCTGCTCGACACCCTCTCAGGGTTGGCGGTGGAGTTCCCCAGGCTTATAGTCCTGGGTGACTTCAACCTGCCATCACTGGGAGGGTCGTCGGAGTTAGCTCGGGAGTTCATGGCTTCCATGACAGCCATGGGCCTGACCCAGGTTATTGAGGGCCCGACTCATGTGGGGGATCATACTCTCGACCTGGTATTCCTGTCTGGACAGTGGTTGGATGATCTGGGAGGGGGCTCCCCGTCCATCACCCCTCTGTCATGGTCAGATCACCACCTCCTGAGGCTGGTTTTCCGTCATGCCACCCCCCGCCGCTGGGCGGCGGAACCGACCAGGTGGTTCTGCCCCAGGCACCTAATGGACCCGGATCGATTCCAGAGGGCGCTTGGGCCTATACCTATCACCCTTACCCACAGCCCAGTCGATGCTCTGGTGGAGGCCTGGGAAACGGCTGCCACCAGGGCACTTGACTGTGTTGTACCCATGCGACCTCTGACCCGGCGCAGATCCCGTTGGGCCCCATGGTTCTCTGTGGAGCTCCGGGAGATGAAGCATCGGAGACGAGGTCTAGAGAGCGGTTGGAGATCCAGCCGATCCGAATCCGACCGATTGCAGTTAAGAACCTTTATAAGGTCTTATCTTGCGGCGATAAGGACGGCAAAGTGTAACTACTTTGCCGCCCTTATCGTGTCCGCAGATAATCGCCCGGCCACCCTGTTTAGGGTGACTCGCTCCCTCCTTAACCAGGAGGTGAGAGAGGATCCCTTACAGGGACGAGCCGAGGACTTTAGTCATCATCTGGCGGACAAAATCGCTCGGATCCGGACCGGCCTGGACTCTGACTGGGCAGAGTCTGATGTGGAGGAATCAGGCGGTCTTGAGCACGTTATCTGGACTGAGTTCGACCCTGTTTCCCCTGATGATGTGGACAGGATCATGGGGAGACTGAGCACCACCACCTGTTTGTTGGATCCGTGCCCCTCCTGGCTAGCTTATGCGGCTCGGGAGGGAACACGAGGCTGGTTCCATGCAGTAATAACTGCTTCTCTGAAGGAGGGTGTCTTCCCTGCCGCCTTGAAGGAGGCGGTGGTGAGACCCCTTCTCAAGAAGCCTGCTTTGGACCCGGCTGCTTTAGACAACTACCGTCCAGTCTCCAACCTTCGCTTTCTGGCGAAGGTTGTTGAGAGTGTGGTGGCGCATCAGCTCCCTCTGTTCCTGGAGGAAACTGATTATCTGGACCCGTACCAATCGGG
The DNA here is from genome assembly GCF_947247035.1 of Vipera ursinii. Lineage (NCBI taxonomy): Eukaryota > Metazoa > Chordata > Lepidosauria > Squamata > Viperidae > Vipera > Vipera ursinii. The sequence continues at coordinate 27,971,985 of NC_139521.1, forward strand.
TTTCAGGCCCGGACACAGCACGGAGACGGCATTGGTCGCGCTGGTGAATGATCTCTGGAGGGCAAGGGACAGGGGTTGCTCCTCTGTCCTGGTCCTATTAGATCTCTCAGCGGCTTTCGATACCATCGACCATGGTATCCTGCTGCGGCGTCTCAGGGGGTTGGGAGTGGGAGGCACCGTTCTACGGTGGTTCTCCTCCTACCTCCAGGGCCGCTCGCAGTCGGTGTTGACAGGAGGGCAGAGATCCGCCCCGAGGTCTCTCATTTGTGGAGTTCCTCAGGGGTCGGTCCTCTCGCCTCTCCTGTTCAACATCTATATGAAGCCGCTGGGCGAGATCATTCGTGGTTTTGGGGTGGGGTATCACCAGTACGCTGATGATACCCAACTTTTTCTTTCCACCCCGAACCAACCCAGTGATGCCCTCTCCGTGATGTCCCGGTGCCTGGAGGCGGTTCAGGTCTGGATGGGGAGAAACAGGCTTCGTCTCAATCCCGCCAAGACTGAGTGGCTGTGCATATCGGCATCTCGGGTTAACCAAGTTATTCCACCTCTAACGATGGGGGGTGAGGTGTTACCCCCCGTTGATAGGGCTCGCAACCTGGGCGTCCTCCTGGACTCACAGCTCACTTTTGAAGACCATATAGGAGCCGTGACCAGGGGGGCTTTTGCACAGGTTCGCCTGGTGCGCCAGTTGCGTCCCTATCTGGACCGAGACGCCCTACGCACAGTTACTCATGTGCTTGTGACCTCCCGTTTGGACTACTGTAACGCTCTCTACATGGGGCTGCCCTTGAAGACCACTCGGAGGCTTCAACTGGTGTAGAATGCAGCCGCGCGAGTTGTAATGGGGGTCTCCCGATACTCCCATGTAACACCTCTACTCCGTGAGCTGCATTGGCTTCTGGTTGCCCTCCGGGTGAAATTCAAGGTGCTGGTTATTACCTATAAAGCCCTACATGGCCTGGGTCCGGGCTATTTGAGGGAACACCTGCTGCCGGCATCAAACGCCCTTCGCCCAGTGTGCTCCCACAGGGAGGGTCTGCTCAGGGTTCCGCCGGTAAGAGATTGCCGGCGGGTGACACCCAGGGATAGGGCCTTCTCAGTGGGAGCGCCTGCCCTCTAGAACCAGCTGCCGGTGGAGCTGAGAACTGCCCCCGACCTCCGATCATTCCGCCGGGGCCTGAAGACCTGGCTCTTTGAGCTCTCGGGCCCAGGCTGAGGAGAAATTTTTAATTGGGGTTTTAAGTGTACAGGGTCAATTTAATATTTTTTAATTTGGTTTTTTAACTTTTGTATGGTGGATTTTTTAATTCCCTGTAGACCGCCCTGAGTCCTCAGGGAAAGGGCGGTATATAAATGTAACTAAATAAAATAAAAACAGAGTAAAACAAATACAGACCGAGACTATATCAGAAGCTCTGCAAACAGTTACCTTCAGCAACCAGCGCCTCCCCCACATTCCCCTTTTAAACAACAGTCTCAGGGCGTGGCTTCTCTTTGCCTCCTCCCGAGGTGCCTCATTGCTTTTCTTTGTTCACTTCTGCTTGTCTGCCTCCTGCTTCGAGCATCCTTGAACAAAGCCAGCTGTGGATCATCTTTGTCTAATCTTTCAGGCTCACACAGCTGGGTCTGAGGAGGAACAAGATGGGAGGGGCCTGGCTCTGCGATGCATCTGCAACCAAAGGCTCTCCAAACTCCTCCTCCTCCTCCTCAGAATTGTCTGATTCAGCTGCACATGCTGACGCTGAATCACAACACATGCTTCCTTCCACAGATGAGCTTTATGGGGATGCTGACTTCATTTTCCAGCAGGACTTGGCACCTGCCCACACTGCCAAAAGCACCAAAAGCTGGTTCAATGACCGTGGGATTACTTGCTTGATTGGCCAGCAAAGTCACCTGACCTGAAGCCCATAGAGAATCTATGGGGCATTGCCAAGAGAAAGATGAGAGACATGAGACCGAACAATGCAGAAGAGCTGAAGGCCGATCCTGGTCTTCCATAACACCTCAGCAGTGCCACAGGCTGATAGTTTCCATGCCATGCCGCATTGAGGCAGTAATTGCTGCAAAAGGGGCCCAAACTGAGTACTGAGTACATATGCATGCTTATACTTTTCAGAGGTCCGATATTGTTCTATGTGCACTCCTTGTTTTATGGATTGCATGTAATATTCTAATTTTCTGAGATTGTGGATTTGGGGTTTTCATGAGCTGTAAGCCATAATCATCACAATTATGACAAATCATGGCTTTAACTATCTTGCTTTGCATGTAATGAGTCTATCTCATATATTAGTTTCCCCTTTTAAGTTGCATTACTGAAATAAATGAACTTTTGCATGATATTCTAATTTTTCGAGTTTCACCTGTACAGTATATGAATGCACCAAACTTGGCTAAATTCTGTATTAAATTCAGGTCACTGCTTTCTCCATAGATAATGACAAACCAGTATTGCATTTGGGGCATTTTTGTGCCATTCAACACACACAGAAAACTTATTGCTTTTATCAATAGGATCTTCTTTTTCTCCCCCTGTGGATATTTCAGTGTAAGAATATTAAAATTAAGCCTTTCTCAAACCAACTATACTTCAGAACTGTTTGGTAAGGTAGGTAAAATAAACCTTTATTACAGTTTTTGACCAACATGTTGCAGAGGTATTTGATTTCTCTAGTCTGCATGGCCACTGAATATTCTGTTTAAAGAATAAGTTCAACATTTGTATAGAAGACTTCTATCATGGAAGCCTGATATAATTTATCAGAAACAGAATATAATCCTGTTCTGAAGACAGTATCAAGAGCAAAAATGAAAAGTATAAAATGCATATTTAGAATAATATATAATACAAATTTTTAAAAAGCTGTCAGATCAAAGAGGTACAGTTTAGGCATTATATATAAGATTTTACATGATGTCCAACCTCAAACATGAGAGTTAAATAATGTGACATCTCTGTCTCTTTGGTCTGAGATCTTGAGAAATAGACGTGCATTCAATTCTCCATAAAGAGTTTGAAGGCTTTCGAGAGATTTGTGGCTACACCTTATGAATCCCAAGAGGATGAAACCATCACATACTGCCTTCCTGTATTCAATATTACTCAACATTATACTGTGCAGAAGCAGAGAAATTTTATACTGTGTAGAAGCAGAGAAATATATACCATTTGAAAGATCTTATATATCTTTTCCTGCAACACTGTGGCACCAGGGTCTGGATAGCTCCTAAAACTAATGCACTGTATAGAGATACTGCAAGTGCAATGACTCACAACTCACAACTTCAATTCCCAATAGAATTTTAAGCCACTAGAATTTTAAGCCGCTAGAAACACCTTTGGCTACATACTATGTGAGATGGGCTCACAAGGTCAATGATTTGTTAAGGTGCTTCCAAGTAAAAGGCATCATGCAGGAATGCAATCATTCAAAGCTTTATTTAACGATAAAGTAAATAGAAAGAGTTCCCTGGCATGGAGGCATCCATGCCTGGGTTGAGCTCATGGATCAGCTAGCAAGCAAGCAGAAGAAAGAACAAAGAGAACAGAGAGAGCAGCCCCTGAGCAGAGGTTTTTATGGGGGGTCTCAGCCCCTCCCTTACCATAAAACTCTTGCTAATGGGGCTGCAGGGACCGGGGACCCATCTGATGACCTTTTGGGGGAACTGCCATGGCTGGCACAAAAACATCTAACATACTATACAGGGAGTGCAGAATTATTAGGCAAATGAGTATTTTGACCACATCATCCTCTTTATGCATGTTGTCTTACTCCAAGCTGTATAGGCTCGAAAGCCTACTACCAATTAAGCATATTAGGTGATGTGCATCTCTGTAATGAGAAGGGGTGTGGTCTAATGACATCAACACCCTGTATCAGGTGTGCATAATTATTAGGCAACTTCCTTTCCTTTGGCAAAATGGGTCAAAAGAAGGACTTGACAGGCTCAGAAAAGTCAAAAATAGTGAGATATCTTGCAGAGGGATGCAGCACTCTTAAAATTGCAAAGCTTCTGAAGCGTGATCATCGAACAATCAAGCGTTTCATTCAAAATAGTCAACAGGGTCGCAAGAAGCGTGTGGAGAAACCAAGGCGCAAAATAACTGCCCATGAACTGAGAAAAGTCAAGCGTGCAGCTGCCAAGATGCCACTTGCCACCAGTTTGGCCATATTTCAGAGCTGCAACATCACTGGAGTGCCCAAAAGCACAAGGTGTGCAATACTCAGAGACATGGCCAAGGTAAGAAAGGCTGAAAGACGACCACCACTGAACAAGACACACAAGCTGAAACGTCAAGACTGGGCCAAGAAATATCTCAAGACTGATTTTTCTAAGGTTTTATGGACTGATGAAATGAGAGTGAGTCTTGATGGGCCAGATGGATGGGCCCGTGGCTGGATTGGTAAAGGGCAGAGAGCTCCAGTCCGACTCAGACGCCAGCAAGGTGGAGGTGGAGTACTGGTTTGGGCTGGTATCATCAAAGATGAGCTTGTGGGGCCTTTTCGGGTTGAGGATGGAGTCAAGCTCAACTCCCAGTCCTACTGCCAGATTCTGGAAGACACCTTCTTCAAGCAGTGGTACAGGAAGAAGTCTGCATCCTTCAAGAAAAACATGATTTTCATGCAGGACAATGCTCCATCACACGCGTCCAAGTACTCCACAGCGTGGCTGGCAAGAAAGGGTATAAAAGAAGGAAATCTAATGACATGGCCTCCTTGTTCACCTGATCTGAACCCCATTGAGAACCTGTGGTCCATCATCAAATGTGAGATTTACAAGGAGGGAAAACAGTACACCTCTCTGAACAGTGTCTGGGAGGCTGTGGTTGCTGCTGCACGCAATGTTGATGGTGAACAGATCAAAACACTGACAGAATCCATGGATGGCAGGCTTTTGAGTGTCCTTGCAAAGAAAGGTGGCTATATTGGTCACTGATTTGTTTTTGTTATGTTTTTGAATGTCAGAAATGTATATTTGTGAATGTTGAGATGTTATATTGGTTTCACTGGTAAAAATAAATAATTGAAATGGGTATATATTTGTTTTTTGTTAAGTTGCCTAATAATTATGCACAGTAATAGTCACCTGCACACACAGATATCCCCCTAAAATAGCTATAACTAAAAACAAACTAAAAACTACTTCCAAAAATATTCAGCTTTGATATTAATGAGTTTTTTGGGTTCATTGAGAACATGGTTGTTGTTCAATAATAAAATTAATCCTCAAAAATACAACTTGCCTAATAATTCTGCACTCCCTGTATATGTGATTAACATCAAACAGATAAAACTGGTTGTATACTACCTATCACAATATTACCCCATGTAAAATTACGTTGTATGTAATTATATTTTGGTAATGATTTTTATGGTATTAGCATATTTACAGGTTTCTGTCTAATTAGTTTACATGCAAAGTTACTGATCTAAGAGTTATACTTCTAACAAAAGAACTTCAGAGGGGTATTGTAATAAAATCTACTGAAGTAGAATGATTTTTTTTAAAAAAATATAGAAAATTAAATGAAGACTAAGGCTCTGTAGAGCAGTAAAATGAAATATAGGAAGTTTATGGAGATTCTCAATCATCCAGGTCATAGTTATCCCAAAGTCCAGTTGCCTTGTGAAAAAGCACCTTTGGGAAATCTAGGAAGATTCTATAATTGATATAATACAAATTAGGATGATTTATATGTGATTTCAAGTACAGATCGTCCTCAGGTTATGACCAAAATTGAACCCAAAATTTCCATTGCTAAGCGAGAGCTTTTAAGTGAATTTTGCTCCATTTTACAACCTTTCTTGCCACAGTTGTTAAGTGAATCACTGTAGTTAGATTAGCAACATGTTTATTAAGTGAATCTGATTTCCCCATTAACTTTGCTTAGCAGAAAGTTGCAAAAGGCAATCACATGACCCCAGGACACAGCAACCATCATAAATATGAGTCATTTGTCAAGCATCTGAATTTTGATCAACTGACCGTGGGGGTGCTGCAGCAGTCGTAAGTATGAAAAACATTTATAAATCATTTTTTAAATGCCTTTGTAATTTTGAATGGTCAGTAAATGAACTGTTGTAAATCGAACACTACCTATATTTCAGATACTTCATCTCTACTGTCTTTTATTGTTTGCAATAATCCAGTGGTATAAATCAATATTATCACTCTCACCAATTTAACAAATTCACAGCACAGATATGACTAAAATTATGCTATCAGGCACACATTACTTATTCCAATCTTTTGGCTACTAAGAGATCCTCGGCCACTATATTACAGTAGCTTCTAAAACGATGTTGATTTACTTTACATACTTTTATTTCCTTTCATTACACAGTTCAAGATGGTCCATAAAACTGCAATAAAGCAGTACAAAAACATCAAATCAGCAACAAAAACAATTCAGAACACCACCAGAGAAAATAGGACAAAATCAACTCAGTTAAACCAAGGAGAAACAATAAAATCCATATTTTAAAAACAAAGATCTTCTTGAACAGGAAGATTTTAACAATAGAAAAGAATGCAAATGGGAGGAGGGGCAAAGTGTATCACAAGTTTCTAATATGGGCAAGAGAAAACAGGAAAAAAAGCCTTTCAACAAAATATGAGTTTGAAGTAGGGAGCTAGATAGCTTAATGTTTCATGTATTATATTAAGCCATGATTATACTATGGCTTATGGTCAGATAATTATTGGTTGTTAATTCAATGTACTCATCATGATTTGTGAACCTATTCAGTGAGCAGGCACAAATAAGAAAAGATGATTCTCCAGGTACACCAATCTTACATTAATTTTAAAAATTATTTGTACAGATTGAATTGTTGGTGCATAAAAATGTGTTGTTAAGAGATGACATTACTGATGAAATAGTAAGAAAATGTTGTGCGACATCAATAATATTGTATCTGATATAATCTTTGGGGTCAGGTAGGATATTTAGCACAACTTATTTTGAACAGTATCACTGGCTGACAATATGAATATGTACTAGAAATATTAAACAAAATTTAGTTGAAATATATGAGCATCTTTGCTATTCTCGTTGCTGTTCAAAAACCCATCTTTGGTTCCAAAAACACATTCAATGTTTTTGTTAAATTTATTTTAATCAAATTAGTTGTTGTAGTATAAAGGTTTTTATACTGGTCCAAACAATGGTCTATAGTTGTGGTCAACACCTATATATTCTGTTCCAATATTCCTCAGCATTTATTTTGTTATTTAGTTTATTTAAGTAGGTAGGAACTGTGAGTGCTTACAACAAAAGGAAGGATATTCATAGTTAAAAATAAATAAATAAAAACTATCCTAGAAATTTGACAGGTACAGCATACATTCAGTTCTTTATAACTATATAATAAAAGTAAAATATTCATCCTAATGTAACACAGTTGTGGTATTGTATTTGTTTTTTTGCTTTTTTTTCAATTATGCAAAGCATTCAAAAGAAGTAGTTTGCAAACCAACTTGACTCATTTGAAACTTGCATTCTTTGCAAGGCACAAACAAAACACTTCCTCTGGACCAAAACAGTTTTGCAGTCCTACTAAATCTTCAACAAAGGAAATGGCATTATTATAAAAAAATAGGGCAACACATGTGTTGCTTAAAGAATATCAGGGAGCAGTTTTTAATACTCTCATTTGCAAATTGCCATCTGTTTAATCCAAAGATATGGCCTTTAGGTTCAGTGATCAAGCCGTTAGAATGCTGCCAATGTTCTAAAGAGTTTGCCATATGTTACCTTAAGTGTATTGTGAGTGTATTTTAAACTTCTTCTTTCTCATTCCAGAATTCAGAACATGAAATAATAGGTTTAACTTACTTGATGGCAAATTCCAATTGAATATCAGGAACAGATTTCCTTTCCATAAGAGCAGTTTGACAGTAAAGCGAATTATACAGAGAAAGATTGGAGGTTCCTCTTAGAGGAAGCTGGATGTATGGATGCATCTGGATCCCTGCAATGAGCAGGGAGATGGACTATAATTTACATACATACCTTCATTGCCCCCTTTCTCCATTTTTCATTTTATCATTCAATGGAATTCATATCACCTGGCAATAAGAAAAATTACAAGGAGGCTGGTGTAATTCCATTGAACAAAACAAAAGCTACTAAGGCTGAAAATATAGTATCATTTGAATGAAAAGCAGTCCCTTTACAACAGACAGAAGCAAAGCTGGCAGCAAAGCTGGCATTTCTCAAATTCTATGAAGACAAAAACATTCCGGTCTCTCACACTTACTCTCACATTTATCTAACAAAATGGTTTCCACCAGAAGATTGTGGTATTAGAATTCAGGTGAGTTTACAATAAAGACAATTTAATTCATTTCTTGAGGTTCCCCTTAATATAAGTAAATAAATAAATAAATAAATGTGAACAGGGTATTTCAGATATATATGTAGTCATTTAAGAACTGGCTATGTTGAACTGTATATGGAAAATGCTTCCCATCCACCAGGGAACAATGCATTAACAGCAAGTGAAAGTCCAAAAGGCAGCAAATCTTCTTGTGTGATATCATGTGACTGTACCACTTAGCAATGACAATCCCGGAAGTCATGACTGTCATCATAACACCAAGGCATGCAGGTTCATGAAGGGGAAGTGGTGAGAGTCCTTGTCACAGGGTGCACAGTCTTATTCCGCGAGATAACCCAGGAGTAAACACAGTAAACAGTGGTCTATAGTAAATGCTGGTTTATCTTATACTATCTACAATATCATACACCAGGAACAATATACATACATGTGCTAATACAGCAGGATCCAACAAACTACAGTTACATCAGGAAACGGAAGAGAAAGAACTCATCTGCACAGCCTTCCCTTTATACAAAGGCTCTTAAAGAGACACAGAACTTGCTGAGTCATTCCCATCTTACATTACATACACTGGTTAGCTGTTAAATCAATACCTTGACATTCCTCCCATTTAAATCTAAAAAGCTGTTAACCCAAATGTTTTTACATACTCTTGATTCTTGCCCACATTTAAAGGTTTAGTCAACATATCAGCTATATTGTTGTCAGTGGAACAACGCTGTAACTTTATCAGTTTATCCTTTATAGCCTCCCTGACGTTACAATATTTTATGTCTACATGTTTGCTTCTGCTTCTGATACATTCTCCCATTCCCATCTTTATATATGTAACATTGTCCTCAAATATCGGCACAGCTTTTTTTATATCAATATGTACATTTCTTAGTAATTGAACATACCAGGTTAATTCAGAACATGCTTCAGACAATTCAGCTTCAGTAGTTGACAGTGCTACTGAAGGTTATTTTCTGGATTTCCATCCAATTACGGTGCCAGCAAACAATATCACAAACCCTGAGTTTGACTCTGTCATACATATCATTTGCCCAGGCATTGTCAACATAGCACTGTAATGATAAGTCATCAGATGGCCTTATCCGTAGTCCTAGGTCCATTGTGCCTTTTAAATATCTGAATATTCTTTTTATCCCTAACCAATGTTGTTTGGGTGCTGAAGGGTGCTGACTCAAAATGCTAACCGCATTGGCTATATCTGGTCTTGACCATTGGGATAAATACAGTTAGGTACCTATAGCTGATTGGTACACTTCTTGGTCACATTCTGTGTCATCTGCTATATCATTCTGGAAGCTTGGTGTCATAGGAGTTAATACACTGTTACAGGCTAGCATATCATACTTTTCCAACAGCTGTTTTATTTTCCTTGCTTGGCTTAACACATATCTTCCCTGTTTTGGTTTTCTTATCATCACACCTAGATACTTCTTTACAGATGAAACTTGAAAAATTAGAATATCGTGCAAAAGTTCATTTATTTCAGTAATGCAACTTAAAAGGGGAAACTAATATATGAGATAGACTCATTACATGCAAAGCAAGATAGTTCAAGCCGTGATTTGTCATAATTGTGATGATTATGGCTTATAGCACATAAAAACTCCGAATCCACAATCTCAGAAAATTAGATTACATGCAATCAATAAAACAAGGAGTGTACATAGAACAATATTGGACCTCTGAAAAGTATAAGCATGCATATGTACTCAGTACGTGGTTTGGACCCCTTTTGCAGCAATTACTGCCTCAATGTGGCATGGCATGGAAGCTATCAGCCTGTGGCACTGCTGAGGTGTAATGGCAGACCACGATGCTTCAATAGCGGCCTTCAGCTCTTCTGCATTGTTCGGTCGCATGTCTCTCATCTTTTTCTTGGCAATGCCCCATAGATTCTCTACAGCAGGGGTGTCAAACTCAATTTCACTGAGGGCCGCATCAGCATTGTGGTTGCCATTGGGGGGCCATGTAGGTGTGGCCAGCATGGGCATTGCTTACTGAGTGGGGTGTGGCCATATTGACATCACTCACGTCGGGGGCACCTGTGCAGGCCTGGGCAGGACTGGGGCAGATCCGAGGGTCTCCGGTGGAAGGTGGGGTGGGACCGGGGCAAGCACTGGGGCATGGTCCATTGGAGGAGCTCACTGAGCCTCAGGCTGTGCACGGGGCCCCTGGACGGTGGCACGGACTGCCCGGAGCCCTGGGCAGCGAAGGTCAAAAGCCCAGCCCAACCCTTGAGCTCCCATGGCACCTTTTTCTTCCACACTTTTCCCTTCCACATAACTTCCTATTAATGTGCTTTGATACAACACTTTGGGAACATCCAACTTCTTTTGCAATTACCTTTTGAGGCTTTCCCTCCTTATGGAGGCAGGGTTAGTTGCACAAGGATTTACACAGAAAAAAAAGTCCATTATGATGAAGTGTTTGCACCAACAGTAAGAGGTGAGACCATAAGGCTAGCATTGGCTTTAGCAGCACACAGTTATACCATATATCATTTTGATATTACCACTGCTATATGTAAACACTGAACCAGAGGAAGACATATATGGCACAAGCTCCAGGTTATGAAACTAAGCACCCTGGATATGTATATATAAATTGAATAAAGCCATATTCCTCCCCCTCGCTCCTTCCCAGCTTGCTTGCGGAAAACATGCTGCCTGGTAGCGGCCTACAAGAACCCTACCGAGGCCGCACAAAGAGCGCAGGTGCAGAGTGAGGCCCCACACTCCCCTGGGAGTCATTGTGCAGCAACCGGATTGACTTCCGGTGCTGCCTGCTACTAGAGAGGGCCTGGCCAGATGGAGGCTCCTGACCAAGCCAGCGCAATCCCCCCACGGTTCCAAGGACTGCTACCAGCTGCGGGTCTGATGCCTTGCAGCCGCCAATCCTGCCGTGGGGTGCAGCGCTGGCAGCCACGAGGCCGTGCAAGCCCAGAGCGAGTGAATCAGGTAGGAGGCAGGCAGCCCCTTCCCCTGCCCTGCCCTGTCCTGCCCCAAGAAACCAAAAGAGACACCTCCCTTTGCGCTCTGCTCGCTCCCCGCTGAAAATGTCCAGGTTTAGTTTGAATCTAGGGCCCGCCAAGGAGCTGATCCGGCTTCATCAAATTCCTGCAATGGATGAGTGGTCGCGGCCAGAGGCACCCAGTCATCAGGGCCTCAGTGGGCTACGCAGTGCAGAGCCAGGATGCCGTGCAGGGCCCGAAGCCAGAGTAGGCTCCCTCCACTCCCCCAAAAGGGTCAAAAACAGAACACAAAGTAGGCAACAGGGGGGTGTTTGCCACACATGCGTGCAATCTGGGCTCTGCAATTTTCCACTGCCCCTGCCACACCTGGGGGAGGACCGTGGGTGTTTTTTCTGGGGGGCGTTGCAGCCAGTTCCTTTCCCCCCCCCCTCGTCCCGAGCAGGATAGGGTGAACTTTCCTCCCACCCGCTCTACTTTTGCCCAGTTTAGTGCCTCTGCCTGCATTTTTCCCCCTATCTCTGGGGCTAGCCCCCTCTTGCTCACTCACTCACTTACTGCCCCGTCACTTCCAAACGCTTCCAAATGCCTCTTGCTTGAGCAAGAGGCCTTTGAAAGAGATGGTAAGCAAGCAGAAACCAAGAAGCAGAAACCTGGGCATCTCCTGGAGAGTCGGGGCTGCTTTCCCTTACTGGAAAGAGCCTCTCCTCCTTCAGCTCCATCCGGCTTTGTAGTCGGTTGGCGCCTGGGAAGGTGAATTGTTAAAAGAACTCCTAGCACTCCGAAGTCTTTCCCTGTAAGGCCAGCACCTCCTCTCGGCTCGGGCAGGTCTGCATGGAGGATCTGGGGAGGCCGGCGTCCCCAGTGCCTTCTCCCTCCTCCTCCTCCAGTGGCTGCTGTGGAGAAGCGTGGGTGGTTGTGTCGGGGACAAGCGGGAAAGCTGGCTCAGTATTTTAGAATGGGACATTGTTAGCAGCGCTCGCTCCATTTGAGATACCACAAGCGCACTACCATAAAGTTATTTTGCTTGATCATTGTAATCTCAGCTCAGAAACACTAGCACACGTGTTGCTGAAGTGCCTGGTAAAGAGACACAGCAGTTCATTCGCCTTCTCAAAGAGAAGCTGCATCTCCACTTCTGCCCCATGAGCGGTGAATTACGTGTGGACACAATCACAAACTGGCTCGCGTTCTACCACATTTTAAATTGCTAGACCTCAAGGCGCATGCGCCTTGTTGCTTTGGGAGTGATGTTGACTTGCCCAAATCTGGGGCCAAAGGAGCATTCCTTGTCTGTAGGGATGAGTCAGAGCTGCTCCGGCAGGCTGCTTCTGTGACAGTGGGGCATGCTGGTGCCCTGCTCTGTGCTCCATCTGCGGGGGCTGCCCTGGGAAAGGTGGAAGTGCAGCTGTGATCCGGGATGGTCAACTGCTCTGAGCCCTGTCTGGCCGGCTTTGTGCCTCCATCCCCCAAGAGCAGATGGTTGTGAGATGCTGCTGTGCGCTTCCCCGAGTGCGCCTCAGCCCCAGATATCCCCCCACTCAGGACTCCAGCTGCGTCTGCAGAAGGCGAGCAGGGCAAAGGGAGTCCATGTGAAGGGTGCCTTCCTACCCCACGGTCCACAGCAGCATTGTTGGCACGCATGGATTGACTCTGAGCAAATGCGAGGTATTTCTATTGCTGGAATAAAGCTTATTAAATGAGCTGGCAACCTCCAAGTATCATTGATAGATCTTCCCCAACTTTCCTCTGGTGCTTCATAAAGAGTCAAGTGGGCATTAGATTTCTTGGTAAAAATGGATTTGGAAGGAAGGAAGGAAGGGACAATGAGAGGGAGGGAGGGAAGGAGGGAGGGACAAAGAGGGAGGGAAAAAGGAAGGAAAGGGACAATGGGGGAGAGGGAGGGAGGGAGAGAAAGAGAGAGAGAGAAATAGAGAGACAGAGAGAGAAGGAGAGAAAGGAAGGGAGAGAAAAAAAGAGAAATAGGGATGGAGAAAAAGGGAGAGAGAGGAGAGAAAGAAAGGGAGAGGGAGAGAAATAGAGGGAGAGAGAAAGAGGGAGAGAGAAATAGAGGATGAGAAATAGAGGGAGAGAGAGGGAGAGAAGGAGAGAAAGAGAAAGAAAGGGAAAGAGAAAAAGAAATAGAGAGGGAGAGGGAGGGAGAGAGAGAGAGAAATGGAGAGGGGGAGAGAGAGAGAAGGAGAGAAATAGAGAGGGGGAGAGATTAAATTAGTAACATGGTTGTTAAGTGAATCTGGTTTCCCCACTAACTTTGCTTGTCAGAAGGTTGCAAAAGGCGATCACATGACCCTGCAACAATGTGACCATCATAAATATGAATCAGTTGCCAAGCATCCGAATGTAAATCACATGACCCTGGGGATGCTGCAATGGTCATAAGTGTGAAAAATGGTCATAAGTCACTTTTTCAGTGCCATTGTAACTGAACAGTCACTAAACAAACTGTTGTAAATCAAGGACTATCTGTACTTTATCACTTTTTCCCATATATATATATTTTTGGTCATCAAGTTTTTGACACCCTGCTAGATGACTGGTGGTACTAAAAACCCTGCCTTACACTATACGCTCTGTCTAACCCCACTTGCTGAGAACCGATCAGGAGGTACGCCTTTATTGCTACGTTCAGACCTCCTCTGCATCATCTGTTCCTGTGTTCCTGCGACTTCTCTCCTTATCTCAGATCTATACTCTTCTATTCCTACTATTTCTGACCTGCTATTCTGTTCATCCTTCATTGGGCTTTGTGTAGCTTCTCCTTCCTGAGAACTAGTGCTACATGTTGGCATGAACACCTCAGTGTTAGCATCACAATTGTTTTGTTCTGCAAAACTAGCAGACTTTGAAATCACAAACTTCTTTGTTCTATCTGTGAATCTATCCTCCTTGGAATCTAGCTCATATCCAACAAACCTAAGTTTCCTGCCATTTTTCAATCCCTTCCTTCTGGTGCTTTTGGGAATATGCACCCAGGCATAACTGCCAAATGTCCTTAGGTGAGACAGTGAAGGTTTCCTTCCATATAACAGGTAATGTGGAGTTTCATTGATAGCAACACTCCAGTTTACTAGATAGGTGGCTGTTTTCATGGCATTTTCCAGGGAAAATGTCAGTTGTGTAGCTCTATGACATGGGTCGGCAACCCGCGGCTCCAGAGCTGCATGCAGCTCTTTGATCCATCTCCTGCGGCTCCCAGTCGCCCGGTGCGTGTGCACCTCTTCGAACGGGCAGTGGTGCACGCGCACCTCCGCCCGAATGGGCAGTGGCGCCGCTCGTTGGGAAAGCTGCCGCAGCCTGTTTGCACAGCTGCCGCGTTCGTCCATGTTTGGCGAGTGCGGCAGATCTCCCAACGAGCAGCGGCAGTTTGGAGAGTGCGCGCGCACCTCTCCAAACCGCTGCTGTCCTGTTCGGTCTGCCGTGTTCGTCCATGTTTGATGAGCGCGGCAGGTCTCCCAACAGGCAGCGGCGGTTTTGAGAGTGCACGCGAACCTCTCCAAACCGCCGCCGTCCCATTTGCACAGCTGTTGCATTCGTCCATGTTTGGCGAGCGCGGCAGGTCTCCCAATGAGCGGCGGCGGTTTGGAGAGTGCGCGCACACCTTTCCAAACTGCCACCGTCCCGTTTGCACAGCTGCCACGTTTGTCCATGTTTGATGAGTGCAGCAGGTCTCCCAACGAGCAGCGGCAGTTTGGAGAGTGTACGCGCACCTCTCCAAACAGCCGCCGTCCCGTTTGCACAGCTGCCACGTTCGTCCATGTTTGGTGAGCACGGCAGGTCTCCCAACGAGCGGCGGCAGTTTGGAGAGTGCGCGCGCACCTCTTCAAACCACCGCCGTCCCGTTTGCACAGCTGCCGTGTTCGTCCATGTTTGACAAGCGCAGCAGGTCTCCCAACGGGCGGCGGCGGTTTGGAGAGTGCACGCGCACCTCTCCAAATCGCCGCCATCCCATTTGCACAGCTGCCGCGTTCATCCATGTTTGATGAGCACAGGTCTCCCAACGAGCAGCGGCAGTTTGGAGAGTGCACGCGCACCTCTCCAAACCGCCGCCGTCCCGTTTGTTCAGCTGCCGCGTTCATCCATGTTTGGCGAGTGCAGCAGGTCTCCCAATGAGCAGCGGCAGTTTGGAGAGTGCACACGCACCTCTCCAAACTGCCATCCCGTTCGGAGGTCTGCCACGCTCGTCAAACATGAACGCGGCAGGTCTCCAAACGGGACGGCGTCGGTTTGGAGAGGTGCGCGTGCACTCTCCAAACTGCCGCCGTCCCGTTTGCACAGCTGCCGCATTTGTCCATGTTTCATGAGCGCGGCAGGTCTCTGAACGGGACAGTGGCAGTTTGGAGAGGTGCGTGTGCACCTCTCCAAACCGCCGCCGTCCCGTTTGGAGGTCTGCCGCGCTCGTCAAACATGAACGAATGCGGTAGGTTTCCAAATGGGACGGCGGCGGTTTGGAGAGGTGCGCACGCCCTCATAAACTGCTACCGTCCTCTTTGCACAGCTGCTGCATTCGTTCGTGTTTCTTTCAAACGCGGAGGAATGCAGCAGCTCTGCAAATGGGGCGGCGGCGGTTTAGAGAGCTGCGCAGCTCCCCAAATCTCCACCTACACATTTGAAGAGCTGCTGCATTCATCAAACGCAGAGGTTTGGCGGTCCCGGGAGAGGGGGAGGGCCCTCGGATGGCTCCGGCGGTGCCCGGGCTGAAGACGCTGCCGCAACCCAGTGCCCGTCGCCTGCAAGTCCGTCTCTTCCCCCCTCCCACATAAGCTGGCGG
Source organism: Vipera ursinii (assembly GCF_947247035.1). Taxonomy (NCBI): domain Eukaryota; kingdom Metazoa; phylum Chordata; class Lepidosauria; order Squamata; family Viperidae; genus Vipera; species Vipera ursinii. Next base: position 27,988,111 of record NC_139521.1, read on the forward strand.
CACTGGCCAGCGACAGGTGCGTGCAGCTCAGGATGTGGTGCAGGCGTAGGGGGTGTTGTATTTTTTGCTTGTTTTGCGCATGCGTGTGCGTGCCCACATGCGCGCACACATTTTGCGGCTCCCACTTTTTTGTGTATGACGGAACCGGTTCCGAGTGGCTCTTTTGCTGTTTCGGGTTGCTGACCCCTGCTCTATGACCTTGTTTGCTGCTCCTCTGTTTCTCCTCTCAAGGTAGCATCTCTGGAGATACTCTGTAGAACCACACGTGAAGCAGCGTTTCACTATGCAAACGTTCTCAGCTGCTCTATTGGCATCTTTGGATGTTGCAGTTTTAGGCCTGGTCTGTGTGTTGTTACCTCCTCTCTGCTGCCTTTCCAGCTGTTTCTGTTCCTCCTCCAGCAACCGGCCAGTCAAATAACTCATGGTTAAAACCCTCTCTTGTATGGAGTCTAAACTGGTCACTAGGACATCCCGTGAAGTGTCCAATGAACTGAGCACCACATACACCTTGTGTGCCTCAGTAAAAGTCATTCCTCTTTCTTCTAACTCTAGGAATGTCTTTCTCATGGACTGCAAATGAGTAGACATGCTCTCTCCCAGTTTCAGCTGGACCTTATATAGCTTTCTTGTGAGCATTTCTTTGCTCTCTCATGTACACACTGCACAAAGCATCTCAGCACATTTTAGCAGACTGGAGACCCCTCACGTGTATGAGCTGGCTATCCTCCAAACTCAGGATTATGCTGGCCAATGGTTAGCTGTTAAATCAATACCCTGACAGTCCTGTGTAAGGAGCAGAGGGAGCTGTAGGAGGGAGGGGAGAGAAGGAGGGAGGAAAACTGGGATGATTTATTGGAGCAATTTGCAACCTTTCCTGTTGGTTTCCCCATTGACTTTGCTTGCGAGAAGCCAGCAGAAAAGGCTCTGAATAGTGATTGTGTGACTGTGGCTCCCTATGGCATCACAATCACGATGGATCCCACGTGCTCAGATTGCAATCATGTGACCGCAGGATGCTGAAATAGCCAGAACTTCAAGGATCAATCACATGTCCATCTTTTCAGTGCTGCACAATTTTGAACAGTCACTGAACAAATGAATGTAAGCTGAAGAATACCTGTAAAATAGATCAAGTCAGAACACAATCATTTAGAAAATAATAATTTCATTTTTCCTTTCCTTAGAGCAATACTCTCTTGCTGAAAAAGAATTTTATTTTCACATACTAAAATATTATTAATAATTGTACTCTCTATTAAAGCAGTCAATTATTAAATATTTATTAAAAATTAAACAAGCTCTTTTAGATCAGAGCATGTCATTCTTTTAGGACTGAGGGCATCTCCTACTTTTTGAGATTAAATCATTGACACTCAAAATGATTTTTTTTTTTGGTAAACCTGGCCACAAACCAAACCACTTGCCAAAGGAAAACCATTGAGCTTGTTCCCCCATCCAAAACTATCTGATCTCCCAGGATGCTGAAACTCTTCAATTAGTTTCTGTATTTTTTTAATAGGCAGATGTCATTTTTCTAAAATAAAGCATCAGTCTGCAGCCACTATTATACATTTAAATAAATAAGTTAAATACAAGACTCAGAAGCATTTTCTGAGAGATTTTTTTAGAAGCTAGGAAAGTTGTATACATAACTGGATACATCATTGCAGTTGCAGAATAAAATTCAACCAGGTGCCTGCCATGGTAAGAAAAAAGTCTGATCTTTGGCATACAGTATGTATGCATCTTGTTGGAAAACAAGGTTCTAGACTATAATGGCATATTACCTGCAACAACAATCTGATCGTTTAAAATATGCTGAATTTGCAAAATAACAAAATTATAATCTCTTTACGGCATGAGCTATTTTCCTTCAGCCATTTTTGCTTTATCTAATGATACACAGCAATTCAAGCACCTTGAACAGATGGGAACCAGGAAATGCCAAGTTTGTAAACTAGCCTCGAAATTGCAAAAACTCCCAGAAAAGGCAGTCCCCAGTACAAGCTTGAGTTAGAGAACTTACAGAAGAACGCTGAGGTGGTATTTTGCTTTGGATAACATCATAGCATGTTAATCAGAAGAATGATTACATAGATGCAGTCTCTGGAAGAATACCATTTAATTTTTAAAAATTAGTTTTTAAAAACTAATACAAGTCAGTCTACAATTAAACTCCAAAGCATTGTGATTATGCTGATGTTCTCAGGTATAAAAATACCTCTCCTGGATCAGTGTCAAATATTTCATTAACAGTCAAAAATGCAAATGATGCATTTTAATGAGGTATTCTATTATCACTTAAAATCCATAGTATATATGGAATTATTCAAGTAAACTATTTCTTTAGGATTATTTTTAGGATTTTTAACATTATTGAACAATAAATTATTTACATTTTCAGAGCTCCATGCAAGTTAAAAGTCAACATATAGACATCACGGCTGGTTTGTGTACATTGTTCAAACTATCCCATGAAGTGGTAGTAACAGTAGAAGTAGTATGGCTTCGTCAGTGCTTTACTTTGTGTTACAAACAAATTTCAAAATGTGATTTGCTGTACATAAGCATCTTCCAGTGGCAGTCCCAAACTGAATTGTTGACTCACAATTATAAATTGATCCATTAGCCCCAGGATTTGCCCCAAATACTCCCTTGGGCAATTACCCTCAGTTTAAAAATCACTATTCTACCAAGTTTGTTGACTTTACCACTTCAGGGGTCTCACCTAATGAAGGATGGATACAGGAGAGATGTCTGGAGCAATCTAGGTAGAGCTTGGATTCTAGGTATTTTCCCCAACAAACAACTAAGTTTAGGGTGGGAAATTATAAGGTAGTTCTTGACTTACAGCCCCTCAGCAACCATCAGAAGCTACAAAAGAGCTGAAAAAAGTAACTTATGATCTACACAGTAAATAAAGTAATAACATACTAAATAAATTCCAGCAGTTTTGTGAATGTGTAAACAAAACCAAGTAAACAACTGTCCAATAGTCCAAATAAAGTAGCACAATTTGCAAAGATGATAAATGGGTGACAATGCTAAATCAGCTATTTTTGTGCCAAACAGTTGATGAGATCCTCTTGTTCAAATTCTTATTGCACATTTACCCTAAACCTCTCTATGGTGTTCTTATGATAACTATTAAAGTCTTAAATTAAACATAACAAAAGTATATTCTTCCTAAATTTTACACTATTAGCCACAATGAAGAAATTAAACATATTCTATTAATAGAGTAATTTACATTCATTACTTTGTCATTGTTGTTATTTTGTTATAGGGACTTCATAAATGGGCAGTAACACTTTCTAGGAATATTGCACCAAAAACCCACTATCCTATTCCATCTACAATTTCAAGCATGGTTTTCCTCAAACAAAAAATCACCATCACAGATTTTAAAAACCAATAGATGTCACATATTAATTTTATTTTTTATTCACTTTATAGGATATTCTATTACTTCAGGTTTTGTGATAATAAAACATCAAAGAACAAAGCTGCAAGTTGTTTGTGATTTAAGATACCCAAGGAATTAATTTTATGCTGGCATATAGTGTACTGTAATTAGAAATGGCTCTCTGCATTGTGATTAACCTAGTAACTATAGTAACCAAAGCAGAAGAGAATGAGCAAAGTAAGACTAAGCTAGCTAAAATCCTTTATTAATCTTTTTATTTCAATATATGCAGAATACATCTTTGGATTTATATATAATACTAGACATTGTTATTATTATAGTTTGTCACCCAGTCAGCTAGATGGGTTTTGCATTTTTATCCACCTACTGAGTCCTTCCCAAGGACCTGGGGTAGGTAGATGTTGTTATTTGATTTGTTAAAGGCATGGTCCCAAGATGTAAGCTGTTCCAAGCCATTCTCATTGAGTGCTTCCCAAGAACCTAGACGTGTATTGTTGTAGTATATGTGTGAATCCAAGCAATGTGGCCTTTTACAATTCAGATGGAAATTTTCTCAAGGTGCAGATTTTCTAAGTGCCATCCAAGGTGTTTTTTTTTTCCTGTATGGAATCATTATGGTTTGGTCAGAGTCAGTTAGATTGGATTTAGGATTTTTGTCTATCTACCAAGTCCTTCTGAAGGGACCTGTTACAGACATTGTATTATTATTTGAAGCATTTGAAAGAAAAAAGAAAACAGATTGTTCCTGCATATTAAGGTAACCATTGCAGGTTTTATATCAGAACATGTCAACCTACACAATCTAAAATGCTATAAATATACTACCTTTTAATTAAAGATGCCACATGTTACTCTTTGTAGCTTTCAAAGAGCAAAACAGACACCGGGCCAAGGACCCGTCTTTCATTTTTCACACAGGAATATTTGGTGTTGCTATATTTTCTACAGAAATATGTTAAAAGAAAGAATTGAAATATTGCATAATGGAGAATTCCATATGAGTGTGTCGTGGTTTTGAAAAGGAAGAGGATAAAATTATAACCAATCACCTTAAAATAATCTTTGCAAATCTGAATTATATATTTGATTTATATATAAATTCAACTTTAAAAAAAACATGAATTTATGAAATATATATGAATATCTGTTAATAGACAGAATGTCTGGAAGCAATTTGCTGTTGTTTGGAAAAAGAATCCTGAGAATTATAGAGAAATTAAATATATGGATGGAAAAATTGAATGTTGGTGTTGTAAGAAACGGTTGCAGAAATGCCATCTTTTTTTTCCAAAAACAAAAGCATTTGGGCATGGCATAGAAATATTTGTTGGTTCACCAAAAACATTTCTTCATTTATGTGAGGGCAAGTTTTATATCTTAAAATTTAGTCAAATTCAGACATAATTAGTTGTTTTAATTAAAAACAATATTATTCAAGGTTATCCCAGGTACCTTAGGAACAAGAATATATGTCAAACTGAGCTGCACATCAATTTCCCAAAGCAAGTGTATTCTTATTCTCTCTCTTTCTCTCTCCCTCTGTCTCTGGAATGGGAAGCAAACCTTTAAAAGAGACTAACTGCTTGTTCTTGTATCTTCTCAGATATGCTTGAGGAATGCTGGACAAAAGTCCCACATATTATGCAATGGTACTTCACCTAACACTGCTGATCTTGGAATTAGTAAGCAGCAGTCTGAATTAAATACTCAGATAAGCATTTCAATGAGTCAAACATGTTGAATGACTCTGTAATTATTGCATCATAGCTGCTAGAATAGAATAACAACTTTATTGTCACTTTGAATGTACACCAATCGGCATACATTAAAATGAGATTTCATTGCATTCAGCTCAAAAAGGGTCACCACCTCTGATATACACTACATAAATATGACAAAAATAAATAAATACAGAATTATGCATATACCCACATATATTATATGACACAGAGAAACAACAGTCTAGTTCGGGTTACGCATACATGTGCATGGCGAGAAAACGAATCTTGCAAGTTTACCAGACAGATGACATAGGGAACAAAGCTATTACAGAATAGGGTAGTCCTGCTAGAAATACTTCTAAACCTTCTCCCAGAGGAGAGCAACAGAAAGAGACCATAAAGTGGATGTGTGGGGCTTTGAGTTCTAAGCACATAGCGCTTATAAGCAGCATCCCGAATACCAAGGAGTGAGCTTCCTATGATCTTCTCGGCTGTCCTTACCACTCTCTGTATGGACTTTCTATCTGGGGCACTGCTGCCACCAAACCAGTGATGCAGTTTGTTAAAATGCTCTCAATTGTGCCTCTGTAAAAAGTGGCCAGGATAGAAGAAAGATGTGCTCTCCTCATCAGATGCAGGAAATGCAGATGCTGGTTTGCACACTTCACTAAGGATGATGTGTGGAGAGACCAATTCATATTGTTTGTTATCTGCACCCCCAGATACTTAATACTGTTGACTACCTCTATAGCTGCATCCTTGGTACTGAGTGGAGTATGACTATGCTGGCTCTTTCTAAAATCTACAATTATTTCCTTTATCAATATTTAGAACCAGGTTACTTTCATTGCACCAGTCCACCAGAGCCTTCACCTCCTCCCCATAAGCATCTTCATTTTCTAAATTAAGTAGCTTAGAAAGAATGAAGACCATATAGAAGGAAAAGTATCCATCCATATTCGAAAAGGTTGGCTTTTTAGGAGGTTCCATTGTAGGAGTAAGGGGATATTGCTGAAGGAGTAGACTCAGGTCACATTTCACCTTTAGTCATTGTGAAACAGTTCATCAAATTAAGGATGCAAATGGACTTAGTCAGGAGTCCTGCCTGGAGCTAATCTAAATGTTCTAATTCAGTGTTCAGCAGTAGGATGAGCCCTTATATGACCAAATTCCAGCTAATCTGCTCTCCCCTGAATAAAAACCTCTCTTGCATTTGAAAATATATGATATGACATACATGACAGCTTGAGATGGTATTTCCTTTCTTTTAATAGTAAAAATGGTCTCCCTACTAACAACAGTTCAGGGTTGTCTGCAACCCTGCATATTCTTTGCATAACGTTACAGAAAGAATGAAAAACAAAAAGGAACAAATTTTTGCAAAAACCCTAACTGTATCCCTAACAAGAAGCTGCTTCATCTATCAATGTCCCTTCCTGCCTCATTTTTATTTTAGTTCAATACTTTGAATTAATGAATGAAAAAAATATTTAGAAGAAATAGAGGAATGTAAGTACAAAATGGAAAATGCCTCTTTCTAATACTATACACTTCATCTGTGTATCCCCAAGGGAGTTTTGTCAGTAAATGTCATGCCAGAAAGATGGAATTGCCAACTGTTACTTTATGACCACCAATGACCACTGAAGAACTTTCAAAATGCTATAAGAAAATGTACACACAAATGCTTGCACATTAATCAGAAACATATATATATGAAAAAAGGTACATGATCAGTATACTATAAAGGTCCTTATTGGAGGAAAGTACCACCAGGAAAAATATATGCAGATATGCATGTTAACTTTTCTTATTTTTTTATGTAAGCCAATTTGGGAATTGGATTAAAACCTAATCCAACTGGAATATAAGGAAGTAAGTGAATCTAAAACTACCAAATTTGTCTTATTAGAATAGGAATTAAGAAAAACTAACAAGTGATGCTGCAACTAGTTAGGCAAGACAGACTTATGGTTCCCAACGTACCGGTAATTCATTTTTGCACCTGGATATTTAGTTCTACTCTTTTAAAATTGATTTTGAAATATTCATATTAAACCTTCTTAACATGTAAGGCTGCATGGTTGCTAAGTTACACCTTCTGTTCTTAAGATGTTCACAGTGTATTGTTAAATTCTGTATTTTTAATTTTACTTTAGTAGCTTTAGGCAAAAGAAAACACATTTCTTTTCAAGGTAAGTTAGAGAGAAGAGGCTTTAGATGGATAGGTTTCTTAAGGTTGCTAACATTCTTAATCAAACATTAGAATAAATCCTGAGGTTGAAAAGAAATGTTGGGGAAGCATCCAAATGAGCATATGTGTTGTAATAATAAACAGATTCAATTAGACTCACTTAGATTGGGAGAAAGCCTGAGTAACTGAAAAGCAAAAACCAATGCAGTGGCGGTGATGCACAGTAGCAGCAGCAGGGGGAAGGAATGGGTTCATGCACTCAACCTAATCCCGCGCATGCGGAAATGAAGCTTTGTGCCCTTGCCAGTCACTTGCAGTTCCCAATGGGCCACAGCCCAGTAAATCGTCAATGACCCAGAGGTCGGGGACCCCTACTCTGTGTGATTGTATAAAGGAAAGAACAGGCCGTACTATTATATACCTTACTGCTGAATTCTACCCACTCATGTTCTGCTGGGGATATCTAGGTAAGGAAAGCAATTTTATCTGTATAGATATCTCTGAGGTTTGGAAACCTGACTACATGTGTGTATGTGATAGAATGCAGTAAGGAGTGGGATTCCCATGAGTGCATGAGAAAGAGGCATCTCAGTCCAGATATTTTGTGTGAGAGAAAGAGGATGAAGACAGCCACTTATTGTAGACATGTCAAACTTGTGATGTCACATGACGCCGCACAACGTATCGGGATGGTTTTGCCATTGCCAGTGATGGGATGGGCGCGGCTTCCAGATGACGCATCTGGCCATGGACCAGCAGTTTGACATCCCTGCCCTAATAGTTTGTAGAGTGTATTGGAGATGCAGACAGTACTGTTCAGTCTGGCAAGATGTTGTTTATAGGTGTGAAACAATTAACAACTCAGCTTGAAAGAATCACCACTTGTATTTGTTGGTTTGGGGCCTGAGTGTATACATGTTTCCAAATGCATAAGATGACAAAGTTGGGGGCAGAAGATACAGCACCACCACATATCATTTTAATAGCACAGAAACACACCAAAGAAATAGATTGGTTCTTTCTGTGCCTGTCCGCTCTTAGTGGGTACCTGCCCGCTGTTAGTGGGTACCTGCATAAGTTATAGTTTTTTAAAATTATCTGAAATAAATTCCATGTTCAATTATTATTTGGGGAGATGAATCTGTTTTCTAATACTTTTTCATATAGGGCTTGTATTTATTCTTTGTGTAACCATAGTTCCTTTTATTTTCTTCTGTGCCCACTTTTCCCACAATCTAATCTTGACACTACTTAATAATAGTCTGTCCCACATTTAGAACTTCTGATTATCATTGTACAATTAAATCAGTCATCCTTTTCAATTTAAAGTCATTTTCATGCCTGTGTATGAGAATGACTTTACTTAACTTAAACCCACATTTTCACTGCAAACATCATCCCACAATATTTGACCACCTTTATTAGATCCATTGCATCGTTCCTTTTCTCAGATTCACAATAATAAAACATACCCATTCTTTTCTTTGATTTCATGTAACAATACAATCACTGTCTCATTTATTTTTCTTACATTTCAAGTTGCAAGTGTCCATATGCCATAGTCAATCCCCAATGGGTCTACTGATATTGAATTCTGCTTGCCATCATAGATTTGGTCAATTGATTCTTTCACAAAAGTTTTTTAATAAAATAATATAAATTGGTTTAGTAGTCTTAGTCACATCAGTGCCATTTGTTGCATTCTCTTCTAACAATACAATAATTTTGCATACTTTAACAGAAAAAAACAGAGATGAAAGGGACATTGGAGGTCTTCTGGTACAACCACTTGTTCAAGCAGAAGACCCTATACCATTCCAGACGAATGCCAGTCCAGTCTCGTCTCTTCTTTTTTTTTTTTTTTTTTTTTATTGAAAAGTTTTATAAAATACAATTTTCCTTTAAAAAAACCCCCCTTCCCCCTCCCTCCTCCCCTCCCTACCTCCCCCCTATCTCCCCCCCTCCCCCTCCTCCCTCCCCTCCCTCCCCCCCTCCACTTCCCCTCCTCCCCCCTCCCCCCCCCCCCGACTTCCCAGAGCAAAATACAAGGTATATATCTAAAAGGCAATCATAAACAATCATATACTAACAATTATAAACTCTAAAATCCATCACTCTCTAGCTTGTATATAGTAAACCAATCCTTAATAATACTAAATATATATAAAAAACTAAAATAAAAGAAAACTAGCATCATTCCCATCTATGTTCTTCCACAATTCACTATTACCTTAACATATTCTCATTTGCACATTAATAAATAGTTCTTACACAAATTAACCCACATTAACCCACAAAACTTTCTTCCTCTTCCTCTGTAGTAAGTTGTCCATTAATTCCAAATTAAAAAAAAAAAATCTATTACCATACATAGCATCCCAAAACTTTTTTTTTTTTTTTAAAAAAACACAACTACCACTTAACTATAAATATTTTGTGGAAGTTCCATAGATTTCTACTGGTCTTATTTTTTTTTCCTTTTTTGAGCGTTTTAAGGCAGCACGCGTCACCCTCTGTTCTCTAAGATCATCCAAAAGAGTTGCAGCTTGAACTCCTCCTGTACCCTTCTCGTCTATCTGTGCATCTTCATCCTCTTGATGTTCTCCTTCTCCAGATCCCTCTGCAGCTTCCAGAAGTGTTGATGGGGTTACTTTCAAGACATTATTATAAAAATCATGCGCTTGCTTCACATTACTCAAACAGTACCTTTTGCCATCATACATGAAGCTCAACCCAGCTGGGATCTCCCATCTGAACCTTATATCTCTTTGCTTGAGCTCTTGCACAAGAAATATAAAATCCTTCCTTCTCTTTAAAATCTTTGGAGGAATTTCTTTTAGAACCAAAACTTGTTGACCAGCAATCACAACTTTGGTATCGTAGGCAGCTTGTATAACTTCATCTCTAATTTCCCTTTTTACAAAATAAACCACCACATCTCTAGGCAACTTTCTCTGTTTAGCAATCCACGAATTCACACGAAACACTTTGTCCATACCTTGTTTTAATTCAGATGCTGGATGGTTCAATACTCCCTCAAAAGCCTCAGAAACCAGCTGCTTTAAATCTTCCTTAATATTCTCTTTTAGGCCTCTAATTCTCACAGCAAACTGCATCTGGTAAAATTGAGCCAAGCTCTGTTCACTGTCAATTTTGTCTTTTAAATCTTCAATTTCCAATACTTTTGCTTCTAATAAAGCATTCTTTTGAATCAAATCTTGCACTTGATCATCCAGCACCTCCACACATTTAGCAACTTTTTGCACTGAGGACAAAATGTCTACCTTCATTTCTCTAAGTTTCTGTTCCATCCTTTCTTCCATTCTCTGCTCCAATTTCTCCAATTTCTCCTCCATCTGTCTCGTCTCTTCTTAAAAGCCTCCACTGATGAAGCATCCACAACTTCTGAAGGCAAGCCATTCCACTGGTTGATTGTTGTTGCTGTCGGGAAATTTCTGCTTCTCTCCTTGATTAATTTCCTTCCATTGCTCTTTGTCTTGCCTCCTGGTGCTTTGGACTTCTTTTTGGAGTCCCTGCAGATTTTACTCCGCTAGTCATTGACTATACAGGGTGGTGCTCATCTCTGTTTCAAAGCCATTGAGCCAGTGCTATCCAAAAACATTTCTGCGGTCACGTGGCCAGCATGACATCATGGAGTGCTGTTACCTGTTCATCAAAGTGGCATCTATTGATCTACTTGCATTTACATGCTTTCAAACTGCTAGGTTGGTAAGATTTGAGGTAAGGACAGGAGCTCACCCTGTTGCATGGCGTTTGGGTCTCAAACCTGGGCTGCCAGTTTTCCAGCCAACAAGCCCAGTCTTAATTGCTGACACACTGCGCCTTCTTTGTGGCAGCCCCTCAGATACTGGAGGCAAATATTGGAATTCAATACAAATATTGGAACACAAGTACAAAAATGACCAAAGTCCAGTTTTATGCAAGCTATGATCTCTCAGTCCATTCCAGTTAGCAGTATTGAAATTCACTCAGGATGCATTTGTAAAGGAATAACTGGAAAGATAAAAAAAGCCTTAACATAACCTTATATCTTTTAATATAAATGAAGTAAAAGGCAATATACTTTAAAACCTGTAGACTCTCTAAAAAGGGCAATGCCAAATTATTATCAGTTAGGTGAGTAAAGCAAGAAGTTATGCATTTTGCTTCTCAGTAGAAAATTACACAGCATTTCTGTAGTGTATGCTGGCATAGCATACACGTGTGACAGCTGAATAAGGAGGCGCGGAGCTGGACAGCTCCGTGCAGGAACAGCGTTCGGCGGGAAAGCCAGATTTAAAGGGATTTGGCTGCCCAGCCGGCGGGAAACCTGAGTTTAAACCTATTGGCCAGGCATTCACCTGGTCAGGTATAAAATAAGGCAGGTAACCTTTGTTCCCCAGTTCGGACCACGTTCACTCCTAATAAAGTCCTTGCACACCTGGAGTTTGCGTCTCATTGATCCATGAACCCGACACAACAATTTCATTCATATGGACAAGTTAGAAAAAGAAGATGAGACAAAGGGACAAGGAGATATCAAGAAATGATTAGACAGCTAGTTTAAACCAACACTGAAATCATTATTTGTCTGTTATTTGTAATATTGATCTTGTAGTGTAATTAGAAATCATACTGCAGCTCCTGTTTAAATATTATTATGAAATATTTTTATTGTGACTTACCTAGAGTCAGAACCCTTGATGACACCTGAGGTTTTCCTTATCTAATGTAGACAGTCATTAGCCCATAAATGAGCCAATAATCCAGGTTTAAATGTGCTTGGAACAAATTAAAATATTTTTGCACTTGAACCTATGCCACTTAATAAAGCAAAAACAAATTAGTTCACGGATAACAAAACTTTAGTGTGGGACAAACGGACTCCGTGATGAAAAGCCAAAACAGACAAAATTCAACTTTTGTTTCCTCAGCATATTTTTCCTAATATAAACCTATTTATATAAAGGTACAACTGATGAAAACCAGACTGTGACTTTATAATTCCATCAAAGATTGCTGGCTAAATTAGAATATCATGGATGGTCCATTGACTTTAATAGGGCAAGGCAACTGTTAGCTTACACAAACACACAAATATACAAAAGTGAGAGTGAGGGTGGTTTAGCAATTAAGAGATCCAAATTCATCATTACACTTTCATCACCAGAGCTCATTGGATGACTCCCTTTCAGCCCAACCTACCTCACAGGGTAGTTGTGAGAAAAATATTGGAGAAGGGAGCACTATGTAAACCAATTTGTTTTTGGAGGAAATGCAGAAGATAAATCTAATAAATACCTAATTAGACTGAGCTAAAAGTGAAAAGGCCTGGCTGCTACCATCCATGCAGGAAATCCAGATTATGTCTCTCTAGCCATCTTCTCTGCAACAAATGTGTGTTGAAACATATTTTCTCCCTTATTCAGTGACAAAACAATTAGTTGAGCATATATTGATTGCATTTGAAATTATCTGTGAAAAAGGATTTTCTTACTGTGTTTTCCTGTATTTCTCTTTCTTAGTATCTATAGATTTATTAGTTTATAAGAAACTAATTATATCCTTCTCTATATCAAGGCTCCTTAGCTACATAGCTACCTATTGTGTTCTAAGATTAGAATAATTACGTTTTCTTAAATGCTGTAACTATTTTCTTAGATTTGGGATGGAGGATAAATCTTTGTTCTCATAGAAAGCATTTCAATAACAATTGCATATATTTTTGATTCAAACTTCCAATATAAATGTTCCTATCACACACTTCTCTATTCCAGTACAAACATCTGAGGGATATCTTCAACTGATCATCACAGTTTTCTCTGTGGATTACTAGCTATCTTCCCACTTCAGGAAGGCAATGTGCTCAGACTAATAGAGAAGATGAGCACTGAAAATCAACTCAGGTTGACAAATGGAGCAGAATTATTGATCCTCAGACATCATTTGTCACCCATTCATGCCTTTTGTCCTGATATTACTCCTATTTGTGTAGTGCTTGAGTGAAAATAAGTGAACTGGAAGAACAGGCCACAAAGCTACTCTTGTTTCTTGAATGATTACATTGCATTGTCAGTGTGAAAAAGCCACCACTAAGGTTTGATCAGAACTTCAAGGAGATTCTCTAGTATGAAGCATACACATACACACACACACACACACACACACACACACACACACACACACAGAGGAAAGCTGTGTTTGAAAAGAAAACAGTTAAAATGAACAAAAACAATAAAACATTAAAAATATCCAGATACATAAACCAGCCAAGATAGTTACCAACTAAAATTAAGAAATGGCATCCTTAACATATTCCAAGCCCACAGTATGGTGAAGTTTTTAGAGCCTTGTGAAGGGATGAGGCCATTCTAATATCTGAGGGAAGAATAGTCCGCAAAGCAGGGCTTCAGCATAGGTCTGTCTTTTAAAACCTTCCAGTCCTTTCTTTGTTGCTGACAGGATATGCAACATGCCCAATCAAACTGGATAAAACTGTATGAGTGGCAGCCTATTGTTATTTACATTTTTTACTGGGGAAACCTTCAGGAAGGGTCTGCCACAAAGATTGTTATTTATTCAGTCCTGGTTACCAACATCATGGCAAGCTTAATTTATCCTCTAATTGATAACATATCTTTGCACCTTCAATTCAGGTGTGAGGTCTCTGAAATTTTATTTAGAATATGATCTACAGATGATTTCAAAAAGCTCCAGCATTCTAATTTCCTTTATCATAGAAGTCTTAATATAGTAATATACATCTGTATTACCAGACCCTTAGATCCATCTTTTTCCAGTCCTTTTTTGCATCTATGACATATGAAATTCACAAAGCAATTCATTGACAGCATTTGCACTTTCTATTGTTATTCTGACAGGCCCAAATAAATAAAATGGAACATACAGTATATGAAACTAAATGGGAAAAACTCCGTACAGGAACCAATAACCCTTTTTACATATTTATATGCTAACATATAAATAATCCTATTTTCATTAAATGTCTCCATTCCAGCAAAAGCGCTGCTGCACCCAGGCATAAACATAACAACAAAAACAGCAGCTTTCTATTTGAAATAAAAATGGCTTTCAATTATTCTTTTTATTTCAATCATTTACCATCCCAATTATATATTGCATACAGACAGTCTATATTCATCATAAAAACATAAAGAATAAAATGTAACAAGTAAAAATGGTGCTGAGCAAGTAGTAGCTGATCTGGGCCAACAACCCAGCTTCCAAATGCTCTACTGAAAGCCTTCTTAGCTTCAGCAGGAAGCTGCTCCATAGGGTCATGGCCAATGCAGAGAAGGTCTACTTCCAGACCCTGGACCCACTCCTTTCATAAAGAAAGTTAATACATAGCAAATTATCCTAGCTTGCATTCACAGGATGGGCATATGCCACATGAAACGGAGTATCCAATAGGAGATGAGCCATCAAGGGCTTTTACTGTTCCTTGGTAATCAATGCAATGTCTGAATCACAGTGTGCTTCTGCTATAACTACTTTTGCCCAATAGCAGCCTTTTCTACCAACACAGTTTCAGAATAGTTGTCCAAGGAATTTCCTGATAGAGTATTATCAGCAAACTTCATATGATGGCTACATTCAGAGATACCGAATGAAGCTGTGGAGTTGATAAACCGAGTTTTTCACCGCTCTGACAGAGATAAACGCTCCGGGAAGGGTAAAGGAGGAGGACTGTGTGTGTATATACACTGTGAATGGTGTGTTAACAGCAGATTGGTATATACGTATTGCTCCCCAGATGTGGAATTGATGACTGTTATATGTAGGCCTTTCTATCTGCCTAGAGAAATTACTGTGGTAATTATTATAGCTGTTTATATTCCACCTGATGCCAATGTCAACATGGCACTTTCTAAGCTGTATGACGTCATCACCAGGCAGCAGCAAACTCACCCAGAGGGCGCTCTTGTCGTGGCTGGGGACTTCAATCAAGCTTGTCTGAAGACAGTTCTCCCTAAGTTTGTACAGTATGTGCAAGTTTCCACCAGAGGGAAGAACACTTTGGACCACGTGTATTCCAATCTTAAGCAGGCATACAGAGCTTTTCCTCTTCCCCACCTGGTTACATCTGACCATCTTTCACTCCTGTTGTGCCCAAAGTATGTTCCTCTCAGGAAAAGGACTCAGGCAGTCACAAAAAGGGTCAGAACCTGGCCAGTGGGTGCTCTCAGTCAGTTGCAGGACTGCTTTGAAACCACTGACGAGTGTATTTGAAGAACAAGATCTAAATTCATATACAGATGGCGTACTCTCTTATATTAGAACATGCACGGACAGTGTAACAACGGATAAGTGCATTAGAGTTTATGGGAACTGTAAACCCTGAATGACTGCAGAGATACGAACACTCCTGAGAGCCCGGGATTCTGCCTTTAAGGCGGGGGACAGGGACAGATACAGAGAGGCCAGGGCAAATCTTAGAAGAGGCATTAGGATGGCAAAACAACAATACAAACAAAAGGTGGAGAACCATTTAGCGAACAACGATCCGAGGCAAGTATGGCAGGGACTGCAGCACTTAACCAACTATAAGGGCAGCACGAGGAGCATGGCAAACACCGATGCCTTGTTGGCTGAGGAGCTGAATATCTTCTTCGCCCGCTACGAGGTTAAAAGACCAGACCCCGTAGCCTCTGCTGGCCGGCCTTCTGACTCTCAGCCACTCACCCTGTGTGAACACCAAGTGAGAGCTGTATTAAAGGCTGTGAATCCCAGCAAAGCCGCAGGCCCAGATGGGGTGCTGGGGATAGTGGTCAGGAATTGTGCCGATCAATTAGCAGGGGTCCTGACAAGGATTTTTAACATCTCCTTGCAAACGGCATGTGTACCATCATGCTTGAAGGCAGCTACCATTGTCCCAGTCCCCAAGAAAACTGCAGTTGAGTACCTGAATGACTACAGACCTATTGCATTAACGTCTGTAGTCATGAAATGCTTCGAAAGATTGGTTCTGCAACATCTTAGGACATGCCTCCCACTGGACTTTGATAAACATCAATTTGCCTACAGGGGAAATTGGTCGACAGACGATGCCATAGCTACTGCTTTACACCCTGTAGCAAGTCATCTCGAGAAACCTGGAAGCTACGTCAGGATGCTTTTTGTTGACTACAGCTCGGCTTTTAACACCATTTTGCCGAGCATTCTCATCGAGAAGCTGACTGACTTGAAATTCTCCCCCGCTATCTGCGATTGGATTCAAGACTTTCTTAGGGATCGGGTACAAACAGTGAGGGTCGGGTCTGCTTTGTCCACCCCCCTGAAGCTTTGCACCGGCACGCCACAGGGCTGTGTGCTTAGCCCCTACCTGTACTCTTTATACACTTATGATTGTGTATCATCTGACCCATCCACTGCGATAATCAAGTTCGCAGATGATACAACTGTGGTGGGTCTTATTACAGGTGGGGATGAGACAGCATATAGGGCGGAGGTACAAAAACTATCCATATGGTGTAGTAACAACAACTTGCACCTAAACATCAGCAAGACGAAAGAGATGGTGTTAGACTTCCGCAGAAAAAAAGAGGAACCTGCCCCACTTTACATCGGGGAGGACTGTGTAGAGAGAGTTCCCTCCTTTAAATTTCTGGGAGTCTACCTCTGTGAAGATCTGACCTGGAAAGTTAACACAACCCAGGTGGCTAGAAAGGCCCAACAGAGGCTTCACTTTCTTAGGATCTTGCGGAAGAACAGGGTAGAACAACAGCTAATGACCCTCTTTTACCGGTCTACCATAGAGAGCGTCCTCTCATATGGTATTGTGGTTTGGTATGCCGGTCTGACAGCCACGGATAGGAAAGTATTACAGAGGGTAGTGAGCACAGCACAAGACATTGTGGGCTGTTCCCTGACACCACTGGATGACATCGCCAGGGCTCGTTGCCTTGGAAGAGTGAGGAAGATTCTCAGGGATGACTCACACCCTGGACGGTATCTCTTTACTCTCCTACCATCCGGTAGGAGATATAGGAATATAGCCAGCCGTACCAACAGGCTGAAGAATAGCTTTTATCCGTGGGCTGTTAGGCTTTTGAATGGGATGTAATCTTATGCAGAGTTGACTTGGGAGGCCAGTGTGTGGTGTAGTTGGTTCACATAGTGTGGTGGGATGGAGGGTTTGTTGTCACTGTGTGTTGGGGGGAGAGAGCACAGGGGGAGGCTCAGCTAATCTCAATGTACACATGTTGTACTTTGACAATAAAGGTTTATTATTATTATTAAGGTATTTTCAGTAAAGCCTGTTTATTGCAAAAACCTAACCAGTAGGTGATGGTGATGGGTTATTAAAATAAGTAAGTTGGTGGTCACAGAATCACAATTGAAGCTGCATCCCTTTTGTACATATACCAACGCAACCCAAATGTAGAAAATGACAGGGCTTCCTTATAATGCCATTTAATCACCATCCTGTATGGCTGCTGTTTGCCAGATCCTGTAGCAGTGACAAAAAATTGTGATGCAAAATTCATTGAATCTGACCTGAAATGAGTTTAAAGAAAATGATCCCTAGAACTTAGTATTATCTTTAAAGCAAAAAAAAAGAATATGACAAACTTTTTTAAAATCAACTTCAGAATATGTAATTAGTAGGTAAATATATATTGCCCCCTACTGGCTGTAATGTATACATTATTTTTGCTTTAATATTACAACCAACATCTGACATCTATAGAAGAGAAATAGAATTATTTCTAGAATTATTTAATAATCACCTAAAAGTCAAACATAGGTAGTAAGCATTGTAGTATGCTTTATTTGATGTACACTATTTACCAACATCAATTGATTGTTCTTGGTTTGCATTTTCATTGGCTTGGTCAAATAAATTAAGTGTAATTTAGTGCTTCTTTCTGCTGTTTAAAATTGCCATCAGTAGAAATAGCAGTAGACATGAAAATGGAAAGTTGAGATTTTTACTCTTTCCTCTGCTATTATTTATAGTTGGTGTTACTAGCAACAGCAATGATAGGAAATCATTACCTTGCAATTGAATATGTTGAGGCTCTAGAAAATGCCCCTATTTAACAGTGTTTTCTTTGTATTCATAAAAACAGCAAATGGTAAAATTGAGGAAGGAGACTTTTATAGCATTAATGAACATTGTTTAATCTCAATTTTATCATCAGAAACAAACAGAAAATCTAGCAGAATTGGAATGTAGCATAATTGAATGTAACATGATATAAGATCTAGAGTAAGGATACTAAAAAGAGGACATATAATAAATAATGGAACTGCATTATTCTGATATGGCTTTTTTCCCCTCCAATATGCCTTGCCCCCTGCCAAGATCTAATCAAATTAAATCTTGAAAGGCTAAAACAGGATTGGATCAGGTAAACAGAACGTAAGAGGTCTGTTGGCTAGCCTGTGAAGTGAAATAAAAAAACAAAACAGTCCTGGAGAAATATAGTAAGGCAAATTAATGCCAAGAAAACTATATGAACATATTCATAAATGTCAATAAATGTATGTACAGAAGTCAAACTTGTCTTTCAAAGTTACTTTTATTGTATTGTTGAAGGTTGTTTCCTATTCCTGTTTGAGGCTTTGTATTTCCTATGTCATGTACTTTGAACTGAGTCTGAGTGTGTCCCTTTGGCATCTGTGGGTTAATCCTATTATGTCCAGTCTTAGAGTTTGAGTGGGGTATGTAGATTTTAGGTGTCTTTGTCTTCCTAAACTTCTAGCTGGGGGCCTCCAATCTTTCTGAATGGATCATCAATCTGCATTTTTACAGAGCTGGTTTTTGCTTGGGGAAGGGAGACTTGGGGGTATTAAGAAAAAAATGGGCATGCTTTTCTGCCTCTTTAAGATCCTTTGAGGAAATATAATATTCTTCCCTTTTAATATTTCTTTCCACAGGGGGGGGGACTGACTTCCTATAGTATGCATTCTAATGGTCGAGTATGAAACCAAGGGTTCTATCTAACCCAGAAAGAAATACAGTCATCAATCATATCCTCAAGGCCACATAGAAACTGAAGAAACTGCAGGTAGTCATCTACTTATGACTATAATTGACCGTGAACTGGAATTATGCTCCTAAGTCGATGCAGTTGTTTGTGCGTTGTGCATTGAGTACCAAATAAACGATGAGTTACAGGACAAAAAAAATGCATCGAAATGCATTGAGTACCAAATTTGATGAATTTCAAAGCAGTTGAGTATCAAGGTACCACTGTACAGTGAAATAACACCTTTTCAATCTTGGATGCTAGCCAGGATTCAAAGCTGACAAACTTCTAAATTGTTCTAAGGAGATTTGATTTGATAAGTTAAACACAAAGGAGTTGTATACCCTTGACCGAAGATCAGTACACTCCTTCTATCTGGGATGGTCGTCCTCTTCCACCGAGCCTGCAGCTTTGGGAGGGACGCACATGGAGAGGTGAGGGAGGAAGGGGACACCTACCTAGCCAGCCAGATCAGCCGAATCAACCCTAGTTATCAATGGGGTGACAGATGTTGCAGCCGGATCGTCCTCACATCCACAAAGGAGTCATGCTTTATCAGTAATGGTACATGTTATATTTCCTATACTCTTGATTTATAATTTTAATTTAAAAAACTATATTATTAATACTTGTGAATCTCTCATAATATTTTCAGCCAATAATATGCAAAACCAGACTCCAATTATTTTTATCTCAAATATTTAAATATCAATTTAATTAATTGGAACCGTTTACCTTATTGTACAAATGCATCTACTACTATGTGATACACATATAGCCACAGACTTGAAGTATAAATAAGATGAGGACTATACAACACTTTGAGCTATAAATGTAATAATAAACAGGAGACCATTTGAGAAGGAGAATTCTTTTTCAATGGATACAGCAAATGAAATAATTCTTCTATTACAATTTTAAATAAAAATGCTACATTATTCCCACACTCAAAGGAGAAAACATATTTATCACACCATTCTTTTTTTTAAAAAAAATCATAATTACGCTGCTTATTTATGAAATCAATTTATATAGTAATCAAGTTTTTTTAAAAAAATATGTTAGTTTAAAATTAGTATACATAACCTGTACATGGCATAGGTAACTGAAAATTATAATATCATTATTTCAAAGTACTACCCGACAATTCAGAGAACAACTCTAAAGGGAAGAAATTAGCCCTTTTTAGTGTACCTATTCCCTGATTAAAATCTCTCTGCCTGTCCTATTAACTCCCGTGAAGAAAAAAAATCACATACAGGTAGACCTTGACTTATGACCAGAATTGGGCCTAAATTTATGTTGCTAAGTGAGACATCTGCTAAGTGAGTTTTGCCCCATTTTGTGACCTTTCTTGCCACAGCTAAGTGAATCACTGCAATTGTTAAGTTAGTAACACATTTGTTAAGTGAATCTGGCTTCCCCAGAGACTTTGCTTGTCAGAAGCTGCTGGGAAGTTTATAAATAGTGATCAAATGACCCTAGGACAGTACAACTGTCATAAATACATGCCACTTGTCAATCATTCAAATTCTGACTAGGTGACTGTGAGGATGCTACAAGTGTGAAAAATGGTCATGCCACTTTTTTCAGTGCTGTTGTCACTTTGAATGGTCACTAAATGAATGGTCATAAATTGAGGACTACCTGAATTATACACTTATTGGTTGGACTAGAAGATCTCCAAGTTTTCTTCCAACCCTATGATTCTATGATTATACAGTATTTCCATGTTGTCACTAGCATTAACTCAAATTAGTGATTTCCCAAGCCCCTATAACAGTGGTGGCGAACCTATGGCACGGGTGCCAGAGGTGGCACTCAGAGCGCCATGCCCCGGAGGTGGCAACTGTCCCTCTTCAACCAGCTGCTTGCTAATTTGCCGAGGTCCCACATGGCTGAATGCATCGCAGCACAGCTGGTTTCCCTCCCCCCCATCCCGTCCCTTCTGGTCTCACATGCTCTCTTTTTCCCAGGCACAACCCACTGCATCACCTCCTCAGCTGTTGGCCAACCATCCATCAGGATGAGTCTCCTGCCTACAGCCCCACCTGCCAGAGACCTCCTGGAGCTCCCCCAATCCCCCCCAGTGTCCCTCCCCACAAGCAACGTTGAGGTGACCACACCCACCCAATCTTCCATGACCATCACAGCCTCATCCACTCAGTGGGCCACACCCACCTGCCACCCAGCGATAAATAAGTGGGTTTTGGGTTGCAGTTTGGGCACTCAGTCTCCAAAAGGTTCGCCACCACTGCCCTATAAAGTGGATAAAAATGTTATCAGGAAATGAGATTATAGTAAAAAAATATAATAAAAACCCTATTGAGTAAACCAAGTTTATTCTGTTCACAGTAGAACAGGGGTGTCAAACTGCCGGCCCACGTCATGAGGAAACTGCACCCACCCCATTGCCTCCAATGGGGAAAAAACTCCTATACGTCGCGTGACATCACGTGATGTCACGAGTTTGACATGTCTGCACTAGAAGATAAATTACAAGCAAGACATGACAGCAATAAAACTCTGCAAATCATGTTCCTTGGTAATTTGTATTCAGTATTGCTTTTGCAATAGATATTATAAATCTCACGTGCCATATAAAGTCTGGTCCTTAAAAAAATTTCAGTCACCTCTACAAATTATTATTCATGGAAACCATACATTTAAGCTGAGTTGTTTATTCAAAGGGGAATAAAACCCTATGCCCTACATCAGGCGTGTCAAACTGCCAGCCTGCGGGCCAGACATGTCATCAAGAAGCCACGCCCACCCCATTGCCAGCAATGGCAAAAAAGCTCCAATACATTGCATGATGTCACATGACGTTGCAAGTTTGACATGTCTGCCTTACATAATAAAGTATCAAAAACACCTTCATCCATTCAAATCAATAGAGTACGACAATTCTGTAATACTAACCACATATTGGTTATCATATTTTACAATATGTACTCTGGCAACAAGTATTTGACAAGAAATAAATGAAGGAAAGAACTATAACTGAATAAATTGCAGTTGATTTTTATATCCCTTTCTTAATGTGTTTTTGCTGCTGTTCTTTATGGAACCATCCAGATTCCACAGTTTATGAGAACTGTTACATGAGAAAAAGAGGGATTTTATTGTTTTATTTAGCAGTACTTGTTGCATTTCAGAAATACATTGTGACTAATGAAATTCTTTGGAAGCAGTGAAGTGTTGCTGTGTTTCCAAAGATGGGTTGTTTATTAGTAGGGGAAAATCAAACCAAGGGGAAAAGACATTGTAAAAAAAGATGTGCAAATTATTTATCAAAACCAGCTCTGTAAACCTAAGCGCTTTTTAACGTGGGAGATTCCAATTGTTATTAATACATTAGAAGCCATCAAACCTAGGTTAAAAGAAAACCTAATTATTATCTAGCTCATGCATATCCAAACTAGACAGAGCAACAGGCAGAATATGTTTAATCTATGTAATGAGAAAAATAAGATATCTATTCTATCAAAAATAATCTATCATTAATCCTCGATTTACAACCATTTGTTTAGTGACCAAAGTTACAACAGCACTAAAAAAAGTAATACAACTGTTCCTCATACTTACAATCATTGCAGCATCCCTACACTCACATGATCAAACTACTGGAACTTAGCAACTGGCACATATTTACAACTGTTGCAGTGTCCCAGGTCAAATAATTTGCCTTTGTGACTTCCCCAGCCATCTTCTGACTAGCAAAATAAAGGAGAGTTTGATTAAAGTTAACAACTGTGTGATTCACTTAAGAACTGCAGCATTGGGTTGTTTGCTAAAATATTCTCATGTGACATTAGTAAAAGAATGTCTTTCAAGATCACTGTATACAATTTATTTTTAAAAATACAAACCTCACAAATAAATGAGAAGGCATAAGCTTCACATGGTGAGTAAGTAGTAATTTGAATAGCCCAACATTTGGGCTATTATATTTATGACAAGGAAGGATTAACAGTACTAATTATTGGCATTATTAACCACCATGAAGCAGACAATGGGGCAAAGAATATAATACAATTTACAGTATAATATGCAGTGGTGGACCAAGTGAAACATGCACAACAGGGAAGAATAAAGGATGTATATAGCAAGATATCAGGAATCAATTTCCATCAGCCTTGCTCTGGTCAAACCTTTCGAGTATTATTTTTAAAGTGACCCCAGCACCACCTTTGCTATGAAACCAGAAATCAGAATATGGCACATGGGTTCATCTAAAATAAATTGATTCTATTATACAAGAAAGTCAGCCGTGTCAAACAGAAAAAAATATATATTCCCAATATAACGATGCCATAATTAACTGTAACATTGACTATACTGAAAATGTGGGAGGGGATTTGCCAGTTATCTATACGTGCATGTTTTACATTTGTTTCTTATACTTCACTTTTCTTCCAAGGAGCTTTATATATTGATGAATGATCTCATTTGTTCAGTTACTTCTAAAGTAACACATCACCCAAGTCCTTTCAACATTTGTAAAAGAATATATCCATTCTTTTTATTACAGCTTTTAAAATTAAATAAACACCAAAGAAAAGAGCAGATGTTATTTTGTCAGGATTTAAAAAATACGAGGCATGAAATTAATGGGGACTTAAAACTCAACACTGGTGCCAAAATTGTAACAATGCCTGGGAGAAAAGGAATGTCTTAGCCTGAGGTCAGCCAAAATGACAGCATGTGGGTGCCAAAGAGCCTCCGGGGGGCGGGGGCATTCCACGAACAAGACTTCGCAAAGAAAAAGGCTTCTCCTGGTTTAACTTTCCCTGGCGAAGACACCAGGAAGAGAACCTCCAAAGGCGCCCAAAACATCCACGCAAGTTCATAAGTAACTTTATCCGTACACCCAGCACAGATAAGCCAATCTGGTCTCCAATCCAAATTCCGGCATGTGTTCCTCTCTCAAACGCAACCCAAAGCTTGCTTGAAACCTTCCGAGACGCTTGAAAATAATCAGATGCAGGAAAGACGAGGCTACACACTCCTTTGCAGGTGCAGCTTCGGCATCTCTTCTCTTACTCTCACGAGACCGAAATCCCACCCTCCGTTTCAGGGGCTCTCCTAAACCACCTCCGAACGCTCGGAAAGACGCGAGGCTTTAAATCCCCACCACCATCCACTTAGAGGCGCGAGCTTGTGGGAAAGAAAGCAGAGCACACCTCCCCCCGCCTTTCATTCTTTTCCCCGTCCCCCCGGATCCTAAAGAAAGGAGAGGGGGGGCGCCCCAAGCTGGGAGAGCTTTCCAGGAACAGCTTGCAGGCGAACAGCAGCGGGAGCAAACCCTAGCCCTTGAATTCTGTACACCATCAAGCGGGATTTTGCAAGTCGGCGCCAAATCGGCTCAAAGTTTCCATGGAAGCGGACGGAAGACGGCCCCAGCTTAATCCTACAAACTGAAACCGATCCGGAGTTGTCTAGCTTCTCCCCAACTAACTCACCCATGCCGTTGGTCTTCGCTTTATTCTCCGACGGCCGAGCCGAAAGATGCTGTCCCACAGAGAAGGAGCAGGGACCTCAGGCACCCGCCTCAAAAGCCACCGCTTTCCCTACCCGTTCCCCCGGCCGGGCGTCAGCAAAGCGGAGGCGGGTTCAGAAACCCCTCCTCCATTTGTCTCATCCCACTCGACCCGAGGCTGAGTCCCAGAGCGCTGGGGCGTCGAACGGCGCCTTTCCCAGACGAGCTGGAAGACACGTTCCACTTCAACAGATGGGAACATGAACTGTATACTTACTTGCTTTCCCATCTAGAAGTTGCCTGCCTTAATACTGCCGCTTTTATTACGCTGAAAGAACAGCTAGCGGCTATGGGTGCGAGAAGAGGCAACATGTGCCCCTTTCTCCACCTGTTTCTTGCTCGCTTCTCGGGACTGCAAAAGCAAAATAGGGGTCCGAGTTCCCTCAGCCGGGGAACAGAGCAACTTCCGCATGTAAGGAACAGCCACTTTCATTTTCTACTTGCTGACTCAAGTTCTCCTTTTGAGCAGAGCAACGTTAGAACCTTAACCCTCAGCAAATGGAGTTAGGCCCTTCTTATGATGGTTTCTGTTGTGTACTGGGTTTCTTGCAAGCAGGAGACAAGGTGAGAGAGTTCAGGCAGGAACATTGCTTTATGGAATAACAGGAATTGAACTAGTAACCAAGGCTTCTATGCAACTACTTATACTGCTAGCCACTAGCGGCAGCCAATAGGTTTGAAGGAACCTATTGCTGCCTTAGAACCAACCAATGATCGTTCTGGAGACTGCCTGTCTGGGACGTCAGCTACCATTACACAGACTCCCTGATTAAGCAATCTCAAGCAGCATTCAAAGACACTTGGAAACAGTTCAAGTAAATAGGCCTAATACATTACACCATCCCTTTTAGAATGTACAAACAACATAAGAATATTTGAAAAATAAAGTACAGTAGTAATACAATTATTTGCAATAATACAATCACTTAAGAACAAAATCTTGCAAATAGGTTGGTATCTGCATGACCTTGAAGATCACCTGGGGGATCCAGGCATCTCCCCATCTACCAGCTTGCCTGCCAGGCTGGGTAGACCAGGACTCCTGAATTCATGCGAGTCAGATTGACTAGAATCCATTTGGCCGGCCATTCCAGGTTGGCCCAGACCAAAGTCCAATGAAGAAGCAGAGTTAGCACAATGGCCGTCTTGATCAGCTTGACTTACCCCATCGGGACCCATGTTGCACTCCCAGGCTTTGCCCATCTATGACCACGTCCCCGTTGTACTGACTGATAAGAGTCCTCAGAGCATGTAAACTGCTCCACTTGGCTGCTGTTTTCTGGCTCTAGGAGCAGACCTCCCGTGAGGTCCTCGCTTTGTGGTTGTTCTGGGAACTGCTTCCGCAGCTGATTGATATGGCGGTGAACGACTCGCCCGCCATCCAGAGCCACCTCATACGATAGGGGGCCTGAGACTTTGACAATTTTACCCGGCACCCAAAAGTTCCCATGCCCATAGTTCTGGGCCCACACCCTATCACCCACTTGCAACCCCCTCGAAGGTTTTGGGCAAGAGGTGTCTGCTGCCACCCAGTCTGGATGCAATCTGTCCAGTTTCGTGATGAGCCTTCTCCCCCAGCGAAGCTCTGCTGGGCTCTTGCCTGTTGCTGTGCAAGGCGTAGTGTGCTGGCAAAGCAAGAAGTCAGCCAGCCAATGGTGCCAGTCTCCAGTCACTATGCGCTTGAGTGACTCCTTTGTTGTGCGCACCATCCATTTGGCCTGCCCGTTAGTTGAGGGGTGAAAGGGAACCGATGTAGCATGCCTTATGAGGTTAGCCCTCAAGAAGGCTTGAAACTCTACTACTGTGAACTGGGCCCCATTATCGGATACTATGACGTCCGGTAGACCGTGTGTTGCAAAAAGCTTTCTAAGCACCTGGATGATCCTAGCAGTAGTCATATTTGCGATAGGAATAACTTCCAGCCGTTTAGAGTGGCTGTCAACCACTATGAAAAATTGCTGTCCCTGAAAGTGCCCAGCAAAGTCGATGTGAATCCTTGACCAAGGAGTATGAGGTTCCTCCCATCTGTGAACTGGAGCATGTGGCATTTCTGGTCTGGACTGTTGACACGTGTAACATCCATGTACTTGGGCCTCAATAGCCTTATCTAATCCTGGCCACCATAGGTAGCTTCATGCGAATGCCTTCATCTGGACTATGCCCGGATGTCCCTCATGCAAAGATTGAAGTACCTTTTCTCTTAGTATACTGGGGACAATGACCCTGCTCCCCCATAAAATGCAGCCTTTGTGAGCTGAAAGCTCATGTCTACATGTGAAGTAGCTCTGGAACTCAGGTCCAGGACTGTTTTCAAGCCACCCTGTATGTATCCAGGACAAAATTCTACTTAAAGCTTTGTCTGCAGCAATTTCTGCAGCCACATCCCCAGCATGGAGGGGAAACTCAGGCAAATCCTGAATTGACAAAATGCGAGCTGCTGGAGCCATATCTGGCTCTATCTGGGGCAATGGCAACCGGCTAAGGCCATCTGCATGGCCCATGTCTTTGCCGGGTTTGTGAACCAGCCTGAAGCTGTAGGCTGACAAGAAGATGGACCATCTTAACATACTAGAGGACAGTATTTGGGGCATCTGCCTATCTGTAGTAAATAACCCTAACAGTGGCTTATGGTCAGTGAAGACTGTGAATTCCCTGCCATACAACTAATCATGGAATTTCTTCACCCTGGCCTCAATGGCCAAGGCCTCTGTGTCAATTTGCACGTAATTGCGCTCAGCAGAGGACAATGTCCTTGAGTAATAGGCAATTGGGACTTGTGTCCCATGACTTTCCAAATGACTTAAGACCGCCCCTACCACATAAGGGGATGTGTCACCTGCAAGGCATACAGGCAATGACTCTTTAAAGTGACTGAGCACTGAATTGGAAGACAGTAGTGACTTTACTGCCTTAAAACTGCTTTTGTGAACCTTGGTCCACTTCTATGGGGCGTTTTTATCCAAGAGTCAGTGTAACAGCTCTGCCACTGTGGCCTTGTTAGGAAAGAAAACATGGTAAAAATTAAGGAGACCTGAAGCTCTCCTTTTGACCTGGGGCTAGGTGCCAGCTGAATGGCCTTCAGCTTGGACTCAGCAGGGTAGATGCCTTCAACATCAATACGGAAACCCAGGAACTCAGTAGAAGGGACCCCAATGCTATACTTGTTCTTTTTACATTTGAGGCCCACTTCATAGAACCTTTGAAGGACAGCTTTGAGCCTCCTTGCAAGCACCTCAGTGGACTCACCGGCGATGAACACATCATCGAAATAGGAGCAAACCACCGGAATGCCCTTGAGCGTACGCTCCATAACTCCTTGAAAAATCCCAGGGGCTACACTAACCCAGAATTGGAGGCGCTTGACTTTAAAAGCCCCCCTGTGCATTACAATGGTTTGAGCAGTTGCTATGGCCTCGTCCACAGGTAACTGCTTATAAACCTGTGCCAAATCTAACTTCGCAAAAACCGTAACCCCTTGCAGTGATGCCAAGATGTGGCTAATGACTGGCACCGGGTACGCGTGCTGCTTAAGTGCCTTATTTATAGTGCACTTGTAATCAGAGCAGATCCTGACAACCCCGATGGCCTTAAGTGGTGCAACAATTGGGGTTTCCCATCCACCCCTATCTACGGGCTGTAATACCCCCTGGCTCGCTAACTTATCCAGCTCTGCATCAATCTTATGTTCAAGCACAAATGGCACTCTGTGGAGCTTGATTCTGATAGGCATTACGGCAGGATCAAGTTTAAAGGCTATTGGAGGGTCCTTGTACGTTCCCAGGCTAGTGTCAAAAACGTCTGCAAACTCCTCGCATACTGACACCAAGTTCGCCGCTTGTGTCCGGTGGATTCCGGTGACTTGGATACCCAGAGCATCAAACCAATGTAGCCCAATCAAGCCTGTTTGCTGGCCCTCCACCACAATCACATCTAGGGGCCCTGAAAACCCCTTGAACTTAACAGCCAATGTGGCCTCACCTTTGACGGCAACTTGAGAGTTTTGGAAGTCAGTCAGGATGATGTCAGATGGCCTAAGCTTGGCCCAGCTCTTGCTGTGGTTGCATACAAAGGGAAGGTTTCAAGGGAAATGGTGGACATGGCTGAACCAGTGTCCAGTTCCATCCTGCAAGGGATGCCTTGCAGCTCGACTTGAAGTCGCAGCTTGGGCTTAAGGGGGCGGCGAGCTCCCGTGTGGCAAATGCTCTGACAGCTGGAGCAAAACCCTACGCTAAGCTGCCCCAGGGCCCCGGTACCTCTCCTGATCAGAATGTCTGGTTGGCGGTCCTTCTGTCGACCTCTACAGACTGAAGCAATGTGGCCGGTCTTCCCACAGGCCTGACACATGACTGTCCGGAACCTGCAGTCCATGTGTTGGTGGCGGCCGCCACAGCCCAGACACTGAGGAAAGGGAACTGCCTTGTAAGTAGTCCTTTGTTCTTTGTCGTTGTGCCATTGAAGCTTGTCCACTTCGTGGTTACAGTCATCTTCTGGGAGTTCGGCATCCTCGTGGTGGATGGCCTCCTCATGCTGAGTGCTTTTGATGGGCCGCATGGCTCTCACGGCCCCACCGGCGGCTTTGTCCACCATGATCTCTTTCAAGGCTTCCTGGAGCGAGAGAGTCTCTTTCACAAAGAGTTTCTATTCCACCTCTCTGCTCCAAAGTCCACAGATGAGTCAGTCTCGAAGCCTTTCTTCTAAGTCCGAAAATTGGCACAGACACGAAGCTTGTCTCAACTTCGCAATGAATTCCATGGCCATTTCTCCAGGCTGATGAACTCTTTGTTTGAAACCATGCCTCCAAGCTATCACCAACAATTTGGGCTGGAAATGGTCGCTGAGCTGGGGCTGCCCTTGAGGTCCACCCGGAGACTCCAGCTGGTGCAGAATGCAGCCGCGCAAGTCGTCTTGGGAGCTTCCCGATACTCCCATGTTACACCTTTGCTCCGCGAGCTGCATTGGCTACCGGTTGCTCTCCTGGTGAGGTTCAAGGTGTTAGTTATGACTTACAAAGCCCTTCATGGCATGGGTCCGGATTACCTACGGCAACACCTGCGACCGGCGTCAATTTCCCTCCATCCAGTGCGCTCCCACAGAGAGGGCCTCCTCAGGGTGCTGCCGATCAAAGAATGCCGATTGGTGACCCCCAGGGGGAGAGCGTTCTCTGTGGGCGCGCCAGACCTCTGGAACCGCTTACCGGTTGAGCTCCGGACGGCCCCCGAACTTCGCTCCTTCCGGCGCAATCTTAAAACATTCTTTTTCAAACAAGCTGGCCTGGTCTGACGGGATGGGGTTGGGTTTTTAAAACTAGTTTTAACTTTAATATGTATTGATTTTATGGGCTTGATGTTTAATGGTTTTTTAACTTTTGTATTCGATATTTATTGTATTGCCCTGTTCACCGCCCTGAGTCCTTCGGGAGAAGGGCGGTATAGAAATCAAATTATTATTATTATTATTATTATTATTATTATTATTATTATTATTATTATTATTATTATTATTATTATTATTATTATTCATGTCCGCATACATTATGGACTCCAGCTGTGCCGGTGCAACCAAGTTCTCCGCGATATCAAAGGTTGCAGGCCCGCAGACACACAGGATCATTGCAGCCTTCAGGCCATCTTCGGCAACTTGGTTGGCGCGGAGGTAGTTTTCAACCCTCAAGATGTACAACACCCATCTCTCCGGGTGAGTGACATCAAACTCCTCAAGCTTTCCAACTTTCACCATCTTGGGAAGTCTTCATGGCTTGGGTTTCTCGTCTCCTTGTCCTGCTTCTTCGTCGGGTCTGGGACTGGTCCGCAGGGCTGGTGGTCGCTAGCGTTGCGTGCTAGGCTGACCGAGGGGCGGGGAACATGTTCCCGGCCAGGCGCTTAGCTGGCCTCACCCCCTAGTGACTTTCAGCTCTCCTGAAGAAGCAGGATCCCACCTTCATCGTCAGTGTTGTGTACTGGGTTTCTTGGAAGCAGGAGACGAGGCGAGAGAGTTCAGACAGGAACATTGCTTTATTGAATAACAGGAACTGAACTAGTAACCAAGGCTTCTACGCAGCTACTTATACTGCTGGCCACTAGGCAGCCCAATAGGTTTGAAGGAACCTATTGCCGCCCTAGAACCAACCAATGACGTTCTGGAGACTGCATGTCTGGAAAGCCAGCAACCATTACACAGACTCCCTGATTAAGCAATCTCAAGCAGCATTCAAAGACACTTGGAAACAGTTCAAGTAAATAGGCCCAATACATTACAGTTTCTCTTTGGAAAGTTGAAGGCATCCATTTTCTCCCCAAATCACAAAAACCTTAAATCTCCCCAAACAGAGAAAAGGTGGGAAGGGGAGGAGGGGAAAATAGTTTCTGGGAACTGCCAATTAAATACTTCTTTGTTGCATGTTCATATCACATATGTATCTTAGGTTAACTGATCTGTAGCTTACTCTAGTTCTCTGACACACATACAATATATACATTCACAGTAACACTTATAATGTGGATGGCTAGTTTATGGTTTGTCAATGTATTTGACAAACCAACATAATTGGGCTAATTCAGCAAATCATAGGTTAGTACAATATACAAATGCAGCCACTGGGTTCCTAAGATTGAGGTTGTTTAAGTCAGTCCTACCACATAACCATGCTTAAATAAACTATGAGTAACAGAAACATGTAAATCAAATTAATCTGATAATGATGATAGAAGTAAAGGAAAGGTCTTCAAAATTTAATATTGAAAGAGAAATTTAAAATTGAATTTACTGCAGTGGAAATTTACTGAGTGGAGAAGCAACTATAATGGCTGGGAAACAGGAAAGGAAGGATGTAAGAGAAACACATAGGCAAAATTGTTATCTGGGTCTTCAGAATGGGAAAAGGAGCTGTAAGAGAAGATAACTAGCAAAACAGGAAAGAATCTATTTTTCTAAGAAGTCATAAAAAGGGGGCCCAGAACTCAGGCAACTGAGCATGTGCAGTAAGTTGATTAATATTAACTGACACACCCTCCATAAATTATCTCTTAATTTTAATGTACATGTGATGTATGGTTTAGTATGTAGCAGGAAATATGTAGGAGGCAGTCAGAAAGAGTGTAACCTCATAGTATCTCAGCCAATGGAGAAAGAGGAGGGACGTTTTGTGTTGAATATTTTGTGTTGAAACTTTGGAGAGAACCAAGCTTTGATAGCTTCTCTCCCTGCTTATTGCAATAAACGAAACAAAAGGCCTTCACTGTGTCTTGGCTGGTTATTGGTCAGGTGAGCTTGCCTCTGGTCATGAAGGAAAGTAGCCAGGAGCACATAACAGCCTTGGGGACTCATCCGGGATTTGCATCTGTTCCATCTTTGGCAGCCGGGGATATTTGAAAGGGGACTGCGCACCTGGGTAAGTTTTTCCCAGCCCTAAAGGTCAGAGTGCCCCTGCTCAAACAAAGAGGAATTGGAAATCCTGAGACAAAAACCCAGGACCCAGTGAAAACCTAAGGGAAAGACGACCGACTCAAGGAAGGACTTCAACTCAGCCTGACAGGTAAGATACCAGAGGGGTACCTAGATACCAGAGGGTATCCATAGCAATAAGAGTTTGAAGAGGAAGGATGCCTCCCCAGCCAGTGTGCTGGCCAATAAGGAAAAAGAGGAAAGGTATTTACATTCTGGAATGAACTCCCTTAGGTAGATGGGAATCTCTTAGGGAGAATGTTGAAGTATTTTAAGTCAATGCTTTAAACAAGGCATTTGAACAGAGGAAGGATGATACATTACAGTATATATCTGGCCTAAGTACATGTTTGGCCAGCCAATAAATTAAATTGGGCTTGTCAGCTTGGCTTAGAATGGTGGGGAATGGCTAGGCAGTGGTTAAGGTCCCCCATTACATTTCTATCAGAAACTTTCCTTGCATTTTCCCACTGCCTGGAGAACAAGCTAAAAGTTGCCCCAAGAGAGTAAAAGTAGAAATTTAAAGGGACACAAACCTCCAAAGGTCTAGAAATGATGTTTAAGGGTCTCTGTGTTTGTGTTGACTCTAAAGAGCCGGGGGAGGGGAGGAGAGACCCTCTAATAGTAATATACAAAACAACAAGCACATTGATTTGTGCTTTAGATTGTAAGCCGCCCTGAGTCTTCGGAGAAGGGCGGGATATAAATGGGATTTTTAAAAAACAAAACAAAACAAAACAAGGCCTTATTCCAAAAAGGAAATTTGGGAAATGGAGCTCATTGGTTTGTGAAAAAGCTCCTTGAAAATAATTATTGTTTTGCCTGGTAAAGTATTTGGAAATTTTTTGTATCTGGTGTAAATGCAAGAAAGGGTGAAGAAGGCTAGTTTCTTAGTAATTAGAAGGACGATAGAAGGTGTTAAAAGAATGTAAATAATCAGATGGAAGAGAGGGAGAGAGAGAGAAAGGAGCTGTGTGAAGTTTTATGCCTGGCCAGAATGAAAGGTGAGAACTCTGATCTGCTATTTTGTGTGAGAGAGTTAAGTAGAAAGCTATGTATTTTTTGAGGTTCCTGTAGTTTGGAAGGTGACAAGAGAGGGGAAAACCCCTCTCCAAGGAAAAAAAAATGTCCCCCTAACAGCTTTTGAAATCAGGCAATTTAGGAAAGAGTTGCCCAAACTAATAGAAGATCCTATTGAAGTAGGAAAACAGGTTAGAAATCTTTTTTAGGACCAATGGAATATTCATGGGGAGAAATGCAACATATTTTAACATGTTTACACCAGAGGAGAATGGGATGATTAGGTGAGCAGCTAGGGAACTGTGTAAAAAAAAGATTTACAAAAAAATGAACAGGCTGAGATCCCTGCTGCAGATCCAAAGTGGGATGGTAACAGAGTGCAGAGAGGAATACTATGGCTGAATATAGGGGATATGCAATGCCTCAGAGTCTTAACATTCAGAAAACACTGTGATTAGAACAAGGTAAGGAGGAAGCAGGACTGAATGGCTAGAGAAATTAAAAAGCCATCTTCAAAGTATAGACATTTGGATCCTGGTAATCCAGGACATCAAATGATTTTGAAATATCAATTTGTAGGGAAAGCATGGGAAGATATTAGGGTAAAAATGCAGAAATTAGACACATGGAAAACTAAAACAATAGAAGATTTATTACCAGTAAGAGAGGCTCAGAAAGTATATGCAAAGAGAGAAGAGAAGAGAGATAAACATAAGATAAAAATGATGGCTCAATTGGTGCAAACAGGCCAGCAAAGAGGATGGGGAGGAGTAATCAGGAAATTAGTAAGGGGTCGTGGGAGAGGTATAGGCTGGGGGTGAGGACAGCCATTTGGCACCAGGCAATATGAACCTCTAACGAAAAGAGGACTTTGGACCACTGAGCAACAGACCAGGTCAGTTTTTCTTTAGCCCAGGTAAGAAGTTGTTTGTTCTTCAGGAGTGGCTTGACAAGAGGAATACAACATTTGAAGCCCATGTCCAGGATCCGTCTGTGTGTGGTGGCTCTTGATGCCACCTCATTCTCTGTCGTCCCCTTCTTCTATTGCCCTCGATCTTTCCCAGCATTAGGCTCTTCTCCAGTGAGTCCTTCCTTCTCATTAGGTGGCCAAAGTATTTGAGTTTTAGCTTCATTATCTGGCCTTCTAAAGAGCAGTCAGGATTGATCTCCTTGCAGTCCAAGGGACTCGCAGGAGTCTTCTCCAGCACCACAGTTCAAAGGCCTCAATTCTTTGGCGCTCAGCCTTTCTTATGGTCCAACTTTCACAGCCATACATTGCAACTGGGAAGACCATAGCCTTGACTATACGCACTTTTGTTGACAGGGTGATGTCTCTGCTTTTTAGTGTGCTGTCTAGATTTGCCATGGCTTTCCTTCCCAGGAGCAAGCGTCTTTTAATTTCTTGGCTACAGTCCCCATCTGCAGTAATCTTGGAGCCCAGGAAAACAATATCTGTCACTACCTCCATTTCTTCCCCATCTATTTGCCAGGAATTGAGAGGGCCAGATGCCATGATCTTGGTTTTCTTAATGTTAAGTTTCAACCCAGGTTTTGCACTCTCCTTCTTCACCCGCAACAAGAGGCTCTTTAGTTCTTCTTAAAATCCTAGTTGATAGCAAGTTTGTGCTATCCCCAATTGTACAGAACAAAGCAGGATTTGAAAACCAGGGTTTTGTGTGGTATACAGTAGGAAATAAACCTGAAATGAACCCATTGCCAATTGTCAGACACCAACACTATGGCTAAGATAGTGCCATGCATCTGCTCAAACTGGCTTGTACTGTTTGCAGTATTCCCATGGTCATATCATCAGACAATTAGCAACTGGCTCATATTTATGTTGGTTGCAGTGTTCCAGGGTTACATGATCATCTTTTATGTCCTGGCAAGCAAAGTCAAAGAAGAAGCCAGATTCATTCATTCATGTGAGTAATTTAAATAAATAAAATAATTTAACACCTGCAGGGATTCACTTAACAACAATGGCAAGAAAGGTTGTAAAATGGGGCAAAGCTCACTTAACAAATGTCTCAACTTAGGAACACAAAGTTTGGGCTCAACTGTGGTTGTAAGTCAAGAAGTGCCTGTATTAGTTTATTAGATGAATATTTTATGAATCAAGCCACTAAACTCACTGCAAATAGCCCGAGCCTGCAAAGATGAAGTCAGGAAAGCTAAGGCTCAAAATGAACTAAGGCTTGTTATGTACTGGGTTCTGTGCTTGACTGAAGAGACGAGGCGAGTGAGTTCAGTAAGAAACATTATTTGCTTGCAGGAACTGAACTGGGGAACAGAGCTGTGAATGCAGCTATTTATACCCTGGCCTCTAGGTGGTGGCCAATAGATTTAAAGCAACCTGTTGCCGCCCTAGAAGCAGCCAATGGCGGCGCTGGAGACGGGTTGTCTGAGGAGTTGGGAGCCGTTAGCCAGCTTCCCTGCTTAAGCAACCTTTCCAGCAATTAACCCCATGTGATACACTTTAGTAAGACAAAGCCCAATACATTACACCCCTCCCCCATAGAATGTACACACATTATAGCAACAAAGGAATGATTACAACAATTACAGTGTTTACAATAATACAATAGTAGTATACATGAATACACATTGTTCTGTATTTCGCTAATACAGAGGCTTTCATGCCTAGCAGCAATTCAGTGACAAACACAAAATTACAGCTCAATTATTTTGGGACAAAATCCTGTAAGTACGAAGGAGGTTTGCGAACCCTTGTAGATCACCTGAGAGAGCCTGGCAGCTCCCTGTGTACCAGCTTGCCCACCAGGCTGGGTAGACCAGGGTCCTTGAGTCCAAGAGAGTCTGGCTGACTCACGTTTCTCTGGCTGGCCACTCCAGGTTGGCCCACCCCAGAGTCCAATTTTTCCGCAGAGTTAGCATAGCAGCTGTAGTGTTAGGGTTGACTTTCTCCATCGGGACCCATGTTGCACTCCTGGGCTTTGCCCCTCTACAATCACCTCCCCGTTGCTCTGACTGCTAGGGACCTCAGAGCATGTGGATTGTTCAGCCTGGCTGCCAGTTTGAGGTCTGTGGATGGGACCTGGAAGTCCTTGTTTTGTGGCCATTCTGGAAACCGCTTTCTCAGCTGATCTATATGGCGGTGAATGACTTGCCTGCCATCTAGGCCCACTTCATATGAGAGAGGGCCCGATGTTTTGGTGATTTTTCCTGGCACCCACAAGTTCCCATGCCCATAGTTCTGGGCCCACACCCCATCACCCACTTGCAACCCCCTCGGAGGTCTTGGGTGAGAGGCATCTGCTGCCACCCAGTCTGGGTGCAACCTGTCCAGTTTCATGATTAGTCGCCTCCCCCAGCACAGCTCTGCTGGGCTTTTGCCAGTTGCACGGTGTGGTATTCTGGCAGAGCAGAATATCAGCCAGTCTGTGGTGCCAGTCCCCAGTCACTATGCGCTTCAGTGATTCTTTTGTGGTGCGTACCATTCATTCGGCTTGCCCATTACTAGACAGATGAAATGGAGCCGATGTCGCGTACCTAATGAGGTTGGCCCTCAAGAAGGCCTGAAATTCTGCCAAAGTGAATTGGGCCCTGTTATTGGACACTATGATGTCTGGTAGCCCGTGCGTTGCTAAGCACCTGGATGGTCCTAGCAGTAGTCATATTTGCAATTGGTGTAACTTCCAGCCATTTAGGGTGGCTGTCGACCACTATAAGAAATAGCTGTCCCTGAAAGGGCCCAGCGAAGTTGATATGAATCCTCGACCAGGGTGTGTGTGTGTCTCCTCCCATCTATGGACAGGAGCATGTGGCATTTCAGGCCTAGACTGCTGACACGTGTAACACCTGTGTACTTGAGCTTCAATGGCTTTATCTAATCCTGGCCACCATAAATAAGCTTCATGCCAATGCTTTCATTCGAACAATACCTGGATGACCTTCATGAAGCAATTGCAATACCCTGTCCCTTAATGATGTGGGAACAATGACCCTGCTCCCCCATAGAATACAACCCTTATGAGCTGAGAGCTCGTGTCTATGTGTGAAGTAGCTCTGGAACTCAGGTCCAGGACTGTTTTCCAGCCACTCCGTGTGGACCCAAGATAGCACTCTACTTAAGAGTCTTGTCTGCAGCCGTTTCTGCAGCTAAGTCCCCCATGTGGAGGGGAAACTGGCAAGTCCTGAATGGACAAAACGTGGGCCACTGGGGCCAGATCTAGCTCTATTTGAGGCAGTGGAAGCCTGCTTAGGCCATCTGCATGGCCCATATCTTTGCCGGGTTTGTGAATTAGCCTAAAACTGTAGGCCAATAAAAAGATGGACCATCTTAACATTCTAGGGGATAAGATGTGGGGTGTCTGTCTGTCTGTAGTGAATAACCCCAATAGCGGTTTATGGTCTGTGAAGTTTGTGAAGTCCCTGCCATACAAGTAGTTGTGGAATTTTTTTACTTCAGCTACTATGGCCAATGCCTCCTTATCCATTTGTGCGTAAGTACACTCTGCGAAGGACAGTGTCCTGGAATAGAAAGCAATCGGGACTTTAGTCCCATTTCTCTCCAAGTGGCTTAGAACAGCCCCCACCCAGTATGGGGATGCATCACATGCAAGGTACACCAGCATTAATTCCTTAAAATGAGTAATCATCAAACTGACGGACAGTAGGGCCTTTAATGCCTTAAAGCTGCTTTCATGAACATTGGTCCATTTCCAAGCAGTATTTTTATCCAAGAGCTGGTGTGACGGCTCTGCCACTGCGGCCTTGTTAGGAAGGAACGCATGGTAAGAATTTAGGAGGCCTAGGAATGCCTGAAGCTCTCCCTTCATTTTGGGGCTGGGTGCCATCTGAATGGCTTTCAATTTTGACTCAGCAGGGTGGATGCCGTCAGCATCGATACGGAAACCCAAGAACTCAGTTGAAGGGACTCCAATGCTACACTTGTTCTTCTTAAGCTTAAGGCCCACTTCGCGAAGCCTTTGAAAGACGGCTCTGAGCTTCCTTGCCAGGACCTCAGTGGACTCACTGGCGATGAGCACATCATCGAAATAGGGCCAAACCCCCAGAATGCCCTGGAGCATTTGCTCCATGATGCCTTGAAAAATGCCAGGGGCTACACTAACCCCGAATTTTTTACTTTAAACGCCCCCCTGTGGGTTATAATCATCTGTGCCACGGCTGTGGCCTCATCCACAGGAAGCTGTTGGTAGGCCTGAGCCCAATCTAATTTTGCAAAAAGTGTACCCCCTTGCAAAGACACCAGGATGTGCCTTACTACTGGTACCACGTACGCATGCTGTTTGAGTGCACCGTTGGCTTTTAGTGGCGTGATGATTGGATTTTCCCATTCACCCCCATCTATGGGCTGTAGTACCACCTGTTCTATGAGTTTATCTAACTCAATATCTATGTTGTGTTTAAAAGCAAATGGCACTCTACGAGGTTTAATCCTGACAGGCATTACAGTAGGATCTAGTTTAAATGTTATTAGCGGGCCCGTGTAAGTCCCAAGATCTGAGTCAAACACATCTGCAAATTCTTCGCATACTGTCGCTAGACTCGCGACTTGCATCCGGTTGATTCCGGTTACTTGGATGCCTAATGCACCAAACCACTTGAGCCCGATCAGGCTCGTTTGCTGACCCCCTACTATGACAACGTCCAGGTGCCCAGAAAACCCCTTAAATTGGACGGTCAGTGTGGCCTCACCCTTGACTGCGACTCTGGCATTCTGGAAGTCGGTCAGTATAATGTCAGATGGCCTGACCTTGGCCCATCTCTTGCTGCGATTGCAGATGAAATTAAATGTCTCAAGTGATATAATGGATACGGCTGAGCCCGTGTCCAGCTCCATCTTGCAAGGGACCCCTTGCAGCTCAACCTGAAGTCTAAACTTTGGATTAATAGGGTGGTGAGCTCCCGTGCAGCAAATGCTTCTGCAGCTGGAGCAAAACCCTATGCTATACTGCCCTGGGGCCCCGGTACCTCTCTTAATTGGAATGTCCGACTGGCAATTCAATTGCTGGTCCCTCTGGCGACCTCTGCAGAGGGACGCAATATTGCCGGTCTTCCCACAGGCCTGACATGTGGCTGTCCAGAACCTACAGTCCATGTGTTGGTGGCAGCCACCACACCCTGGGCACCTAAGAAAGGGATCTGCCTTGTAAGTCACCCCTTGTTGCTTATCGCTGTGATGTTGTTGGCCGTTGTGCCTTTGTAGCTTGTCAACTTCTGTGTTGTCTTCAGATTCTTCAGCATGTTCAGCATCCTCATGGTGGACGGCTTCCTCATGCTGTGCTGTTTTGGCAGGCCACATGGCTCGTATGCCCAGGGACTGGTCCTCTGGGCGTGTGGTCGCTAGCGTGGCTGTGCTAAGCCAACCATGGGGGGGGAATTGCTTTTCCCACCAGGCGCATTCCAGCCTCTCCCCTAGTGACTCTCAGCTCTGTTGGAGAAGCAGGATTCCCACCTTCATCGCCAGTGTTGTGTACTGGGTTCTGTGCTTTACTGAAGAGACGAGGTGAGTGAGTTCAGTAAGAAACATTCTTTATTTGCTTGCAGGAACTGAACTGGGAAACAGGGCTGCGAATGCAGTTATTTATACCCTGGCCTCTAGGTGGCGGCCAATAGGTTTAAAGCAACCTGTTGCCGCCCTAGAAGCAGCCAATGGCAGCACTGGAGACAGGTTGTCTGAGGAGTTGGAAGCCATTAGCCAGCTTCCCTGCTTAAGCAACCTTTCCAGCAATTAACCTCACGTGATACAACATCTTTTTTTACAATGTGGTAACCAAAACTGGATGCAGTATTCCAAGTGTGGCCTTACCAAGGCATTGTAAAGTAAAGATGTTGAGACTCTAGAAAGAGTACAGAGAAGTGCAACAAAGATGATTCGGGGACTGGAGGCTAAAACATATAAGGAACGGCTGCTGGAATTGGGTATTTCTAGTTTAATGAAGAGAAGGATGAAGAGGGACATGATAGCAGTGTTTCAATATCTCAGGGGCTGCCACAAAGAGGCGAGACTCAAGCTATTCTCCAAAGTGCCCACAG
This sequence comes from Vipera ursinii, assembly GCF_947247035.1. Lineage (NCBI taxonomy): Eukaryota > Metazoa > Chordata > Lepidosauria > Squamata > Viperidae > Vipera > Vipera ursinii. Next base: position 28,028,477 of record NC_139521.1, read on the forward strand.
GCAGGTCAAGAAGCAATGGATGGAAACTAATCAAGGAGAGAAGCAAACTAGAACTAAGGAGAAACTTATGGACAGAACAATTAACCAGTGGAACAACCTGCCTCCAGAAGCTGTGAATGCTCCAACACTGGAAGTTTTTAAGAAGAGGCTGGACAGCCATTTGTCCAGAATGGTACAGGGTTTCCTGCCTGAGCAGGGGGTTGGACTAGATGACCTCCAAGGTACCTTCCAACTTCTTCTTCTTCTTCTTCTTCTTCTTCTTCTTCTTCTTCTTCTTCTTCTTCTTCTTCTTCTTCTTCTTCTTATTATTATTATTATTATTATTATTATTATTATTATTATTATTATTATTATTATTATTATTATTATTATTATTACTGCACTTGAATTAATGACTGTAAATATCTGTGATAAATAGTCTAAATGCTATTGCTATCCCTAATTACATAATGAAAAAATATGTTACTAAGTACTATCACTTATTACTATAATTTATTATAACAGTTATAAGTTATTGTTATAACTTTATTGTAACTGCATCATATTACACAGTTTGGAAGGATGGATTGTTATAGAAACTGTGCCACATTATCCCCTGCAAAAATCTCTGTTGACTAATTAATAACATGCTGAGTGATAGGTCCTTTCAGATCATAATGGGGGACAACGTAAGTAAGATAAGAAGATTAAACGATGGTCTCCCACAAAGCTTTGTAATGGTACCTACACTATTCAACATACATATCAGATATGGCAGCAACAAGGAGATACAAATTTGGATACACTGATGATTTGGCCACAACAATACAAGAAAAACACATGGAGGTCGCTGACAACCTCCTGTCCAAAGGTCTTAACATCTTGGGAAAATTCTTCACTGACTGGAGGCTTACTCCTATCACCAGCAAAATGGTAACCTACGTGCTTCCACCTTAACAACAAAGTAGCATATGAAGCCCCGAAGGTCTACTTAAACAACAACGTACTCCCTTATGATCCCCATCCAAAATACCTTGGAGTAACATTGGACAGATTCTCTCCTATAAGATTCATCTCAGGAATACAGTGGCAAAAATCAATACTAGGAACAACATATTCAGAAATTATGTTGAACTAAATGGGGAGGTTCAGCTGCCACCCTCAGGTCATCAGCACTAGGGTTGGTGTACTCCACAGCAGAATACTGTGTGCCCCTGTATGGATTAACAGCTGCCATAGTATTAACTTAGATGCCAGACTCAACAACCATGAAGATAATAAGTGAATGTATTAAAACCACTCTGACTTGCTGGCTACCTGTCCTGAGTCATATAGCACCACCAGCTTTACGAAAGCAAAATAGTAAGAGAATACAGAAAAACTCCTACTGGTACATGCCGGCCTTCCTCATTTATCAGCTAGAACACTAAAATTGAGGAAGCCGCCACTAGATTTGCACATCTGCCCAACAACTTTAACAACTTTTCCAATGGAAAGCCAAATGGTTTGTTGACTGCTGACTCATAGGAAGACATATAAATGAACCCACAAAAAAGGTGCTAGACTTTGAACTACCATGTCAGTAAGGGACAATCCTGAACAGGATTTTTAATTTTTTAATTTAATTTAATTTAATTTAATAATATTTCTATACCGCCCTTTTCCCTGAGGACTCAGGGCGGTTCACAGGGCAAGAATAAAATACAAAGTTACAAATATTAAAAAGAAATTAAATAATTGCCTGATTTTAAAACAATTGATATGCTACAATTATAAAACCCCAAAGATACAACAATAAAAATACAAGAATAAAAAACCCCACCAATCCCCCATCAGGCTAGGCCGGCTTGTGCAAACAAAAACATCTTCAGATCGCAGCGAAAGGAGCGAAGATCGGGCGCCATCCGGAGCTCTACTGGTAACTGATTCCATAGTTCCGGAGCGCCCACAGAGAAGGATCTCCCCCTGGGGGCCACCAATCGACATTCTCTGATCGGTGGCACCCTGAGGAGACCCTCTCTGTGGGAACGCACAGGGCGCAGGGAGATTGATGCTGGCAGCAGGTGTTCCCTGAGGTACTCTGGACCCCTGCCATGTAGGGCTTTAAACACCATTACTAGTACCTTGAATCTCACCTGGAAGACAACTGGCAACCAATGCAGCTCACGGAGCAGAGGTGTAACATGGGAGTATCGGGAGACTCCCAACACAACTCTTGCGACTGCATTCTGTACCAGTTGGAGCCTCTGGGTGGTCTTTAAGGGCAGCCCCATGTAGAGAGCGTTGCAGTAGTCCAGACGAGAGGTCACGAGCGCATGAGTGACCGTGCATAAATCATCCCGGCTTAGATAGGGCCGCAACTGGCACACCCGGCGGACCTGGGCGAAAGCCCCCCTAGTCACAGTCACTATGTGGTCTTCCAAGGTAAGCTGTGAATCTAGGAGGACTCCCAAGTTGCGAGCCCTATCTACAGGGGGTAATAATTCACCCCCCATAGAAAGAGATGGAATATCCGAATAGACTCGGGATGAAGGTATGCAAAGCCACTCAGTCTTGTCGGGGTTGAGTTGAAGTCTGTTCCTCCCCATCCAGACCCGGACCGCCTCCAGGCAACGGGACATCACGTTGAGGGCATCACTGGGGTGGTTTAGGGTTGAAAGAAAAAGCTGGGTATCATTAGCATACTGATGATACCCAACTCCAAAGCCACGAATGATCTCACCCAGCGGTTTCATGTAGATGTTGAACAGGAGAGGCGAGAGGACCGACCCCTGAGGAACTCCACAAACGAGAGACCTCGCGGTCAACCTCTGCCCTCCTGTCAACACCGACTGCGAACGTCCCTGGAGATAGGAGGAGAACCACTGTAAAACCGTGCCTCCCACTCCCAATCCCCTGAGACGCCGCAGCAAGATACCATGGTCGATGGTATCGAAAGCCGCTGAGAGGTCTAATAGGACTAGAACAGAGGAATGTCCCCTGTCCCGAGCCCTCCAGAGATCATTCACCAGCGCAACCAATGCCGTCTCCGTGCTGTACCCGGGCCTGAAACCCGATTGGTATGGGTCTAGATAATCCGCTTCATCCAGGACCAGAGGGAGCTGATGCGCCATCACACTCTCAACAACCTTCGCAAGGAAGCGAAGGTTGGAGACCGGACGAAAGTTGTTCAATACAGTTGGGTCCAAGGAAGGCTTCTTGAGGAGAGGCCTCACCACTGCCTCTTTCAAGACGGCAGGGAAGCAGCCCTCACTCAAAGAGGCCGATATAACTGCCTGGAACCAGCTGCGCGTCCTCTCCCGGGCTGCATAAACCAGCCAGGAAGGGCACGGGTCCAATAAACATGTGGTGGAGCTCAGCCTCCCCATAATCCTGTCCACTTCCTCCGGAGTCACAGAATCAAACTCCTCCCAGGTAATATCGACAAGACCGCCCGTGTCCTGATCATCAGACTCTGCCCAGTCAGAGTCCAAACCGGTCCGAATCCGAGCGATTTTGTCCGACAGATGTTGGTTAAACTCCTCGGCACGACCCTGCAAGGGTTCCTCCCTCACCTCCTGATTCAGGAGGGAGTGAGTCACCCTAAACAGGGCGGCCGGGCGATTATCTGCGGATGCGATAAGGGTGGCGAAGTGGTTAGACATCGCCTCTCTTATCGCAGCGAGATAAGACCTAATATAGGCTCTTAGTCGCAATCGGTCGGATTCGGATCGACTGGATCTCCAACCGCTCTCTAGGCCCCGTCTCCGACGCTTCATCTCCCGGAGCTCCATGGAGAACCATGAGGCTCGACAGGATCTGCACCGGGTCAGGGGCCGCAAGGGTACAACTCGGTCAAGAGCCTCAGTGGCTGTCCTTTCCCAGGCTTCCACTAAGGCATCTGCCGAGCTGTGAGCAAAGGAGGCAGGTGGGGACCCCAGCGCCGTCTGGAACCTCTCGGGATCCATTAAGCGTCTGGGGTGGTACCATTTAATTGGTTTCACACACCCACGGCGGGGGGTGGCAAAATTCACACCTCACACAGCATCTGCCAGGACTCAGTGTATAAATGTGTCACAGCATCCTCCCCTCAGTGTGACTGCGGTGTCCCTTGTAAAACTGTAGATCACATTGTGACTGCCTGTAAGCTGAGGGGCATGCACTGGTCCAGTATCTCATTTTTTAAATATAAACAATCCTGCACTTCAACAGTTAGATGGCCTAGACCAGGGGTCAGCAACCTGAAATACTGAAAGAGTCACTCAGAACTGGTTCCCTCAAAAAACAAGCAAACTGGGAGCCGCAAAATGTGCACACTGGTGCGCATGTGCAGAACAGGGGGCTTCATTGAAGAGTGGAGCCTAAGGAGAGACATGCATCAGCCCTGCCCCCATCCAGCTCTAGTATGGACGGCTCTGCCATCCTGGCTTCTCCTTCCCTTGGAAAAGACTGTGTTGTGACTCAGGGCCAGCCTGTGGGTCCGACAGCCGGCTCCGACGTATCGGAGGACTCAGATGAGGGGGAGGAGGGAGACGAACCGGCTGATGATGGTTTGGAGGCTTTGCAGAGTCCTCAGCCGGGGACCTCTTCTCAGCTGCGTGAGCCCGAGAGTGCGGAGGATGATGACCCACAGCTGGCCCTGTTCAAGGACGCCCGACGCAGGAGGCAGTCGAGCAGGAACAAACAAAGAAAGGCTATGGGACTCCTCGGGAGGAGGCACAGGGAGACCACGCCCTGAGCTCTCTATAAAAGGAGTGTTTGGGGAGGGGCTGGTTGCTGAAAGCAACTTTTCCGCTTGAGAAGACAAGCTCTAGTGTTTTTGTTAACTGCGTAATTAAATCTTGGCAGAAGCCTTTTAGCCTTGGACGCTCTCCAGTCTCTTCTTTCTGATAAGGGGTTTGTTAGAAGAGGGCTGGTTCAGAACAGACTGCTCTCCCCCCTCCCCACGCTCTCCCTCTCTGGGACTTTCTCTGGGAAGAATCGGAGCACAAGGAGTTTTTCGTCACAGCTCACACCTTCTTCTTCAGGAAATCCTTCAGCAAGCCAAGCCTGCATGCCCTCTTGTTGTGGCCAAAATATGGATGTAGTCAATAGTACTCTTATTACTCCTTGCAACTGGACCTCTTTGCAACTCAACACTACATAAGACCGCTCCAAAGTCACTGCATCCAGATCTGAGGTCCGCGGGTTGCCTCTGGCTTAGCATCTTCTGCAACTTCACACACTCAACCACTTGCTCTTTCATGCCCTGCCACTGCCCAGCAACTGAGGCAACCAAGCATTCTGGTGCTCGCCCGCCTTCCCTCCCTTGCCTGCAAACTCCCTCCGCCCCCGTCTCTCCACCAGGCAACACCTGCAAGCCCCCATATGCCTCGTGAGTTTCCCTCCAGACTTGGTCTGCTCAGGAATGGTGCAAACCCGCTGCCCCTCCTTCGGTCCCCTTTTTGCTGCTCTCCTCCCAGCCATCGCTTTGGCACATGCCCAGCCTGCCCAGCTCCCTTTTCCACAGCACTCACTTTGTTCCCCGCTGAACTTCCAATTCCTGCCCATGCCCAGCTCTTGGGGCACCTCTTGCCTCCCATGGACAGCCCCCTCCACTTTCCTCTGGCCGGGCAGAGCGCCACTCACTGACCAAGCAGTATCCCAGGATCACGATCTTTCAGTAGCGCATGAAAGGCATTGCCCAGGAGTGGCTCCAAGGCAAACTGAGCATGCAGGGAGAAGGGTAGTAGTAGGGGGGAAAGAGGAAAGGGCGGGTTACCAGGAACACCGCAACTACAAATGCCCATGTGACCAAAACACTGGCCTAGAGCTGCTGCTTCTGTTTGCCCCAGGGCAGGGAGGCGCGTGTGCCTTGCTGACTTTCCATTCACGCAAAGTGGATGGCCCTATTTCCATCTTCTGTGCCTTCCTCGGGCTCCCTTCCTCCGACCACACTGCTGGTGCCTCGCCCACTCCCACCCCACCCCACTCTTTCACAGCAGGGCCGCCCGGCCCTTTTTCCATCTGCTGCGCCTTCCTTGGGCTGCCCTCCTCCAACCACGCTGCTGCCACCTTGCCCGACTCCCTCCCCACCCCACTCTTTTGCAGCAGGGCCGTCCAGCCCTTTTTCCACCTGCTGTACCTTCCTCGGGCTGCCCTCCTCTGACCACGCTGCTGCTGCCTCACCCGACTCCCTCGCCACCCCACTCTTTCGCAGCAGATTTCCAACAGCCACACACACATCACTATGGCAATATGGTCACATTTTGGGCCGTTAGAATCCGGCTCACCTTTATGGCAATTGCAATATCCCACAGCATTTTTCCATATATTTTTTTCTGGTTTGCTTCTTATTTCCAGCATCCATTCAAGAAAATGGATTTGTTTAATGACAGTAATTGTTCGCTTAATGACCACCTTATTTGCTTAGTGACTATGGCAGTTGCCTAACGACCCCCACAAAAAAGTTGTGAAATTGGGTGCTGTCAAATGGTGACCCACTTAACTCTGCCATGACTTGAGACTGTAGTTCCAGGCTCAATTACAATTGTAAATTGGGGACTATCTTTATATTTTTACTTCCTGTTTTGTTTATACTTATTTTAATTTTTAAATGTTCTTGTATCTGTTCTTCTAACTGTGAACTATAATAAAAACTTGATTCTATTCTAAATAGAATCTTGCCACAGTCTTTAAACTAGTTGTTTTTTAAAAAAATCTCTGCATGCACACATGGGAAATATAATTTTACATCAAATTTATATTTCTTTCCTTAATATCTGCTGAATTGCTACTCAAATTTATATCTGGAGAAGTTATCTTCTAAAGAAGTGATAGTGTTTGCTAACTATACCTCAATTCAATTCAATAATCAGAAAAATTCAATAAAATAAAAGCCATTCCATCCTATAAATGTCTATAGGTCTAGTCTGTGTTCCAGCTTAAGTAATGATAATGGGATTATACTGCTTAATTATACATACTATTAAAAGTTTAAAATATTAATTCTGGTTTTTACTATTTTTTAACCTACCATAGAATGGTAACATTCTTTGCTGTACTATATTTTTTAAGTTAATTGCTTTGCCTTTTAAGTTAATTGCCTTGCCTGTGACTTTTACAATAGAAGTTAGTTCATATAGAAATTTCTCAGGCTCATGATAGATCAGCAGATATAGAAAATTCAGTGCTACTATCATCAGTCATCTGTGGAAAGAAATATTTTCACACTATTTCATGTGTACCTGCCTATGCACAGTTCATTTTGCTATGTATTGTCAATACACAGTAGATGAGCACTATGAAATTCCAGTAAGCTATGCTGTATGTATGTTAGAACATGTTGTAAAGCACAGTGATACTAAAATGATCTCTTGCCACAGTCTTGCTCCTGATGAACTAGCTGTTTAAAAAATCTGCATGCACACATAAGAAATATAATCTTATATCACATTTATCTTTCTTTCCTTAATATCTGCTGAATTGCTACTCAAATTTATATCTGGAGAAGTTATAATGTTCTAGAGAACTGACAATATTTGCTAAGTATATCTTAATTTCATTCTAATAATCAGAAAATATTCTATTCAATAGAAACTGGTTAGAGTTGGTGTCCACTGGTATCAATATGTTTATGATTATCTCATTACTTATCTTGCTCTGCTCTGCTTTTTTTTAAACTTGCTTTTAATTTTTAAAAAAGATTGAGAAGCTATACTGTACATAGCAGTAAGTAGGTAGGTAGCAGTTTTTAGCATCGATCAGGAACACTTTTGAATCACATAGACATTCCTAGAAAGTAAAAAAAATGTGGTTACAATTGAGTAACTTGCTGGGAAACATATTTATCTTTCCAGAAGAAAAACTCTATGTCTTTCTGAAAATCCTGAGAAGCAGTCAAACAAGCATTACCTAACCATGGCACAAACATGCCTTTATACAGGTTGTTAAGTTGTGAGCTCTGGTGAGGAGGAATGATGACACAAGGCTGACTACAGAAAAACTCATTATTTTATTCTTGCTGGAACTGTACTGGAGCTTGGGCAGCACCCAGCCACAATATATAGGCTAGCCCTAAGGTGGCAGCCAATAAGTTTGAACCCGTGCTTGCCACCTGGGGCTGACCAATTGCAGGACTGGAGATGGCCTGTCTGGGTTGCTGGAGAGCCGTTAGCTCTCCAACAACGCATGTGGTGTAATGCCACAAGCCCAATACATAACACCCCTCCCTCCTAAGATCAGGCTATAATACCCCTTAATAAGGTTAACAGCAGTAAAGACTCATGAATCACGGCTTGCCAATGCAGTAAGGACTACAATGAGATTAAACAACATCTCATGAACATGCTTACAAGTAGTACAGGCAGTTTCAAAATGCCCCAATTACTGTAGGTAGTGGTACAATTGTCACAACACTATACATCACTTTATTTTACAATATAGTCTGAGAGATATGCCGGAGGTTTGTGTGGCCTGGAAGAACACCTTGGAGTTCCCCTTGCTTTGTGGTCTACCAGCTTACCCAGTGGGCTGGGTAAACCCATGTCCCCTTGTGCTCCATTGTCCAGGGGGATTGAAATGGTGTGGCTGGCCTCACCAGGTTGGCCCACCCCAGAGTCAGTCTGTTCCGCAGAGTAGGCACAGCGGTTGCTGAGATTTGGCTGGCTCGCCTGGTCAGGGGTTCCATGTTGCACTTCCGAACTTTCTGGTTCTTCCTCAGATTCAACTTCTGCTGAGAAGGGAAAACCCTGGTGGTTCTGGTGTGGGCTGGCTTGGGTACCAGTTTGAGGACCTCGGGAGGGACTTATGCCACAGTCCTCACTTAGTGACTGTTCTGGAAAACTTTTTCTGAGTTGGTCGATGTGTCTTCTGACCAGTTACCCTCCCTCCAACCCCAGTTCATAAGACAGGGGTTACTTGACCAGGAACCCATAAATTCCCTGGCCCATAGTTTCTGGCCCAAACCCAATCGCCCATTTGCAGCTCCCTTGAGGGTTTTGGTCTAGAGGCTTCTGATGCCACTCTGTCTAGATGCAAACTGTCCAGTTTAGTAATCAAACGCCTTCCCCAACGTAGCTCAGTAGGACTTTTACCTGTAGCCATGCAGGGTGTAGAATGTTGGCAGAGCAAAAAATCTGCCAATCTGTGATGCCAGTCACCTGTGATAATACGTTTGAGTGCCTCCTTTGTTGTCCTCACCATGCGTTCAGCTTGTCCATTCGAAGAAGGATGAAATGGTGCAGACGTAGCATGTCTGATGAGGTTAGCTCTAAGAAAAGCCTGAAACTCAGCAGCAGTGAATTGAGCCCCATTATCAGAAACTAAAATGTCAGGCAACCCATGTGTTGCAAAGAGTTTTCTCAGCACCTGGATGGTCCTAGCAGTAGTCATATTAGGGACTGGAACTACTTCCAGCCATTTTGAGTGGCTATCCACTACTATCAGGAAAAGCTGTCCTTGAAAAGGTCCAGCGTAGTCTATGTGAACCCTGGACCAGGGAGTATGTGTTTCCTCCCACCTGTGAACTGGGGCCTGAGGTATTTCAGGCCTAGATTGCTGGCATGTATAGCAACCATGAACTTGATCCTCTACAGCCTTATCCAGGCCAGGCCGCCAAAGGTAGCTTCTCGGTAAGGCTTTCATTCTGACAATGCCTGGATGGCCTTCATGTAAAGAGTGTAAGACTCTGACCCTCAATGAAATGGGAATTATGACTCTGTTGCCCATAAAATGCAGCCCTTGTGTGCAGACAACTCATGTCTCCTGACAAAATAACTTTGAAATTCAGAGCCTGGACTTTTTTCCAACCAGCCCATGTATACCCATGACAACACTCTACTCAGAATTTTATCTGTGGCAGTTTCAGCAGCAATATCCCCTGCATGGAGGGGAAACTCAGGTAAGTCCTGAATGGATAATATTTTAGCAGCAGGAGCTGGATCAGGATCCATTAGTGGCAGTGGTAGTCTGTTGAGACCATCCGCATGGCCCATTTCCTTTCCTGGTTTATGAATTAACTTAAAATTGTAAGCAGACAAAAATATTCTTGGAGATAGTATGTGGGGAGTTGCTTGTCTGTTGTGAACAACCCCAAGAGAGGTTTGTGGTCAGTGTAGATAGTGAAATCCCTGCCATATAAATAATCATGAAATTTTTTAACTCCAGCCACTATGGCCAAGGCTTCTTTATCAATTTGTGCACAATTGTGCTCAGCAGAAGATAAAGTCCTAGAGTAAAATGCAATAGGAACCTGTTTCCCATTTTTCTCTATGTGGCTTAAGACTGCCCCCACTCCATAGGGAGATGCATCACATGCAAGACATACAGGTTTAGACTCTATGGACTGCAAGGTGATCAAACCGGTCAGTCCTAGAGGAGATCAACCCTGACTGCTCTTTAGAAGGCCAGATCCTAAAGCTAAAACTCAAATACTTTGGCCACCTAATGAGGAGGAAGGACTCACTGGAGAAGAGCCTAATGCTGGGAAAGATTGAGGGCAAGAGAAGGGGACGACAGAGAATGAGGTGGCTGGATGGAGTCACTGAAGCAGTAGGCGTGAGCTTAAATGGACTCCAGAAGATGGTGGAAGACAGGAAGGCCTGGAGGAATGTTGTCCATAGGGTCGCGATGGGTCGGACACGACTTCGCAGCTAACAACAACAATGAGTTACAGTGGACTTTTCTGATAGAAGGGCTTTCAGATCCTGGAAACCTTTTTTGTGTAAGTTAGTCCATTTCCAAGGGGCTTTTTTTTTATCAAGCAGCCTATGGAGGGGCTCTGCTATTGGAGCCTTATGAGGTAGGAATGTGTGATAAAAATTTAGGAGGCCTGAAAATGCTTGCAGTTCTCCTTTTGATTTTCGCGTTGGAGCCATTTTGATGGCCTTCACTTTTGAATCAGCGGGGTGAATTCCATCAGCATTGATATGGAACCCCAAGAATTCCATTGATGAGACCCCAATACTACATTTGTTTTTCTTCAATTTGAGACCCGCATTGCGGAGCCTCTACAAAACAGCCCTGAGCCTACTGGCCGACACTTCTGGGGATTCCCCGGCAATGAGAACATCATCAAAATAAGGGCAGACACCATGAATACCCTTAAGTGTGGGTTCCATAATCCTCTGGAAAATACCCGGTGCAACACTGAATCCAAACTGTAAGCATTTGACTTTGAACGCCCCTCTGTGAGTTACTATTGTTTGAGCCGCGGCTGTGGCCTCGTCAACCGGCAATTGCTGATACACCTGCACTAAACCAAGTTTAGCAAAAATGGTTCCCCCTTGCAAGGAGGCTAAAATATGGTTGACTACAGGAACCAGGTAAGCATGTTGATTAAGGGCCTTATTTAATGTGCATTTATAATCAGCGCAAATGCGAATTTCCCCGTTGGACTTCAGTGGGGTGACAATAGGAGTTTCCTACTCCCCCCATCAACAGGCTGTAATACGCCTTGTTCTACTAGCTTATCAATTTTGGAATCGATTTTGTGCTTTAGGGCAAAGGGGACCCTGAGAGGCTTAATCCTAATAGGCACAACTTTAGGATTTAACTTAAAAGAAATTGGCGAGCCAGTGTAAGTCCCCAGGGTTGAATCAAAAACATCCACTAATTCTTTGCAGTCATGAGGTCTGCAGTTTGTGTCCGGTTAATGCCTGTAAATTGAATGCCTAAAGCATCAAACCAATCAAGTCCAATAAGACTCGTTCTTTGGTCCTCTACTACTATTACATCCAGATGCCCCAAAAACCCTTTAAATTTTACCAATAATGTGGCTTCATCCTTAACTTTAACATGAGCGTTCTGAAAATCCGTTAAAATGATATCTGAGGGTCTTAGTTTAGCCCAATTGTTACTGCGCCTACACACAAAGTTGAATGTGTCTTGTGAAATGATTGATACTGCTGAACCGGAGTCCAACTCCATCTTACATGGAACTCCTTGTAGCTCTACTGAGAGCTTGAGTTTAAGCTTGAGGGGGTGATGAGCCCCGGTGTGGCAAACGCTTCTCCGGCTTCTGAAGAACCCCACACTCACTGGACCCTGAGCTCCAGTACCTCTCCTAGTTGGTTCCTCTGACTGGTGTTTGGGTAGCCTGTCTATCTGGCAGGCTCTGCAAACCTCCGTGATGTGGCCGGTCCTTCCACAAGCTCTACATGTGGCCGACCGAATTCTGCAATTGGCGCGAAGATGGTTGCCTCTGCACCCCTTACATCTAGGTAAGAGAACTGCCTTGTAATCGTTCTCTCATTGGTGATTGCTGCAGTTTTGCGCATTTGGTTGCCTTTGGAGCTTGTTGATTTTGGGTTCTTCATCTTCTGACGATTCTCCGACACATTTGGCGACCTCAAGATGGACAAAATCTTCAACCTTTGAAGGTTTGGTGGGCTGAACTGTCTGCACTGCACCCCCTGGCACAACCTCGTCCTGTGCCTTGGAGAATGTGAGATTGGGTCTAGCAAACAGTCTCTGCTGGAGGGTTCTGTCTCGAAGGCCACAGATGAGCCGGTCTCTTAGTTGTTCCTCTAAGTTTGAGAACTTGCAAAGGCGTGTGGCCTGCCTTAGGCCCGCAATAAACTCTGAAGCTGTCTCTCCGGGTAGCTGCACTCTTTGGTCAAATTTAAAACACCACGCCATCTTTGATATCTTGGGCTGAAAATGCCCGGTCAGCTTCTTCTTAAGGTCTGCAAATGATACTGCTTCGATGGGCATCGGCACAAAAAGATTTTCTGCTAGGTTGAAAGTTGCTGGTCCACACACGCACAGCAATATGGCAGCTTTTAGGCCTTCCTCTGCAATTTGGTTTGCTCGTAGATAGCTCCACTTGCGAGAGGTAAGACGGCCATTCTTCTGGATGCTTTACATCGAACTCTCTGAGTTTGCCGACCTTCGGCATCTTTCTCAATTCCTGCGTTCTTGGATCCTGCTTCTTAGGCTCAGGGAATGTATCCGCTGAGCACGCATCCGCTAGTGTGGTTTTACTAGCCGGCCAAGAGAGGGGTGGGAAATGCCTCTTCCTGTTGTGACTCAGGGCCAGCCTGTGGGTCCGACAGCCGGCTCCGATGTATCGGATGACTCAGATGAGGGGGAGGAGGGAGACAAACCGGCTGATGATGGTTTGGAGGCTTTGCAGAGCCCTCAGCCGGGGACCTCTTCTCAGCTGCGTGAGCCCGATAGTGCGGAGGATGATGACCCACAGCTGGCCCTGTTCAAGGACGCCCGACGCAGGAGGCAGTCGAGCAGGAACAAACAAAGAAAGGCTGTGGGACTCCTCGGGAGGAGGCACAGGGAGACCACGCCCTGAGCTCTCAATAAAAGGAGTGTTTGGGGAGGGGCTGGTTGCTGAAAGCAACTCTTCCGCTTGAGGAGTCAAGCTCTAGTGTTTTTGTTTCTTGTTATGTTAATTGTGTATTAAATCTTGGCAGACGCCTTTTAGCCTTGGACGCTCTCCAGTCTCTTCTATCTGAATAGGGGTTTGCCTTACTACAAGGCCAGAAGAGGGCTGGTTCAGAACAGTTTGCTTTCAGCCTCCCACCCCTTACTACTACGATGGAGCAGCTTCTTGCCGAGAATGCCCAGCTCACCCAGCAACTCACTTTGCTGGCAGCTCAGGTGGCTCAACTGCAAGCTCAGGTACATGCTGCACCCCCACCCAGGAGGAAATGTCAGGGTTCGGCCGGGTGATGAGTGGAAGACGGCGTTTGGTACTCGCTATGGACATTTCGAGTACACGGTGATGCCGTTTGGCCTGACCAACGCCCCCGCTGTGTTTCAGCATTTTATGAACGACATCTTTCGGGATCTGTTGGACCAGTTTGTTGTGATTTACCTGGACGACATCCTGATTTACTCCCCGTCACGTGAAGCGCATCATCAGCATCTCCGTCAGGTCCTGCAGCGCCTCCGGAAACATCGGCTGTTTGCCAAGTCGGAGAAGTGCCAGTTCTACCAGGTGACCATCGATTTCCTGGGTCATCGCATTTCTCCTGAGGGCATCGCCATGGAACCGAGTAAAGTTGAGTCGTTGCAGAGTTGGCAACCCCCGCGTCGCGTGAAGGACGTTCAGCGACTTCTTGGATTTGCCAACTACTATCGGACATTCATCCCTGGCTTTGCCGCCTTGACAGCCCCCCTCACCCGGCTCCTGCAGAAGAAGACTCGGTTCCAGTGGAACACCCCCGAACAACAGGCGTTCCAAGCTTTGAAGGATGCCTTCATGAAGGAGCCCATCTTGAAGCATCCTGACCCGCAACGGCCGTTTGTTGTGGAGGCGGACGCCTCCGACATTGCCATTGGGGCCGTGTTACTCCAGGCAGCGACGCCCAACGGTACCCTTTTCCCTTGCGCGTATCACTCTCGGAAATTGAATCCCTCGGAGCGCAACTATACCATCTGGGAGAAGGAGCTGCTGGCCATCAAGGCGGCGTTCCAGGCTTGGAGGCATCATCTGGAGGGGGCGCGGCATCAAATCGAGGTCCGGACGGACCACAAGAATCTGGAAAGCCTGCAGACCGCTCGGAATTTGAACCAACGCCAGATCCGGTGGTCCCTCTTCTTTGCGAGGTTTGACTTCCGGGTGCGGTACATACCAAGCGGGCACAACCAGAGAGCGGATGCTCTGTCCAGGAAGCCCGAGTACACCCGAGTGGAAGACAAGCTTCCGCCCAGGACAGTGATCCCCGTCGAGTCTTTTGCTTTGGTGCGGGAGCCGGTGGATATACGGGCTCGGATCCGGGAGGCGCAGCAGCAGGAGGCGTGGGTGGCTCAGCGGAAGGAAGAGGTGGGGCCAGATTCGCCTTGGTCGGTCACGGATGGACTCCTGTATTATCGTGACCGGCTCTATGTTCCAGGAGGGCCACTCAGGGGACTCGTCCTCAGCCAGTGTCATGATAACCCGGCTGCGGGGCATTTTGGCCTGTTCAAGACTCTGAACCTGGTCTCCCGTACCTTCTGGTGGCCCCGAGTCCGACACGATGTCCAGTCTTATGTCACCTCCTGAATCCCATGCAGGCAGGCCAAGTCAGCGACAGGGGCCCCGCCTGGTTTACTGCAGCCTTTGCCAACGCCCAAGAGACCCTGGGGGGCTGTGTCCATGGACTTTCTGACGGATCTACCCCCATCCTCCGGCTTCACGACAGTGTTTGTGGTGGTGGACATGTTGACCAAGATGGCGCACTTCATCCCCTGTCGCGGCTTACCGTCAGCTCGTGCCACTAGTCGCATGTTCATCCAACAGGTGTTCCGGCTGCACGGCCTTCCCGATAGAGTCGTCTCCGATAGGGGGGCCCAGTTTACAGCCCGCTTCTGGCAGGAGTTGATGCGGGCGTTGGACATTAAGGTTTGCCTCTCGTCCGCGCATCATCCTCAGACCGACGGGGGTACCGAGAAGGTCATCGGCATCTTAGAGCAGTATCTGCGCTGCTACGTTAACCTGCAGCAGGACAATTGGGTGGACTATTTGGCCATAGCCGAGTTTGCCTTTAACAACTCGCAGCACACCTCCACGCAGATGACACCGTTCTTGGCCAACGTGGGTTATCACCCCCGGTTTTTCCCCCTTTCTCCCGTGGACTCACCGGAGCCGGCAGCAAACGAATTCATGGCGGAGTTACAGGCGATCCACCGGTTGGTGCGACGGCAGCTGGAGAAGGCCAAGGCCGACTACAAGAGGTTCGCCGATCGGTCGAGAAGGGATACGCCTCCATTATCGGTGGGGGATCGGGTCTGGCTGTCCACCAGGAACCTACCATCCACTCGGCCGGCGAGGAAGCTGGACCACTGTTACCTTGGACCGTTCCCAGTCGAGGCCGTCATCAACCCGGTCGCCTATCGTTTAACTCTGCCACGTTCCCTGCGCGTGCACCCCGTCTTCCATCGGTCCTTGTTGGTCCCCGAACAACCGGCTTGTCCACTTCGCCAAGCGGAACCTCCCCCATCAGGACCTCGTGATGGCGACAGCACCCCCGAGTACGAGGTCGCCAGCATCAGGGATTCCCGCTGGCTGAAAGGTCGCTTCCAGTACCTGATCGAGTGGAAAGGGTACGGGCCGGAGGACTTCACATGGGAAGACGCGACCGCCGTTCATGCCCCTGCGTTGGTGACTGCTTTTCACGAACAGTTCCCATCCCGACCGCATCCGGATCGGCAGACCCGGGGGAAGGGCCCTGCGGTGCGGGATAGTGTTGTGACTCAGGGCCAGCCTGTGGGTCCGACAGCCGGCTCCGATGTATCGGATGACTCAGATGAGGGGGAGGAGGGAGACGAACCGGCTGATGATGGTTTGGAGGCTTTGCAGAGCCCTCAGCCGGGGACCTCTTCTCAGCTGCGTGAGCCCGATAGTGCGGAGGATGATGACCCACAGCTGGCCCTGTTCAAGGACGCCCGACGCAGGAGGCAGTCGAGCAGGAACAAACAAAGAAAGGCTGTGGGACTCCTCGGGAGGAGGCACAGGGAGACCACGCCCTGAGCTCTCAATAAAAGGAGTGTTTGGGGAGGGGCTGGTTGCTGAAAGCAACTCTTCCGCTTGAGGAGTCAAGCTCTAGTGTTTTTGTTTCTTGTTATGTTAATTGTGTATTAAATCTTGGCAGACGCCTTTTAGCCTTGGACGCTCTCCAGTCTCTTCTATCTGAATAGGGGTTTGCCTTACTACAAGGCCAGAAGAGGGCTGGTTCAGAACACTTCCCTCCAGCGTGGACTGCCGACCTCTCATTGACTTCAGCCCTTTAAACGGCGAAGCAGGATCCCATCCTCGCCGCCACTGTTAAGTCGTGGGCTCTGGTGAGCAGGAATGATGACACAAGGCTGAGTACAGAGAAACTCATTTTTTTATTCTTGCTGGAACTGTACTTGAGCTTGGGCTGCACCCAGCCACAATATATAGGCTAGCCCTAAGGTGGCAGCCAATAGGTTTGAACCCGTCCTTGCTGCCTGGGGCTGACCAATTGCAGGACCGGAGATGGCCTGTCTGGGTTGCTGGAGAGCCGTTAGCTCTCCAGCAACACACATGGTGTAATACCACAAGCCCAATACATAACACAGGTAGTCCTTGTCTTATGACCATTCATTTAAAGCAGGGGTGTCAAACTCAATTTCATTGAGGGCCGCATCAGCATTGCAGTTGCCCTCAGGGGTCTGGGTGGGTATGACCTGGGTGTGCGTGGCCTACTGGGTGGTCATGGCTAGAGTGCGTATGGCCTACTGGGTGGGCATGGCCAGCTCTACATCGTTCGCATCAAGGGTGCCTATGGGTCCTGGGCAGGAGTGGGACAGATCTGAGGGTCTCTGGCAGAAGGACAGTCTCTGGGCCAGGGCCAAGGCAGTGGCTTCGTGGGCCGCATGAAACCACTTCACAGGCCGGATCTGGCCCCCGGGCCTTGTGTTTGACATGTCTGATTTAAAGACTGTTCAAAGTTACAACAGCACTGAACTAAGGGACTTTGGACCAGCCCCAAAGTTCATAGCTGTTGCAGTGTCCCCACAGTCATGTGATCAAAATCTGGACACTTGGCTGCTCACCCAGATTTATGACTGCAGTGGCATCAATTCCTCCTACCTGCCTATCTCTCCCCATCTACACTCATTTGGTCCCATCCCCCTGCACACCATCGCTTGACAGACATGCTGTGGTTTGTATCGGGCAAGTCTTCCTCCCACTGCAACAAGCAATCTTCTTCCTGCACACATCTGTCAGCTGATAAGTCATAGCTGACAGGCACGTAGAGGGGAGGTAGCACACTGTGGCCAGACAGCTGCAGTTCACAACCCAGTGAGGGTTTTGAAATGCAGTGAGTCATTCCTGCTGCATCATGTAATCCTGGTAAATAGGTTGTGTGATGCAGTGGGACTCTTATTCCCACAGTTGCACCACAAGGCCTCTACAATTGGGTTAGTTTACAGTCTCTCTAGCATGGTCAGCAGCTAGCGACAACAGAAACTATGTGGTACTCCAAAACTACTTTTTTATCATTTGACAATCCTGGAAGGTCTTGGGTTTTTTTCCATGTTTCAGATACATGGGGGGGAATTAATGTATGCCTTGAGTAGGGAATGTATGATTAGAAATGTGACAGGGAAATTAAAAATGTTCTTTTCCTTTCTGGTTCTAACTGCTTGATACTATTATTCAATATATCCCATAGCAATAAAAATGGAATAAAATACTGATGAAGGTAGCTATCTTCCTATTTCCTACACAATTTATTTCTGTGTAGGTTTGATTGTATAACCTTATCCTAAACTGTTGCATTTATTTGATTATGTGTCATTGTAGTGATACATAGATTTTCTTCATGATTATTTGTTTCTAACCTATTCTTTCACATCTCCCAACAGTGCCCTCATCGCTGTAACTGAGTCCATCTGCCTTGCTGCTGGTGGTCATTCTCTTTTTTTTCTTTCCTTCCACCTTTCCCAGCATTAGAGCCTTTTCCAGACAGATTATTTAATTAAATTGAATAAATTCTTGTACATGCCAAAATTTTCTATATTTCTACATAGTGATTTTGCTTCTTTCTCATGGATTAACTTCCTAAAATTTCTCTTTCTTACAAAGTGTTAATGAATTATGATTCATTTTATAATGAAGTGAGTAAATGTGTAATTGTACAATAAACTCACTCTCTTTCTCTCTGATGGGTATGAGGTGCATTTTTCATTGTATGGTCTCCCATTTGCTCTTTACTATATCCTGCTATAATTAAAATATTGGCAATTCTCCACTAGTACTTTCAATTCTACTCTGTAAAACTTCTGCTGTTAATTACCTGTTAACTACTCACTACCAAAGACATACTGTAGTTTTCTGTTTTGTAGATCAGTCTCAAGGAAGTTATGTTGTATATATTATGGTTTTGAATATGTACATCTATTGAAATATTTTTTATATCTGAACATACCATTTCAATTACTTAGATGTAATCACAGCTTTCGTCACACTGTACACAGGTTGTACTTTGATAATAATAAAAAAGGTTCAAAGGTTCACTTACTTTTAATAGTATGCTATAAATTCATTCAAAAGTTCCCTTAACTGTAGGAAAAGAGAACAAGTTACCTCTGCTGATCAAGTGATGGAAAATAACATCCAAAATTCATAAAACCAACACCTTTATAACATTAGGTCATTGAACATTATACAAAGTCACTACAGGGTTAGTAATAAGTTATCAGGCAAATTGTGAAGTGAGAAATTCTATCAAAGAAAGGATGTATGGGGTATATATATATGTTTCAAATGTTAACTATTTAGATTACCTTGCTAGGCCCCAAACATGGGGCAAATCTTTATTTCCTGTTTTCAGCCTATCTTGAAGGCTATCAAACAGGCAGTAGTCACACCGGACAATTCATATATTTGTGTAAATTACTAACAAAGAATTAAAGGGAAACTGAGATGCATTTCTGACTCCTTAGTCGTCCTCAGTCAGCTATACCCTTCTGAGATTCGAACCTGGGCTGATTGCATACAAGGCAGTGTTATTTGCCTCTAAGCCACAAGGTCCCTCTCACTCTGTTAGCTTTTTTCTGCAAGGGAAGATATGTTTCAAATGTTAACTATTTAGATTACCTTGCTAGGCCCCAAACATGGGGCAAATCTTTATTTCCTGTTTTCAGCCTATCTTGAAGGCTATCAAACAGGCAGTAGTCACACCGGACAATTCATATATTTGTGTAAATTACTAACAAAGAATTAAAGGGAAACTGAGATGCATTTCTGACTCCTTAGTCGTCCTCAGTCAGCTATACCCTTCTGAGATTCGAACCTGGGCTGATTGCATACAAGGCAGTGTTATTTGCCTCTAAGCCACAAGGTCCCTCTCGCTCTGTTAGCTTTTTTTCTGCAAGGGAAGATATGTTTCAAATGTTAACTATTTAGATTACCTTGCTAGGCCCCAAACATGGGGCAAATCTTTATTTTCCCTTTAATTCTTTGTTAGTAATTTACACAAATATATATATATATATATATATATATATATATATATATATATATATATATATATATATATATATATATATATATATATATATATATACCCATACACCCCATACATCCTGTATATATATATATATATCCTGTAGTCTTTCTTTCCACACCCATCCAACCCTCTCCTCCTATTTTCTAGAAGTGGTGGCAGTGTTAGGTGTTAGTCTGGGTATTCTACTTTCCAAACACTGAAAACAAAGTGGAAAAATTGTTGCCATATTCCAAGCTGCCATGGATCCTGCAGTAACAAACAAATAATTCACTCCTACTTCTTCAACTCAAGAGGATAGTAAACCAAATGCACTCTATTGCAGGAAAAGCAAAGACTCATCTTATTGCATCTTTATAGAAATTATTGGATTATATTACAGTATAAAGTGCCTACTTTCTTTCTTTCCACTTTATGGAAAGATTATGATCCTTACATATCATAAGCTAGGAAACAGTTCATTTTTCATATATTTAAGTCCCATCGTAGGGTATCTTTTTATATTCCTTGCTATTTAACCTTTATACTTTGTCCCAATGTACAAACCACTATGAATATATACTACATATACTATTACACTCCAAGTTTTGGTGATATGATTTGTATTTCATAAAAAATGTTTTTAATGAGCTGCACCTTCCTTTGAGACAGCTCAAGATAGGAAGAAAAAGCAAATAAACTTTGAAGGGAATTTTTAGAGTGTATCAGGATACCACATTCACTTTAAGTTGCTGAGATGCAGGTAACAAATGTTGGATTGCAAAGCAATCTATAGATTCTAGATTGCATAGAATATTGTGAGATTTTGCACTGCAGTATCAAGACATATGTTTCATTACTTGTCCTTTCTTTCCTCCAAATGCCTAAAGTTGTCTTTCTGTCCATTGTGAGCCCAATAAGTATGCCTGTTCTTCTTGACCTGAGCTAGATAACTAGAGCTGTGTTCACACATCATACTAAGCTATACTTTGCTTGTAATTATAAATTGTTTTTTTAAAAAAAGTAAATTATAAGTGAATAGATATAACACACATTTCATCAAGAAATAATGCCACATAGCCAAAATGGCTATTACATGTGCTAAATTAAAATTCATGTTCCATTTTTTCATTTAGTTTCAGGGCTGCACTTACAAATGAGATAACTGGATAAAACTGAATTAGTGATTTAAACCAAGCAAGAATATCTTGGCTTAGCATATTGTGTAAATCTTATTTTAGTGTGTCCTATTTTTAGATTTAACTCTTTTCATTTCCATTATCCTTTTAGGAGTTCTATGATGCTCAAGCACGTGCTTGCTATGGACTTATTCAACAAAATCTAATACCAGTGAATAGTAACCAACATTTCCTATAATCATTATGGGACAAGTACCTTTATATAAACTATATGAAGTGGTATTTTATGACAATTATGTCCCAGCATTCCTGTAAAGAGTTCAATATAACATGTATCAAGATTCCACCCATCCTTTTATACCACGGGTGTCAAACTCGCCGTGTCACGTGACTTTTTCTGAATTGCTGGAGCTGGGATGGGCGCACCCTCCATATGATGCAACCGGCCCATGGGCTGGTAGTTTGACACCCCTGTTCTATACTCTAAATAACAACTAGCCTGAGATATAATCATTTAGTTCCCTCAACCAATAAACCACGATTTGTTTAGCTATACTTTATTAAACTATCTAGTTGGCTGGATTTGTTCAAAACAACCATCTGTAAATCATGTTTTACTAACCTCATGCTGGGTTCACATAATTTCTAAAGCCAGATAAGCTATAGTATTATGTCACATGTTGTATGAATTAGGTTAGCAGTCAATCTTTAGATGTTTAGTGATGTTGGTAGTCAAGTGGAGCTTGAACATAGTCCTCCCTAATCCCAGTCTGATTATAGGGCTAGGGATCAATAGTTCAGGAGGACAAGAAACAATGAATGGAAACTAATCAAGGAGAGAAGCAATCTAGAACTAAGGGCAAATTTCCTAACAGTGAGAACAATTAACCAGTGGAACAAGTTGCCTCCAGAGGTTGTAGGTGCTCCATTATTGAAGGTTTTAAGAAGAGAGTGAACAGTCATTTGTCTGAAATGGTATAGGGCCATAGTGGCAAACCTATGGCAAGGGTGCCAAAGGTGGCACGCAGAGCCCTCTCTGTGGGCACGCGTGCCATCACCCCAGTCCTTGGCCTTCAGCTGGGTTTTATAAAACCTTTTCGCTTTAGGCCTCTGCTGCCATGTGCAAGAAAAAAAAGGTTCAAACAATCAATTTCAACTTCTTGCAGGGGAAAAAAAAGATCTCGCAAAGTTGGAATTGATTGAACTTTTTAGTCCCACCCAATCTGGCATTACCACTGCAGCCACACCTACCCAAAGGGCCACGCCCACCCGGCACCCGATGATACATAAGTGGGTTTTGGGTTGCAGTTTGGACACTCGGTCCCTAAAAGGTTCGCCATCACTGGTATAGGGTTTCCTGCTTGAGCAGGGGGTTAGACTAGAAGACCTCCAAGGTCGCTTCCAACTCTCTTATTCTATTTTTATTTTATTTTATTTTCACCAGCTTTGGTACACATAGGGAAAGGAAGCTGAGATAGAGTGGACTCTGGCCATGAATGCAAGGAGCAGGCCATCTAGTGGATTCCACAATTATTCTTCTAGAACAGACATGTCAAACTTGCGATCTCACGTAATGTTGTGCGACATATTTGAACTGTTTTGCCATTGCCGGCAATGTGTGGGCACAGCTTCTGTGTGACGTGTCCGGCCTGTGGGCTGGCAGTTTGACACCCCTGTTCTAGAACCACTATTCTAGTCACTAATCTGGGATAGATTTCTACGGCAAAGTTTAATTGAATCGTAATGATTCATTATTAATTGATAATAAATAAGTAAAGTAAACCTAATAAATTAATCACACAACTTGGCAGGCCAAAGTCTGATTGACTAATCTGTGATTCAGTGTCCTATAAAAATATAATCCACAAATATAATTGCTATCATAGAGCAATGGTTGAATTACTCCGTCACAGCATCTACCCGACTTGGCTTTTCCTGTTATTAAGAAGGATCAGACCTAGTTATTACTCGGATGGGAGAATAGCTGGAAAGCTATAAACTAAAACAGTCTCAGAAGGCAGTGAAGCAAACTGCACCTGGATCATGCAATAAAGCGTCACGATTTATTCACATAGGAACCAAACATGATTGGGAGGATTCTTATTAGAACTACCTCCAAGCAGGTGCACCTTCTTTTCAACAATGATTTTCAAAATAAAGGCAAGGTCAATTAAAACCGTGCAAACCCAGAATGCTCCCCGGGGCTCAAACATTAAACCCAGAACCTCCGAGACAATTTGCGCTACCCTAAGACCATTTTCCTTTCCGTTACTTTGGCACTTTATTTCCACGCCACGCCTCTGATGTCCATCAAGATGATGTCATCAGCTGTGGCTCTTTCCTCCTCCCGGTGAGAAGAAGCCTACAAGCAGCTAGTCGCTAGGTAGAGGCGGGTTCAGATCGTTGCCGGGGAAACGAGGTTAGCTCTTTGAGACGGCTGTCTCTCCTTAGCAGGCCGTCTTTCTTCATCGCGTGCAGGTTGAATCGGGAGCCCCGGTGTGGCTGCCAATGTCTCTCTTCGGGCAGGTGGGAGCAGGCCGGGAGTAGAAATAGAGCCACGGCGAGAAGAGGGAGACACAGGTGCAGGAGCGAAGCGGAAACAAGCAGCCATTGGAGGTACCCAGAAAAGCTGGGAGGGACAGCGTATTTTGTTGCTCTTCTCCGGATTCCTCGGGTCTGGAACCCAACTCGAGGGGCGAAATTGTAGTATCAATCATACTGGAGTTGGGAACTTACTCATACATATCAGGGGGAAAAAAGATATAGTGAAAGCAACGTTCCTGGCATTTAATCGACAAGTGGTTTACAACTTCTAGTGGGGTAGTTAGATTAAAATATGTATCATGTAATGATGCTTCTTCATTTAATTTGGAGCATGTAGGAAATTATTAGGACAAGTTTATACAATCATTTTGTTGGCCACAAGATAAAAGACTGAATTGTGCAAAGATTTCTGTGCATGAATGTTGTCGGGTTGTATACCATCCCTTAGTATTTTGGAGTATGCCAGGTTTAAAGAGGAATAAGTATGCATCTAAGATTTTTGTTGCATTAGTAAAGCTTTGTGCTCAAAGGCACAGCATAGTTGAAAACTAGTTGTTAGGGTATTGTGACAAGAAACAGGAATCTCAAAAGTAATGAATTACACAGAATACATATTTATAGTGTGTTGGTTAAGTATCAAGGTTTTTTTTAGCTGACAAAGGTATCTGGTTGCAATTCATCTGAAAGCTAAGTATAGTTTAGAAAGTGACACTAGCTACCAATTGTCCACTGAACCTGGTTCAGTTTTATTTATGATGTATAAGATTTAAACAATTTGGAACCAGTATATAATGTATGATGACTTAAGATAATTGTATTAATTTTTACTGTGTATATCAAAAATTACAGCGTGCCATTTTGCAGTTGCCTGGGTACAATTTTGGTGGCTTCTATATTCTGGTGCCATAAGCATCTGCAGACAGAAAGGGAGGCAAGGAATAAAATATACATCAAAACATCAAATTGCAAACTTGATTACTGAGGAATTTGTATGAGATATTACAACTCAAATCTGAAAGGTCAGAACTTGTGTTTTGGCATTTGTATCATTGTGATCAGAATGAGGCATATATCTAGAACATTCTCTCCTCTAAAGTTTATTAAATGCCTAATGATAGGTATTGTAGGTACTGCTGTAGACTTATGTCTTAACCTATAGTAGTGCCCTATATAGCAAATGTGCCAAGATTGTAGTTCTTATTTCTTTGTGCTAATCTTCCTGCTAAATAAAATTAGCTTGATTCCAATCTTACAAAATATAACTATTTGATGGAAGAAAAACTATCCTAAATTAGGCTACAGAATATTCTGCCTCATCACAAGAAAAAAAATCCTCCAGAGCAGAAAACCTGGCATATAAGCAACATTTACACAAAATACAGTGGCCAATTTTGTCAATTAGCTATCCAAAATCCACACCCCAATCATACCTATTTGTTTTTTCATTACTACTTTAGTTTCATTCAAATACTGTATATTCTGATAGGAGTATTTTATAAGTTAGGGCTGCTTTACTTTGGCTTTTGAAGCATGTATCCTGTTTCATTTTGGGATTTGTTTATGAAAGTTTCCTTTTCTTAACATTTATTTATATAAGGTTCTGCACTGTAACAAGTCCTGAAGTAAGGTAAACATTTTGAATTAAAGAAATTACATGACTGAAAATATTGATTATTTAAGAACTTTATTCCATTGAAAGTGCAAGCTTGTGGATTCCTAAGATTTAATTCAACAAATTTGAGGAACACTAACTGGAAAAAAATCACAGGCATATATCATTTGTTAGTTTTATGTGGAGCTAATAGCCTTTAACTTCCTCATATAGACTGCTAAAACTGTTATAACGGTATTAGCCACTTGCTCTATATGTTCAAAAGCTGATTATACATGATTAAGCTCTAAAATAACTTTCCACAGCCTATCTAGAAATATTGAACTTCAGTTTAAAACAGAGGTCCCCAACCTTTTTGGCACCAGGGACTGGTTTCATGGAAAACAAATTTTTCTATGGCTCCCTGCCCCCATTTTCACCCTGAGAAAGACATCCTCACACACACATACCTTGGGAGGAGGGTTCCTCCTCCAATGAGGCTTTGGGGGAGCCCCCGGTTGCAAGCTGGGGTGGCGCAAATTTGTCTTGCAGACTTGGAGAGTAGCACGAAGGGAGCATGAGCCCAGCTGGGGGCCAGGAGGGGTAAAGGAGGGAAATGAGGAAGAAGAGGAGGAGGAAGAGGGAGCAGGACCAGGAAGAGGAGAAGGAGGCAGAAGGAGAGATAGAAGAAGAAACAGGAGGAGGGAGAGGAAGAAGGAGACAAAGCTCATATGGTGCAAACAGTTGCAAGTGGAGCCGTCAGAGGACCTTGCACTGAGCAAAACGGCTTCTGCCCTGCTACACTCCCACCCCTGCCCAGACCCCTGCAGACTTGCTGCATTCCTGGAAGTGGAATGCACCTCCAGCTGCGCGGCCTGGTTCCTAAGTGCCCGTGGCCCAGTACCGGTCCACAGACCATGGGTTAGAGACCCCTGGTTTAAAAAATAAAGGCATAATCTATACCCAGATTTGATAGAAACTGATCTTAAAATAAAATATTGTGTGTATAACATGTAAAATGCTTATGATGTGAAGGCTTTTAATTAATATATAATTTAGGAGAAAAAACAGTTTTTATGATGTGGACAAATTTGAGTTGTGGAATTGCTTTCTTTTCATCTTACCTATTGGTGTCATTGGGATCTCTGGTCATATAAAGCAGAAATGCAAAATATGGGGTTCGGAGTTAAATATTCTATCACTGTGCTGATACTGTTTAAAGCAAGCAGGTAGCATTGATAGTGGATTAGATTTGCTTTGTGTGTTTTACTTGAAGACGGTTATATTCAGAAGTTGAACTATACAGTATACTAGCAGCAAATAATAGATTTTCCCATTCATCTGTCTTGGGATTTTGAATATGGGAAACAAGTTAAATTTGCTTAGACTATGGTAGTGATTCTTTAAAAAAGAAGTAACAAACTATTTAGAGCAAACTAAACAGAAGATGTGATAGACTTAGAGCATTATATACTTAAAATATCAGTACATGTATAATTTGCTTACAAATTCAGTTGTTTATGCTCAGATTCTAAGAATTTTTTTAGCAAGTAATTTCAGTAAAGTTCAAGTCAGAAGTCTAGTGATTCATTTCTTAACACTGCTTTTGACACAAATTTGTATTTAAGTTGGAACAAGTCATTGCATATCAAGAATGAAAAATAAACTTGTTTACAAAGCGAAGTAGAAACCATTGTAATTCAATCTGTTACCCCTCTGAAGACAAAGTGATCAAACTCAAAATGACAGATAGTATTTTCTTTCCTTGATATGATGAAATGCAGAAGCTGTGGCAATGCTTTTATGAACCACTGAAAACAGGCTGTGGACTATATTAAAAATATACAACTACTTTGTGATACTCATGAAAATATTAGGTGGCTTCAGTGCTTTCTCGGATCAAGGAAAAAGAACATTGTCCACCATTTTGACTTGGATCACTTTGCCAGCCAGCCAGCCACCATTTTAAGTATTCTAACAGGTTAGTTGTCTGTTGTTTTGTAAAAGGCAGCTCCATTTATATCTAGGGTTGTCTTTCAGTTGAACATTCTTAACCTGTGGACTGCCTGATCCTTTTTCTTACTGCCTTAATATCTCTTCTGTAATGCAAGGAAATTAATGCTACACCAGATCCACTGTTCCATTTTTCTTAAATAATGAAAAGGCATCTTATAACTTAAGAATTTTAATTTACCCACCAACTTTATCATCTAAATAATGGTATAGATCTGATAAAATTTTGAATATTCAGTACTTTGCTAGTTAGAAGATGTTTCATATTTTTAACATGAAATAAAAGTAATAATAAACATATTAAAAGTAAAGCTTGAATTGGATTCTTGGTGACTCCATTGATATGTCCATGGAATTTTCTTAGCAAAAATATGAAATTGGCTTGTTGCCTTCTTCTGGGATTATATTAATTTTCTGGTCTGGCTTACGGCACTTAGATTATGTTTATGTGAAATGGAAATAGCATACTAGCTTTGAACATGAAAAGAACCACTCCTGTATTTTAAAATTAAGCAGTTCAGGAGGTACAACACAATCATTTCCACTCTTAAATCTTTCATATCTGTAGTTTGCTTTCTTCTACCAATTCTCCTTCAACCAGGAAAGAATCTTTCATATCATGAATAGAAAACTGTAGCCAGCTTCTTGTAGTGGGTTACATTTTCACAAAGCAACTTCACAAAGCCTCATATAGTTTCATGTAATAAGCTAAACATTCTGGTTTGTTCTAGGTAACCTTTTATTTGGTTTTAAAGCTTTTTGTATCTACAAGAAATTGAGCCCTTGGGGAGGTCATCCTTGTATTTTACAGTTCTAGTTTTGCAAGCCTAATGGGAAAAAATCATTTCAGAAAACAATTTAAGTGGGAAATAAGAGTTCTAAAGTATCAGTAGTATATTTCCTAGACTATAATTTTAGTAATTTTTAAGTACAAAGTCTTTTTCATAAGTTATTTGGTTTTCTGAGTACAGGTAATCCCCGAGTTACGAGCGTTCATTTAATGCTCATTCAAAGTTACGTGATGAGAGCCCCCTAGTGCTGACGAGCAAGTCCCAAAGTTACGAATATTGCAGTCTATGACAGTTGTTTGCCTTTACAAACAACCACAGTGGCCCTGCAACATTCACCCTGGTTATTCCCTTCCTCTCCATGCCCAGCCCGGGTCTCCCTAGGCACCAGGCCTGCAATACCTTGCGAAGATCGAGATCCTTTGCTTTCTTTGCTGCTCCAGGCCTTTGGTGCATTCGCAGAGAATGGAGGCCTAAAGTCACGCAAGATCACGCAAGATCAGTGGGGCGAAATCTCACACTACTTATCTCACATGATCTCATGGTACTTTAGGCCTCTGTTCTCTGCAACAGAGAATGGAACCAAAGCTGAGGGAGGCTTGCCCGTGCCTCCAGAGGCTGGATCGGGGCTTTGTAGGCCTTTTCCAGGCCACTGTGGCCCAGATTTGGGGCTGGGGAATGCTTCCATGCACCCCACATGACCCGATCTGGGCTCCAAAGGCCTTTTTCAGGCCGCTGTGGCCTGGATTTGAGGCTAGTGAACACTTCTGTGCACCCCGATCGGGCCTGGAAAAGGCCTCTCGATCCCATATCGGGCCTTGGGGGGGGTCGCGGAAGCATTCCTTGGCCTCAAATCCAGGCAGAAGCAGGAACTGAAGCAAAGAGGAGGCGGATCTTTTCCAGCTGAGTGACTTGGCAGAAAGGGAGGGGGAAGCATGCAGTATCTTAGCAGGTTGGGGAGGCCTTGGGGGCCTGTTCCACTAGGCCCTCCATGGCCTTCCCCACCCTGAGATACCTTATGTTCGCTTAACGAGCCACATGCATTTTAATGATCGAGGAAGTGATCTCATACCTCAAACAAGATTCACTCTATGAATTTTCAAGTTACGAGTGGAATGGGCAGACTCCATTACACTCGTAACTCACGGACTACTTGTACTGTGGTAGTAATTGTATCCATATTTCAAGTAAATAAGTTTTTAGTATACGGATGTCAAGATGGTAGACACTACAAGAGATAAAGGAAGATGCTGCTATTGAAGCCACAGTATTGTCCAATGTTAAAGTTGGCCAGGCGGGTTCATTGGGACTTGGTTGGAGTGTATACTCACACTTACTGGACTCAATAGGACAAATTTGGGTGGCAGTTTATACAGTCTAAAACAAGGACAATAGTAATGTTATTTATAATTTAGTTCTCATATACTATTTAAATGCAATATCTTGACATTTTATTTACATTTCTTAAAGATTTAGCTTGAGACTTGTTATAAAGCAGTTTATTTTACACAATAGAGGAGTTATTTCTGTGTAGTGTCAGTAAATTTTCACACAGAATCCATGTTGCATTAGCATTATTCAAGTGCTTGGTAACCTAGTCATCTTTATTTTTACTATGGCTTGGATGACTTGTATTTCACATTGGTTTGATGAAGAAGATTGGTATGAAGAACAACAAAGAGTAAGGTGTTTTCTTCTATTTTTTTAAAAATTGCTTTGCCTTTTGTCTCACTGCAGCTTTTTTGTTTTGTTGTGTATTCTGGGCACAATCTGCATTTTGCAATGCAGTGATTGGATCAGAAATATTTGAGAACTAAAACCAGATGATTGTTTTGTTTTTGTTTTTCATTGCAGTAGAGTATACTAGGGAAATAGTTAAGAAATGGTTGTATTTTCTCTGGTTACATATCTTAAGAATACAGTGATTTTTTAAATTCCTGTTTTCTTTAAATGGATGAAATGACATACAATAGTTAAGAAGTAAATAAGAAGAGTTTATGGCTTAATGGATATTAAGCTTGTTTACAAAATTTTACTGATGGTGTTTTGAAGGCTGCTATATTCTTTAACACTATTTTACTATAAGAAATAGCATTGCTATGGCAATCTTTGTACAAAGGAAAAACATTCAAAAGATAATGCACACTTTCATTTTATTATATTAAGTGATATTATCATTTTTATAAGTTTAAAATAAGGTAAATGTTTTCAGATAGTAAAGAGAAATCTGCGTTTTGGTGCACTGGGGCATGTGTGATCGTGAGTTGCATATATAATACTGCACACATTGCTGAAAGGTGTGTCTGAAGACCCTTCTTTTAGTATAACCTACCTCACATCTGTGTGTGTATTTTGAACAAAATAAAAGAAGCAGGAGAAATAGAAAACAATTTAGTAAATAATGGAAAAAAATACTTAAATTCTATTCATTATTTTCATCAGTTCTCTTTCTATCATTCTTTTCTTTGCAGAGCTTATGGGAAGCATTATCAAGATGCTCCTGCTGTCCTTCATTTAGATAGTGAGGAGAGGTTTTTTAACCTCAGCAAGGTGGTATCATTATTTGACTTCAAATCACAATCTGGGTAGCTGAATGAATCAGATGGAGACATGATTGATATGAACAGGCAAAAAATATTCAGATTTTTTTCCTCTCATTGTAAACAATGTAATATATTCACCTGCTTCTATGTGCTGTATACATAGATGGATAAGATGGGCATTACTCACTAAGGAATTCAAGCCTAAACTTTGGTGTGCAATGCCTTATAGCGTCATCTTGAGGGAAGAAGTTGAAATAGTTTATGTCCTAGATGTGAGGGTTCTGTAAATATTTTCACAGCCCTCTTTCTGGCTCATGAAATATACAGGGCCTCAATGGAAGGCAGGCTGGTAGCAATTGTTTTTTATGCAATTTTAACTGTCCATTGAAGTCTGTGTTTCTTTGATTGCAGTGCCAAATCAGATAGTTATAGAGGTGCAAATGATAGACTCAATAATTATTTTGTAGAATTGTATCAGTAGCTCTTTGGGCAGTCTGAGCTTTCTGAGTTGGCACAGGAAGAACAATCTTTGTTGTGCTTTTTTGATGACATTTTTGATGTTAGGTGTCCATTTTAAGTCTTGAGATGTATAGAACCTAGAAACTTGAAGGTGTCTATTGTTGATACTGTGTTGTCTAGTATTGTAAGAGGTGGTAGAATAGGAGGGCTTCTCCTAAAATCTACTATCATTTCTATAGTTTTGAGTGTGTTCAGTTCAAGATTGTTCCAGATGCACCACAAAGCTAGTTGTTTAACTTCCCATCCCAGCGCAGATTCATCCTTGTTTCAAATGAGACCAATCACTGTTGTATCATCTGCAAATATCAGTACTTTAACAGAGGGATCCTTTGGGATGCAATCTGTGGTATCTAGAGAGAAAAGAAGTGGAGAGAGCATTATCAGAGGGATCCTTTGAGATGCAAACGGTGGTATATAGAGAGAAGAGAAGTGGAGAGAGCACAGCCCTGGGAGCCCCTGTGCTAGTTGTACAGGTATTTAACATGATTTTGCCTAGCTTCACCTGCTGCTTCCTGTATGTTAGAAAGCTTATGACCCACTTAAAAGTGTGGTTGGGCACAGCTAGCTGAATCAGTTTAATTAGAAGAATATCTGGAATAATGGTATTGAATGGCGAGCTGAAGTCTACAAAAAAGTCCTTTACATAGGTCCTTGGAGATTCAATATTTGCTAGTTTGTGTAAGTTTCACTTACACTACTATAAAATATTTTTTGTTGTTTAGGGGTTCAATTCAAGATTATTATTAATAATAAAAGTTTATAGAATTTAAATGGCTTGAATCCTGGTTAATTTTCAGAACATATAGTATGTGCCTGTCTATTATGAATTGGGGGAAATCATGCTGCAAGTCTTTATTGGAAGATGAATAATCTGAGTCTGGAACAAGCCTTCTCTGTGGTGGCTGCTACTGATAAATATTCATATAATAAGTTAAATATCGGTCTTCTTTCAAATGGCCTATCCTGTATTTTGCTGTTCTGTTGTTATTGTTTAATTCAAATAAAGCTCATATTATTTCCTATTTAGGGTAGTAAGTGAATTTTGCATTGTTTTGCCTTGGAACACCTAGCAGATAAAAGTGAAATGGAAAATGGAAAGACTTACCTAGCATGGTGAACTGGACTTTCATTGTGGAGGAAAGAGGAGAAAACGTGCTCCTTTTCCACATCATATCACATCAAAATAAGAGTATGGCCTATCTACTAACTGGGTAATTTGTGAACTTCTCATAAGGGAAGGAGTGTAAAGAAGTCTCATAGTGTTTGACTTGTTAGACTGAAGGATTGATTCCTTGTTAGGATGCAGTACTGGCAACTTAATAGGAATACTTTCCAGTTTGGAAGATCAGGAATTTGCTATAGTTCTATTTTAAGTTACTTTTGCTTTAATCCTTTGGGCAAGTGAGTTATACTCTAGTCTTAAGAATTTTTTTAATTTTTTTGATTATTTTAACTTTAATAAATTGGCTGCTTTATACATTAAAATTATGTCAAAACTTTTAACTTTACCCATCTGTTCCAGATCACATGAACAACTGATAATCCATTGTCAAGAATTACTCATGCACTTCTGAGATTACATTGTTTTATTAAAGGCATGGGTCCTAGTTCTGAGAAGATATGTGCTTCGTAGCCTTTGATATACCGGAGTGAATTATAAGCAGAGCGAATATTTTATGTAGAAAATGTTCTGGCATGAGAATTTGAAGAGTCAAAAAAGATCTCTGGCTAAAATCACCAAATGCCAGAGCCTGCCAGAATAAATAACATATTGTTCTACAGCTTGGATCAGTTTAAGCAGATCTATATGATAGTATATACCAGTGGTGGCGAACCTATGGCATGGGTGCCAGAGGTGGCACTCAGAGCCCTCTCTGCGGGTACCCGCGCCATGCCTCGGAGGTGGCAGCTGTCCCTCTTCAACCAGCCACCTGCTAACTTGCTGAGGTCCCACGTGGCTGGATGCATCCCAGCATGGCTGGTTTCTCTCCCCCCCCCCACCCCATCCCTCCTGGCCTCACATGCTTTTCTTTTCCCAGGCATGACCCACTGCATCGCCTCCTCAGCTGTCGGATGGCCATCCAGCTCAGAGGTGGCTTCTTTGAACTGCTGGAGGTGGGCTGTGGAGCCCCAGAGTGTGCTGGTCAAGGGGCTGGCAGGCTGTGGCTACTGACAGACACCGTCGGCCCCCATGCGCTCGCTGGCTTCTGTGTGCAAGGGCCGATGGTGTCAGGCAGCAGCCGCCCCAGCCCTTGCCTTGCCCTATGGCAATGGCATCCCCGCCCTGCCTTACCTTACCCCGCAGGACAAGCCTCCTGCCTACCACGCGACCTGCCAGAGACCCCCTGGATCTTCTCCATCCTTGCCCTCCCCCCACAGGTGTCCCTCCCCATGAGGAACATTGAGGTGACCACGCCCACCTTCACCACACCCACCCAATCTGCCATGACCACCACAGCCATGCCCACCCAGTAGGCCATGCCCACCTGGCACCCAGAAATAAATAAGTGGGCTTGGGTTGCAGTTTAGGCACTCGGTCTCTAAAAGGTTCGCCATCACTGGTATATACTGTGCAAAAATAATAACTATAGTTTGAATATTATTCACATTAAAAATGTCCAGAGTGGTGGTGGTGTTAGCTGAGAAGTCGTGTCCGATCCATTGCGACCCTATGGACAACGTTTCTCCAGGCCTTTCTATTCTCTACCATCTTCTGGAGTCCATTTAAGCTCACGCCTACTGCTTCAGTGACTCCATCCAGCCACCTCATTCTCTGTCGTCCCCTTCTTCTATTGCCCTCAATCTTTCCCAGCATGAGGCTCTTCTCCAGTGAGTCCTTCCTTCTCATTAGGTGGCCAAAGTATTTGAGTTTTAGCTTCAGGATCTGGCCTTCTAAAGAGCAGTCAGGGTTGATTTCCTCTAGGACTGACCGCAGTCCAAGGGATTCGCAGGAGTCTTCTCCAACACTATAGTTCAAAGGCCTCAATTCTTTGGCACTCAGCCTTTCTTATGGTCCAACTTTCACTGCCATACATTGCAACTGGAAAGACCATAGCCTTGACTATACGCACTTTTGTTGACAGGGTGATGTCTCTGCTTTTTAGTGTGCTGTCTAGATTTGCCATGGCTTTCCTCCCCAGGAGCAAGCGTGTTTCAATTTCTTGGCTACAGTCCCCATCTGCAGTGATCTGGGAGCCCAGGAAAATAAAATTTGTCACTACCTCCATTTCTTTATTTATTATTACATTTATATATCGCCCTTTCCCGGAGGACTCAGGGCGGTTTACAGGGTAATTAAAAACCAAAAATACAAAAGTTAAAAACCAAGTTTAAAAAAGATTAAATTTATCCCTGTAAATTTATCCCTGCGGTGGCTCAGTGGGTTAGGACGCTGAGCTTGTCGATCAGAAGGTCGGCAGTTTGGCGGGTCGAATCCCGAGTGCCGCATAACAGATTGAGCGCCTGTTACTCGTCCCAGCTTCTGCCAACCTAGCAGTTCGAAAGCACATAAAAATGCAAGTAGAAAAATAGGGACCACTCCGGTGGGAAGGTAACAGCGTTCCGTGCGCCTTGGCGTCTAGTCATGCCGGCCACATGACCACGGAGATGTCCTCGGACAAGCGCTGGCTCTTCGGCTTTGAAACGGAGATGAGCACCGGCCCCTAGAGTCGGAAACGACTAGCACACATGTGCGGGGGAAACTTTACCTTTATAAATAAAACCCCAATTAAAATAAATTAATCCTCAGCCTGGGCCAGAGAGCTCGAAGAGCCAGGTCTTCAGGCCCCGGCGGAATGAACGGAGGTCGGGGGCAGTCCTCAGTTCCACTGGCAGCTGGTTCCAAAGGGCAGGCGCCCCCACTGAGAAGGCCCTATCCCTGGGTGTTACCCGCCGGCAATTTCTTACCGGTGGCACCCTGAGAAGACCCTCCCTGTGGGAGCGCACTGGACGAAGGGAACTTGATGCCGGCAGCAGGTGTTCCCTCAGATATCCCGGACCCAAGCCATGTAGGGCTTTATAGGTCATCACCAGCACCTTGAATTTCACCCGGAGGGCAACCAGAAGCCAATGCAGCTCGCGGAGTAGAGGTGTTATGTGGGAGTATTGGGAGACCCCCATCACAACTTGCGCGGCCGCATTCTGCACCAGTTGAAGCCTCCGAGTGGTCCTCAAGGGAAGCCCCATGTAGAGAGCGTTGCAGTAGTCCAAACGGGAGGTCACGAGCACATGAGTGACTGTGCGTAGGGCATCTCGGTCCAGATAGGGTCGCAACTGGCACACCAGACAAAGCTGGGCAAAAGCCCCCCTTACCCTCCCTTACCCTCCCCTCTCCCCCAACTTCCCAGAGCTGAATACAGGGTATAAACTTTACAAACTTAAGCTAAAATATGCTAACAAGCTAAAAAAACACATTAAAATCTATCGCACTTTAACTCCCCTAAAACATAACTAAATTACTAACAAATAAAAAATAACTAATAATACATCATATAGCCCCCCTGGTCACGGCTCCTTGAGTCGTGAATCCAGGAGGACGCCCAAGTTGCGAGCCCTATCAACGGGGGGTAACATTTCACTCCCCATTGTTAGAGATGGAATAGTCTGGTTGACCCGAGATGCTGATATGCACAGCCACTCAGTCTTGGCGGGATTGAGACGAAGCCTGTTTCTCCCCATCCAGACCTGGACCGCCTCCAGGCACCGGGACATCACGGCGAGGGCATCGCTGGGTTGGTTCGGGGTGGAAAGAAAAAGTTGGGTATCATCAGTGTACCCCACCCCGAAACCACGAATGAGTGGCGAGAGAACCGACCCCTGAGGAACTCCACAAATGAGAGGCCTCGGGGCGGATCTCTGCCCTCCCATCAACACCGACTGCGAGCGGCCCAGGAGATAGGAGAACCACCGTAAAACGGTGCCTCCCACTCCCAGCCCCCTGAGACGCCGCAGCAGGATACCATGGTCGATGGTATCAAAAGCCGCTGAGAAATCTAATAGGACCAGGACAGAGAAGCAACCCCTGTCCCTAGCCCTCCAGAGATCATTCACCAGCACGACCAATGTCATCTCCGTTCTGTATCCGGGTCTGAAACCCGATTGGTACGGGTCCAGATAATCAGTTTCCTCCAGGAACAGAGGAAGCTGATGCGCCACCACATTCTCAACAACCTTCCCCAAAAAGCGAAGGTTGGAGACTGGACGATAGTTATTTAAAACAGCCGGGTCCAAGGCAGGCTTCTTGAGGAGGGGTCTCACCACCGCCTCCTTCAAGGCGGCACGGAAGACACCCTCCTTCAAAGAAGCAGTTATTACTGCATGGAACCAGCCTCGTGTCCCCTCCCGGGCCGCATAAGCTAGCCAGGAGGGGCACGGATCCAACAAACAGGTGGTGGTGCTCAGCCTCCCCATGATCCTGTCCACATCATCAGGGGAAACAGGGTCAAACTCAGTCCAGATAACATGCTCAAGACCGTCCGATTCCTCCACATCAGACTCTGCCCAGAGTCCAGACCGGTCCGGATCTGAGCGATTTTGTCCACCAGATGATGACTAAACTCCTCGGCTCATCCCCGCAAGGGATCCTCCCTCACCTCCTGATTAAGGAGGGAGCGAGTTACCCTAAACAGGGCGGCCGGGCGATTATCTGCGGACGCGATAAGGGCAGCAAAGTAGTTAGACTTCGCCGTCCTTATCGCCGCAAGATAAGACCTTATAAAGGTTCTTAACTGCAATTGGTCAGATTTGGATCGGCTGGACCTCCAACCGCTCTCTAGACGTCATCTCCGACGCTTCATCTCCCGGAGCTCCACAGAGAACCATGGAGCCCAGCGGGATCTGCGCCGGGTCAGAGGTCGCAAGGGTACAACGCAGTCAAGTGCCCCGGCGGCCGCCCTTTCCCAGGCATCCACAAGAGCATTGACTGGGCTGTGGGTAAGGGTGATGGTTATAGGCCCAAGCGCCCTCTGGAACCGTTCCGGGTCCATTAGGCGCCTGGGGCGGAACCACCTGGTCAGTTCGGCAGCCCAGCGGCGGAGGGTGGCATAATGGAAAACCAGCCGCAGGAGGTAATGATCTGACCATGACGGGGGGTGATGGTTGGTGAACCGCCTCCCAGATCATCCAACCACTGTCCAGATAGGAACACCAGGTCGAGAGTATGATCCCCCACATGAGTCGGGCCCTCAATAACTTGGGTCAGGCCCATGGCCATCATGGAGGCCATGAACTCCCGAGCTAACTCAGACGACCCTCCCAGTGACGGCAGGTTGAAGTCACCCAGGACTATAAGCCTGGGGAACTCCACCGCCACCCTGAGAGAGTGTCGAGCAGCTCGGGCAGGGCTGTTGCCACACAGCCGGGTGCCAGGTATGTGAGCAACAAGCCCAACTGAACCCGAGGACCACATCTCAAGAGGAGGGATTCACTCCCGGCGATCTGGACAATGGTGGCCTCCCGCGGGCAAAGAGTCTCCCGAACAACCACTGCCACCCCACCACCCCTGCCCTGAGCCCGTGGCTGGTGTAGCACCCGGAAACCTGGAGGGCATAACTCGGTCAGAGGCACCCCTCCCTCCGAGCCCAACCAAGTTTCCGTAATGCACACCAGATCCGCACATTCCTCCTCGATCAAATCATGAATGAGGGGAGCTTTGTTAACGACGGATCTGGCGTTAAAATAGACCAGCCTGAGCTCAGGGACCTGATCACCCTCATCCCCGGGTAAGAGGGTGCTAACCGGAAGGTCGGAGCGCGTCACCACTCGAAGATAGCAGGGGCGCGATCCCGGGTGTTGATATGGCCCTCCGTGCAACCACCTGCTGCCATTCCCTATCGTCGTGGGGATTTGAAGCCCCACCCCAACATTCATAGAACCAGCAGCCACCTCCCCCAACCCCGTCCCGTCAGGACCCCTAACAGGCCCATACTGAGTGCCGGTTAAAGATTCCCTCCCCACCCTCCTACCCCTCCCCCTCCCTAACCTTTTAAAATAACCGGCTAAAAATTTTATCAGGGGCCTCTTAGCACGTCTCAACTTGAGGCCCCTAGTTAAGCCCAGCCACCTCTCGGGGTCCCAGCAATTGGGCCTGTCATCAAGGGGTATGTTAGAAAGGGAGGCTGGTCGTATCCAGGAGGGAGAAACCCCCCTGAGGGCGTACAAGTCCGATCTAGAGTATTGTACTCGAGCCATGAGATAGAACTGTCCATATGAGCCATTGTTCACAAATGGGGTCAGATGTTATTAAGATGATAAGATGTTAGTTCAGATGTAAAAACATTAAGTCCGGAACGTGTCTTCATCCAGCAGTCTGCCAGTCCGGCTCTGCTCTCACCTGAGCCGGTCCAGACAAGAGCCCATGACTGTCCTCTCACCTAGCCATGAGATCCAGCCTGGGATTGATAAGGGCAGCATTGCTGGGGGAGCAGAAATCCCCCCTGCTAGTCTCTCACACTAGCAGGGGATTGATAGCCAGTCCAGGGCCGCCTCTTACCACGGCCTGTCCTAGACTCCATCCGGAACATCATAGGGAGGTCACGGGAACAGGAGAAAAAATGTCCCAAATCCTGTTCCAGCCTCCAATCCATCTTGGAAAGTAACAAGCAAAGACCATCCAAACACACTAAATCCATTCCTAGGGCATCAGGGAGCTCAGTCATAAATGTCAAGTGCTCAGATTCAAGCAGCCAAATCTCCATTGTCCTCTGAGAAAAAGGAGACAGAAAAGTCTCCCCCATAGCCTCCACGCCGAAACGGGAATCCGCAGCCATTTTATAAGCGGAAAGGCCAGGAGCAACAGTCAGGAGCAGAGAGATCCACGCGGCTGCAAATGGCGCCCTCCAACCGAGTTCAGGCGCCTGATGATCCATCCAGGGGTCCGCAGCAGGATCCTAGGCTGCCGAAGTCATCTCAGTCTGAGGAAGCTTCCCCAGCGCCCGAGGTAAGGGAGAGCGAGCGATCAATTCTAGCCAGCACAGCGCCCGACAACTGATCCAGAGCACCAGCTGATCAGCGGCAGGTTACAGGCCGCCCGGCTGCTGCCGCTGCCGCTGCTACTTCTCGGGGGGGGGAGGGAGAGGCTCCACACCGCGAAACGGTGCTATCCTGTTGTTCCTACACCCCCCCTCCGAATATGCCCTTCGGCTGGACTTTCGTAAGCCTCCCAGTCCCCCATTGTGTCGGCTCACTGCAGAGCTCAGCAAACGCCGCCCGTGGTCGCCGCCATCTTGGGCATATTTGCCGGGAATTGAGAGGGCTGGATGCCATGATCTTGGTTTTCAAATGTTAAGTTTCAACCCAACTTTTGCACTCTCCTTCTTCACCCGCAACAAGAGGCTCTTTAGTTCTTCATGTCCAGAGTAGTTCCCTTAATGAACTAAAAACAGTTTTTAACATCAAATGAACAGCTAATATGAGATAGTATTCTTTCCTTTTGACAAAAAGGTAAATTCTTGGAGAATTTGATAAAGAGTACTCCATTGAAAACATGGTAAAATTGTAGCATACAACACAATATTGCAACCTCTGTGTATGATTAGACATATTCTAGTAGCCAGTTATAGTTTACAATTAACTACTACATATGTTTAATTTTAATAAAGACATAATATTTAGGACAGCAGACATTTTTACGAATAAAGTTAGTTAAAGTGTATTTTGGAAATAAAGCAAAAATTGTCATTCTAAAAAGGCACACTTGCTCATTGAAATGGTATGTCTCAGAGGACCAGTAGTTCCCAGGCTATTGATATGGCTTGCCTGTATTTTTTTTTTAAATCCCATTTATATCCCGCCCTTCTCCAAAGACTCAGGGCGGCTTACAATCTAAGAAGCACAAATCAATGTGCTTAGCAATAGCCTTCATTCTATGTATATACCTGCTTATTAGGGCTTTCGGGGGGGCCCCCAAGTGGCATTTTTACAAAGTCAGCTTATTGCCCCCAACAATCTGGGTCCTCATTTTACCTACCTTGGAAGGATGGAAGGCTGAGTCAACCTTGAGCCTGGTGGGACTCGAACCTGCACTAATTGCAGGCAGCTGGTACTTAGGAGGCATTAGCCCACTGCTCCACCAAGGCTCATGCTTCATACTTCACAATACATGCACTTTTCTTTAGCATCTTCTCTACTAAGTCAGTATTACAATTTATGGTAGAATTAATATCTTCAACAAGTAAGATGCGTTTGATTTTATAGCCAAACTGAGACTGCATATCTGGAATCTGCAGGGTTTTAGAAAGGAAGTAGAAATCCTTAAATGGCTTACATAAAACATCTGTATGAAGGTAGGCGTAACTTAGTCAATTAGCAATAAAATTTTATTATACCAGCTCATTTTATAAAAACATAATATCTACATAAGATGTTTGAAATAACTGTTGTAGTTTTATTACTTTTTTATTTAGGAAACGAGGCCTTAACATATTACTACTACTGATGATACATTTTTAACCTCTTTTTCATTTTCATTTTCTTGGTATAAAAATGTCCTTTTATCAGTTTTGTATTTATGTGTTACGAGTGTAGCAAAATACTTATTAATATACACAACTCTACAGATAACACAAAATATTTATCTGAATTACTGAGGTTCAGTTTACAAGACTGATTTCTGTTATTTCAAAATTTATGCCTGTTTTATGATTTATGCAATTACTGAAAGAAAAATCAGGTCCAGTTCCAAGCTGGGAAAAAATAATGGAAGCTGACTGCTTAGGAAAGAAAGTTCTTGTTTATTGATGAGCAGAACCAACAACAGTATGTAGTTCTGGGACAGCTGACAAAATGGCTGAGTGAGTGGATGGATCTTTATAGGGTTCTGATTGAAATGCTCCAGGGAATTGTGCAATGTGAGTCTTGTGTCTTTTGTTATTCTAATGGTGGTGGGGAAATCCTATTATGTATTCTTAATCCCATCAACTCCAGCCTTCTGTGACTGGGGGCGTTTTGTTAATAAATATATTGGCCAAGTCTTAATGAATGAATTAGAAAATCTGAAGTCCTAAAGGCCAGCCTCTTCAGGTTTCTTAGTTTGAAGCTGTCTTCCTATGGTAGAGAGACTCAGGTGCTTTCTGCCTTTGTTAAGATTTTTTTCTTTATTTCTCATTTGGGGAAATATAATATTCTGCCTCTTTTTAATATTAAGAATAAAGAATATTTTAATTTGGGGATGGGGGCTTCCCACACTATATTGTAACTTTGACTATAGCTAAAACCTAGTATGAATTTATTATGCTGAGTAGTAATTCAAGACTTGTGGTCTATTTGATTGAAATATTGGGTTCGAACCCACTTTTTTTTAAAAAAAAAAGTTTGGTAAATTTTCATATATTTACAGTTCTCTGAAATAGATCTTTCATTATGTGTTTAGAACTTAGTACCATTCACATACCAAAAACCAACAGTCCATTCAATTCAGTTAATATTTATAATAAATTACAGTATCAGATTTATTTCACTTTACCATGATATCTAAATATTGGGTTATTTATTTATTTATTTATTTATTTATTTATTTATTTATTTATTTATTTATTATTGGGACTTATATGCCGCCCTATCTCCTGAAGGAAATTAAGATAAAAAATAAAATTAAAGGCCTCTGTACAATAAATTAAAATTAAAATTAAAATAAATTAAAAGTTAGAGTTAAAAATTAAAAACATAATTAAAATCCCTGTCAGTCCAGGTCAGCCAGGTGGAAAAGGAGTGTTTTGAGGCCGCGGCGAAAGGACCGGAGATCTTGGGCCATTCGAAGCTCATGGGGGAGCTGGTTCCACAGGGCTGGCACTCCCACAGAGAAGGCCCTCCCCCTGGGGGTTGCCAGCCGACATTGTTTAGCCGATGGTACCCTGAGGAGGCCTTCTCTGTGTGAGCACACTGGGCAATGGGAATTCGTTCCTGGCAGCAGATGATCCATGTAGGGCTTTAAAGGTAAGTACCAGCACCTTAAATCTCACCCGGAGGGCAACCGGTAACCAATGCAGCTCACGCAGGAGGGGTGTAATATGGGAGTATCGGGGTGCTCCCATCACTACCCGTGCAGCCACATTCTGCACCAGCTGAAGCCTCCGGGTGGTCTTTAAGGGCAGCCCCATGTAGAGAGCATTGCAGTTATCTATACGGGAGGTAACGAGTGCATGGGTGACTGTGCGTAGGGCATCTCGGTCCAGGAAGGGGTGTAACTGGCGTACCAGGTGAATCTGGGCAAATGCCCCCCTAGCCACGACTCCAATATGATCATTAAAACTGAGTTGTGAATCCAGGAGGACGCCCAGATTGCGTGCTCTATCAACAGGAGGTAACATCTCTCCTCCTATAACCAAAGATGGAACCTCTTGGACTAAACGAGATGCCTGTACGTAAAGCCACTCAGTCTTGGCCGGGTTGAGCCGGAGCCTGTTCTTTCCCATCCAAATCTGTACCGCTTCCAGGCAACGGGACATCACATTGAGGGCATCACTGGGTTGGTTCGGGGTGGAGATGAAAAGCTGGGTATCATCAGCATATTGATGATACCTTACCCCGAAGCCATGGATGATCTCTCCCAGCGGCTTCATATAGATGTTGAACAGGAGAGGCGAGAGTACCGACCCCTGAGGCACCCCACAACTAAGGGGCCTAGGGGTTGACCTCTGCCCCCCTGCCAACACCGTCTGCAAACAGCCTGAGAGGTAGGAGGAGAACCACCGCAGAACGGTGCCTCCCACTCCCAACCCCTCAAGACGACGCAGCAAGATACCGTGGTCGATGGTATCAAAAGCCGCTGAGAAATCTAATAGGACCAGGACAGAGGAATAACCCCTATCTTGGGCCCGCCAGAGATCATTCACCAGCGCGACCAATGCCGTCTCCGTGCTGTACCCGGGCCTGAAACCCGATTGGTAAGGATCCAGATACTCAGTTTCCTCCAGAACCAAAGGGAGCTGCCGTGCCACCACGCTCTCAACGACCTTCGCAAGAAAGCGAAGGTTGGAGACAGGACGGAAGTTATTTAAAATAGCTGGGTCCAATGTAGGTTTCTTAAGGAGGGGCCTTACCACCGCCTCTTTCAAGGCGGCAGGGAAGTACCCTTCACTTAGTGAGGCATTGATAACTGCTAGGATCCAGCCTTGTGTAACCTCCCGAGAGGCATAGACCAGCCAGGAGGGACACGGGTCCAATAAACACGTGGTGGCACTTAATTTCCCCATGATCCTGTCCACTTCATCCGGAGTCACAGGATCAAACTCTTCCCAAATGTTCTCGGCCAAACTCATTGTTTTCCTCTCGTCAGATACTGCCCAGTCAGAGTCCAGACCAGCCCAAATCTGAGCAATTTTGTCCACCAGATATTTACTAAATTCCTCAGCTCATCCTCGTAAGGGGTCCTCTCCCGTCCCTTCATTTAAAAGGAAGCAGACCACCCTAAACAGGGCGGCCGTGTGGTTATCTGCGGACGCAATGAGGGTGGTGAAATAAGCGCGCTTCGCCACCTCCATTGCCACAAGATAAGATCTAGAAAAGGATCTTAACTGTGTTCGGTCAGACTTGGACCGACTGGTTCTCCAAATGTTCTCTAGGCCCCTTCTCCGGCGTTTCATCTCCCGCAGGTCCTTGGAGAACCAAGGAGTGAGCCGGGACCTGCACCGGGTCAGAGGCCGCAAAGGCACAACGCGGTCGAGAGCCTCTGAGGCAGCCTG
This sequence comes from Vipera ursinii, assembly GCF_947247035.1. Classification (NCBI taxonomy): domain Eukaryota; kingdom Metazoa; phylum Chordata; class Lepidosauria; order Squamata; family Viperidae; genus Vipera; species Vipera ursinii. The sequence goes on from NC_139521.1 coordinate 28,072,183, forward strand.
TTGCCAGGCATTAACTAAGGACTCGACTGGGCTGCGGGAGAGGGAGGTGGGAATCATTCCAAGCGCCATCTGGAACTTACCTGGGTCCATCAGGCGCCTGGGGTGGAACCATCTGGTCTGTTCCGCCTCCTGACAGTGGGGGGTGACGTGACGGAGGCCCAACCGCAGGAGATAATGGTCTGTCCAAGAAAGGGGTTGAGATGTTGGAGTAACCCCTCCCAGACCATTAAGCCACTGCCCAGAGATAAAAATAAGATCAGGTGTGTTTCCCCCTCGTGCGTCGGGTCTTGAATAATTTGGGTCAGGTCCATGGCCATCATGGAAGCCATGAACTCTCTGGCCGCCTCCGATGTGCCGCCCAGGGAAGGCAGATTAAAATCTCCCAGAACCATAAGTTTGGGAAATTCAACCACCAATCCCGAGAGGGTGTCAAGTAGCCTGGGCAGAGCCGTTGCTATGCAGCTTGGAGAGAGGTATGCAAGTAGCAGGACCAACTGACCACTAGGACCCCACCTTAAGAGGAGGGACTCACATCCGTCTATCCGAGGGGCAGTGGCCTCCTGTGGACGAAGGGTCTCTCTAATAACAATCGCCACGCCACCTCCCCTACCCTGAGCTCGAGGTTGATGTAGCACACGGAAACCTGGAGGGCATAGATCATTCAGAGGGACCCCTCCCTCCGGGCCCAACTAAGTTTCCGTGATGCACGCCAGGTCTGCATCTTCCTCCTCGATCAAATCATGGATGAGGGGAGCTTTATTCACAACAGACCTGGCATTTAAATAGATCAGCCTGAGCTCAGGTGTCTGCCCTCCCCCTTCCCTGGAAAAGCAGGTGAGAGCCAGAGGGTCGGAGCGCGCCACAGCTTGCAAATAGCGGGGGCGTGATCCCAGATTACGATATGGCCCTCTGTTCATCCATCTGCCGCCATTCCTAATCACCGTGGGGATCGCTATCCCTACCCCATCCCCCTGGGTCCCAAGACTCTCTCTGGTCCCCATAATGCCGCGGCCATCGGCCAACATAGACTGAGAAAGGCCTGGTAGAATCTTCCTCTCATTTTGCCGGGCCTGACCCTCCCCCCTCCCTAACCCTTCAAAAAAATTTAAAAGAAAACCCCAAAGCCTCTTCTTAGCACCATGCCACCTCTCAGGGTCCCAAGACCCGTCATTAAGGAAACGGTGGCGCAGGTTGGAAGGCCATATCTGAGAGAGGGGGGAAGCTCTCAGGGCAAGTAGCTCATTTCTGGTGTAAGCCATCAGAAGGTAGAAATAGGAGCAAAGAACGAGTTGGTTGGAACAAACTGCATATTAAATCCACAGAGCTGAAACAGTGGTTCCTGAAAACATGGTCACCCTCTCACAGTGACCAAGATCTCAGGAAACCACTATCCAGCCCTGGGTAGGTCGCAGGAGGAGAGAAAGTCCGATGGCTGGTAGAATAGTCTATTGGTGGTGAACTTCGCAGCTCCGGTGATGAATGGTGATAATTCATCCATCTCCATGTCCTAGATATCAACGCGACCAAGGGGCTGTGGTAAGTCTCCGGATAAAGAAGATGGAGGAGGGTTGTCTTAGATTTCAAGTATGACCCCCGAGGAGATAACCACCATCTCGGGCGCCATCCGGCATGCCCCACCTCCATTTTTAGCTTCAAGTGGTCCCAGATGTTCCCACCCTCCAAACCAGTCCAGGAGGGTTCCAAAAGGCGCTCAAACCATTGGACGGCGGCCTTCACCATCCAAAAAACCTCCGTCGGGGGGGGAAAAACTCACCTATCTAACAGATCTAACAGATGGGCAGATGAGCTCAGAAGCTATAAGTCCAGGAGCTTCGCCATCCGGACTGCCTTTTTAGGCTGTCCCAGGTCGTTACAGCTCCACCGCAGGCGGCTGCAGGACCGGACCATCTCTTCAGGCCGTTGCAGGTCCATTGCAGGCCACTGCAAGCCGCGTGCCATAGTAGGCCGTTTACCGGCTGATTTGCAGGCCACCGCAAGAAGCCACCAGCTGCTGCCGGCCATTGTATGTCTTCTGCCGGCCTGAACGCGCCAGGATAAGCCGCATGCCGCACGCCGCAGCCGGCCCATCGTCTGCCGTTTTACAGGCTGCCGTGGGATGCTGCCGGCCGCTGCTGGCTGTTGTAAGTCGATTGCCTGCCCGACCGAGCCGTCCCGTTCGGTTATTTAATGTCCGGGAGCCTTGCCGCCCCGCCGCCCCCTCTAACGCCGCCCCGTCATCATCTCCAGCGCTCATACGGGATCCACCGAAGCCTCGGAGGGTCCTGTCACCCATCCGGGCTAGAGAACAACAGCCCCATGCAGGATCCCATGCCAAACTCGCTCCGCTCGATCTCCGCGATCAGCTGCGAGCGGCCATCTTTTCTTTTATATTGGGTTATAAGGAAAAAAATAAAAATAACAAATTGTGCTCTCATGTGTTTAAATAAATATTTCTCCTGGCTTTCTGTTTAAATAACCACAGTGTTTATATGAAATTATCAATTATATATTATAAAAATCAAATAAATGTAGTTTGTCTTGTTGCTTTATTTTCCACAAAGAGGAAGGAAGGTCAAAGGAGTCCAGAATGACTTCTGGTTTGCCAAGCCAGCCGACATGGATGTCTGGAGGATGGCTGTCGTCTTCCATGTCTAGTTTTGCATCACTGGGAGGTCCTAAAAGGGCCGAAGTGTCGCCCTGGGCTTTTGCAGAAACACGGGGGAGCCCCCCGTTAGTGCCTGCATTCCCTTCGAACCGGTGAACGAAAGACCGGCCATAGTGATATGGCTAGTTACTAGGCTGCAGACAGCCGAAGTCAAACTTACAACCAGGCAACATTAAAGTAGCATGGAAGAGACGGGGGTAAGATTCCTCTCTTATACCTTAATCTTTTCACCTAAATAAGCTGCTAAGTACCTTCCCCCCTGTGGAGACTGAGGGGGGAATTCAACCCTACCTTCAAATAAGGGGCGAGCAAGCTCAGGGGTGTTTAAAAAAAAGTTGAAAAAAGAAACGGACTAAAAGAAAAGAACTTTCAAAGTACTTGGGGGACATCCAGTGGCTAAACCTGAAATTGCAATCTGACTTTCTCTTTAAACAAAATCAAGAAAATATTTAAGAAAAACAAGATAAGATTAACCTTGAACACCAGATGAGAAACTCCACCATGGAAGAGTTTCAGAAACAAAACTATGCTATGTGGGAAATATCTTACCAAACTTATCAGTTCCTTTCTACAGCTGGCAATGAAATAAGAGCTTTTGGAAAAGAATTAGAACCCATCTCGAAGAAACAAACTCAAATTGTGACTACAACTATGTAATATTTTGTCGGGACAAAACTTAACAGAAGAAATTGAACAATCAAATACATTGGCAGAAGAATTAAGTACTGTATTCAACAAACACAGGCTTTTGAAGACCAAAATGAGAAACAGGTGGAAATTTATTCAGTCCAGGACAATTATATCAAGAGGTGAAAATAATGAGAAGATTTGGCGCTGTTAACAGACTTCTCAATCCTTCAAAAATGAAGACTGGAGTGCTACTTCAATATGATATAACAACACAAGAATGCTTTGATGACCCTGAGGCAAAGAAGCGAAAAATGACATGGCAAAGGAAGAAAGCAAGAATAAGATTGAAGAAATATGGACATCCTTAAGAGGCCTGAAATAGATAATACCAAAATAGACAGGATTGTACTTGTATTATTGGAGATTGTTTTGATGAGTAGATAAATATACTGACTAATTAAAACAAAACAAAACACAGATGTATGAATACTAACATTGAAATATTGAGCTCTTTAAATGAAATGGATTAAGATGTATATATGTTAAGAATGATACAATGTAACTAATATACTTGGATGTAGTGACATGAAAGGATGTATTAAATGTTGAAATGGGAGAAATTTTGGTTAATTTTCAATATGTGGAAACTACAAATGAGAAATAAGAATATTATATTGTCCTCCTCCTCTTTCTCCTCCTTGCAATTGGTACCCTAATGACTAACATTCTTATATTGTACTACTAACTTGTTGATATGGAAATGAGATAAATAAGAAGTGTATTTACATTACTAGGTATCGGAGAAAATTGTGTAAAAGGAAAGGAGGTTATTTAGAAATATGAAAATGAGAAACTTTAAACATTTAATTTTAATATCAATGTAAAATTAAAGCTGGAAAAATATATAAGGTGTTTGATGTTTTAAAGATGGAATGTTAAAATATAAAATATACCAAAGTATTGACAAATATAAGAAAACTATTAAATGACCAATGGATAGCAATGAGAAATATGTTAATTTAGATAAGAGATAATATGTATTAAAGGAAACAAGAGAGAGGAAGTATTGGTTACAACAATTTGGAGATTTGTAATATGTATTTGTCTGAAATGCAACTATTGTAATCCAGACACCATGTTGCTTTTTAAAGATACTATTGTAATATTGGAAAACTAATAAAAAAACAAAGGAGTCCAGAACAGTGTTTTTGGGTTTTGGACTAACAAAACTTAATTGGATTTTGCAGATTTCTTCTTTAAAGTATGTGTTATCATTAAGAAATAGTTGGCTACTCTAGCATAGGGAATATTTTAACTGCTCACAGTTGGGAACCATAATGCACTACCTCCAGGTTAGGTTCTTTCTATAGTACCACACTAAATTAAGGATTTGTTGATTATACATGCATTCTTTACTTTAAATTTCTTTTCTTTCTGTGAATTTCAAGCCAAAAGTGGACTTAGTATTTAGTGTTAGGTGACCAAATCTAATAATGGATGAAATGAATTCAATGCAGTTAGGTAGTATCTATAAGTTCATATGGGTGTATATTCTATCCTTACTTAGCAGCTTCTAAAATTCTCTTATGAAAGGAATAATTGCTTTGTTTAGCATTGAGTTCTCTGGTGTTTAAAAAACACAGTGTTCTTGTGTGCATGTGTAAGGATTGATAGAAATTAATAGGACATTCACTTTTCAGTTTAAGTGTAATAAAAAAACTTGAAATAGTTTTTAAAAATGCATGTGTCAAAGTGAAGATTTTGTATGAGCAGCTGTTGGTGGAATGCGTCTGTACAGTAATTATCCCTGTTTTATTCAAAAGTTGAGTCTTTAATTTGCCATTTCTACATTCTCTTGACTTGAAGACCTAATAATCATGAACATATATATAACTTAATATGATATTGTATATAAATACAACATTTATAGATCTTAAATCTGATTTATAGAAAATGAATAACTGAAGTAATTATCTTGAAGTCATTTCCTAAAAATCCTTGTTTAATGCTTTCCAAATGTAAGTTTTACAGATTTTGATGGGATTTACTCCAAACTTGTTTATTAGATTTCTCTTTTTATTTTTTAGGCAAAAATGGCACAGGTTAAGCAAGTGGGTCTATTAGCAGCTGGCTGTCAACCATGGAATAAAGATGTATGTGCAGCTAGTGGGGATAGATTTGCCTATTGTGCAACCCTGGCTATTTATATATATCAGGTGAGAAACATTTTAGATTTTCTTTCTATGTTTTTCTTTTCTTGCTAATATATGAGTATTTACTATATTGTTTTATAATTTTATATTTTATAATTTTTAAAAATAACTCTTGCTAAAATTATCCTTGATCATTTAGATATTTTTTTCAATCCATATTATTTCTGTAGAAAATATTATAATAATACCAATTTAAAATGCATCATATTTTGAGAGTCTCCTGAACTATGTGACTGGTTCTGCAGAATGAATGAGAAACCTAAAATAGGTGAACTAAAGGTGAGCTATCTTTTTTTTATTTCTGTAATCTATATGGCTCAGGGCCACACTTTGAGTCTCTGAACAGATATTCTAGAAGATGCAGAGAAAATAGAGAAAGGAGAAATGTTTCCCCAGCAAAATAGATTCTATGCTATTTAATTTTAATATTTATTAGTATAGAAAGATGAATATGATGTATTTAAAAATTTAAATTTAATAATTCTTTTTTGGATTTTTAAAATTTTAGTTGGATCATCAATATAATGAATTCAAGTTATGGGCAATTATGTCCGAACACAAGAAGACCATCACAGCTATTTCTTGGTGTCCCCATAATCAGGATCTGTTTGCAAGTGCAAGTGCAGAAAACCTAGTAATAATTTGGAATGTGGCTGAACAAAAAATTGCTACCAAATTGCACAATACAAAAGGTATGATATAAATCAAATCAAATATTAACATTTATTTACATCAAAAGCTGTCATGTGCAGTACACCATGGCTTTAATGCAAAGTTACTCTTCTGATTTAAATAAATTTGATTCAGCAAAAGAAACTAAAAAAAGGAATGAGAGAACGTGACTGTTTTTTTCCCTAGTGGGACACTTAGCAGGATATACAGATGGCAGTTAGAAGTCAAGTAATTTATTTCTTAGCAAAAGCTAGGCTTGATCAGTTTGCATACGTGAAAAAAGAAATTCTATAAACAGAATGCATCTTTTGCATGTAACTTCCATTCAGAATAATATATTCAAGAACCTATCACTGCCCTGGTATAGTATTATTATTATTATATGATAAAAAACAACAGTCTCCCCTTTTCCCCCTGTGCTGATAAATAGTCATGTTAATTTTTGGCAGGATAATACCAAATAAAACAATTATGACTGTTTTCCATTATATGGTACAATATAATGTTTTGTTTTATTACTCTGCTATAGAAATATTCACTGTAATTGATTCCTGATTCTGAACTTTTTGATGTATTTTCTTACAATATTATTTGGCAGTAAAGTATAGATCTTTCCTCTGCCTGTCTACTCACAGCATCTGTTTTGCATCCAAATCCTATAGAATGATTACTTGAAGTTTTAACAGTCATGAAAAATGCTATTTTTTTAATCTCTTCAAAATGCATTTTGCTTGGAAATCCCAAGTTAAGCTATATCTCAGAATTTATAGCAAAGCAGAAATAATTGTGAACTGGTATTTATTTAAAATCACAGACCTAATTTTCTTTGTGTTTTATTTAATAAAGCTGGCATATTTAGACAATATATCTAAAAGATTGTTTCCTATCTGTAATTTCCTAAGAGAGAAGGTACAAAGTCTCCTTAGCAGTGTGAAATAGACGGTGCTTGGTTCTGGGAAAAGAATACATTAAGTTGCACTTTTAGTTAAATTCAGTGGAGATTTGGAAATATGTGTTTTTCTCAATTATTTGATATCTTTTTATGTTTCAGGTATTCCTGCGTCTCTTAGTTGGTGCTGGAATGTAGGTGATGCTGTTGCATTTGCCTCGCATAGAGGTCCATTGTATATTTGGACATTTTCAGGGCCAGAGAGTGGTGTAGTGGTACATAATGAAGCTCACAGTTTTATGTCAGATATTTGTCTGTTTAGATGGCATCCCAAGAGAAAAGGAAAAGTAGTGTTTGGTCATAATGATGGAAGTCTTTCTCTGTTTCAGCCAGGTAAGAAACTGTGCCAAGACAAGTGTCAATGCATCTTCTGATTAGAGCAAAGAAAGCTGTTATTATGAGAGAATTTCTTAAATAGTTTCTTTTTTTCAAATTTTATTCCCTTCACTCAAAATCCCAATGCCATACATCCTTGCAATCATTTTATATTAAGAAGTCATCAGATTTCAATAGTCTAGTAGACTTCACAAAATATGGAATGCCAGTAGTATATATACTTACTGTCAACATACTGTTAAAATGTATACAAATAAAATGTACAAATAAAAATGTAATTAATTGGCTGTTGATATTGACCGTGATGATGTGTAGTGTTGGAGAAGGCTCTTGAGAGTTCCCTGGACTTCAAAGAGATCAAACTGGTCAATCCTAAAGGAAATCAACCCTAACTGTCCTGTGAAAGGACAGATACTGATACTGAAGCTGATGCTACTTTGGCCACCATTGGAAAAGACTGATGTTGGGAAAAATTAATGCAAAAGGAGAAGGGGATGGCAAAGATTGAGATGGTTAGATAGTTTCATCAACACAGTGGTCATGAGTTTGGGCAGATTCAGGGAGACAGTGGAAAACAGGAGGGCTGGCGGTTGTAAAGAGTCGAGCATAACTTAGCGACTGAAGAGCAGCAACAACATAGTGAAGCAAGAGAGCTAGTTTGATATAGTGGTTAATGTGCCAGGTTAGAAACTGGGGGACCAGGAACGCTAATCCTACCATAGGCCAGCTGGGTGACCCTGGGCCAGTGATTCTCAGCCATAGGAAGAAGGCAATGATCAACAATATCTGAAAATCTTGCCCAAGAAAACTGCAGTGTCTAGTTCTGCAGTTGCTAGCAGCCAACATTGACTCAAAGGCACACATGCATAAACACATAAAATGTTAGGTGTTTTGTGCCAGCCATTGGCAGTTACCCAAAAGGGTCATCAGATAGAAGCAAAGAGGCTTCTTTGCTTCCACTGATGAGTCAGGGGTCCTAGGCCCCTGCATCCCCATTGGAGAGAGTGTTTTATGGTTAGGGAGGGGCTGAGACCCCCCCATAAATACCTCTGCTCAGGGGCTGCTCTTTGTTCTTCTTGTTCTTCTCTCTCTCTTGCATGCATTCTCTCTCTATCATACAAACATGGATGCCTCCATGCCATATAGCTCTTTCTATATAATCTATTGATGAATAAAGCTTCATAATGATTGCATCTCTGCATCCTGCCTATTTTACTTGGAAGCACCTTAACGACCCATCGATCTCTCGTGAGAGCTGTTCTCAAGTTGGAAGTAAGAGGATGGTTGAAGGGAACGCTTCCAAGCCAGTGGCTATTGCAAGATGAGCACAAACCCATTTAAAATGGATGGCAGGAGATCCCAGATTGTGACCAGGAGTCTTCAATCAAGATCAGCAGCCCTGCCTACAGCCCCTGAAGCAAGCTCCGCTCCAGGTGAGAGCACAGATGGCTTCCTTCTGCACGCCACAGAGGGAAGCTTGGAAGTTTTACAGTCCGCCCAAGACTGCACAGATGCAGCAGAAGCGGTCCGGGCCCAACACAGGCATCGCGTAGACCAAATGTCTACACAGGAATGCAAGGAACTGCTCCTAAAATTCCTTGCAGTACAAAAGACCCCACAAGCCTCTCCACGAGGGACATCAACGCAGAGGGACTCTGGATGCCGGGTAAGCCCCCCCTCAGCGACCACGAGGCCTCTTAATATGGTGCCCGCCACCCTGAGTAACCCCGGGACCCCAGGGCTTTTGGTGCGAAATTCCCCGCCAAATTGTGACCTACAGCTTCCTGGGGCAACCGGAAACAAGATGGCTGCCCCCAGGGAGACTACATGGCCCGATACCGGAAACAAGATGGCAGCCCCCTGTGCGCCCACATGTTCTAATAAAGATAGGTCTCAATTAAGCCTGGAGGCCCAGCAATCCCTGGCATCCAGCCGTAGCAACATGCAAACCCCTGGACTCTCCCCACCAGAAACCCTCAAGACCTATGATGGCAATAAAGACTGTTCAGCCGAGGCTGATACAGATACAGCAGGGCTTGAAAAAGCCATCCAGGTCCTAGTTGCGGCCCTCGAAGCCAAAAAGACTGCAGCTCCAACATCGGGGGTAGCCAGCCTCCCTCATTACCTTCCAAGGCCCCCGACCCTCTCCCCGGGGGCCCCAATTTTCCTTTCGCCGCCGCCCAGACGCTCTCCTTACCAGATGACCTTCGGGGGGGTTGGCCCCCTCCTCCAGCATCGGCTTTAGCCATCCCCAAGGTTTTCAGGACCAGCGATGGGCTTCTCAAGGCAATCCACAGCATCTTTGGGGCAATCCAGGGCCGGGGAGGCTCCAGGAAGGATTTCCAGAGTTTTTTCAAATCCAAATGCTGGCTGGCAATCTTGGGCAATGCCCACCCCCCGATCACATGTTTCCCGAGCATGCCCAGTACGGGCCTTTCAACCCTGATAAGGGGCCATCCGAAAATCAGAGAAAAATACCACCAACGACCACTAGAGGGGTCCCTTTACCTTTCATTTCAATGGAAGCCTCTCAGATTTTTTCAAATCAAGATAAAACAGACAAGAATTCATTCGTACCTGCGTCCCCATTACCACATGACTTTGAAAAACTGAAAATTGGGGGGGAGAACTACCACAGTTGGAATAGAAATGTGCAGGTATGTCTATTAAAGGATGGGACTCTTGAGATGGCTCTGAATCCACCACCTCTCCCGTGGGGATCGCGAGAAGAGTGGCGTCACAGACAGGCTTTCAGCACTCTGATGAGTTCAATGGATAACAACTTGTTCCCTAGCATTCCAGATGGGCTCACAGCTAGCGCAGTTTGGTGGTTATTATACAATTTATTCAACAGCAACAGCATTGGTTCCCTCACCAGACTCACAACTGAGTTTTACTACACAAGACTCAGGTTTGGGGCCAGCATGGCAGAACATCTCGGAAAATTAAAATCGCTCAGGGCGCAACTGATGTCCAGAAACTACCGTGTACCTGAAGAGAACATGGCTGCTGTCGTCCTGGCTTTTGGTGCGAAATTCCCCGCCAAATTGTGACCTACAGCTTCCTGGGGCAACCGGAAACAAGATGGCTGCCCCCAGGGAGACTACATGGCCCGATACCGGAAACAAGATGGCAGCCCCCTGTGCGCCCACATGTTCTAATAAAGATAGGTCTCAATTAAGCCTGGAGGCCCAGCGATGAGTGGCAGAAGGTAAGGAGGTCAAAGCGGTCCAACAAAGGCATCTCGCCAAAGAGAATTGACATTGGGCACATCGCGTCTGTCAACAGCGTTGTGGTCACCCCAAAATCCTTCTCTGACATCCAGGAGCTGCCCATCGAAGAACAGGAGAAATGGCAGCTCGGGATGGAGAAGGAAATGCAAAACCTAAAACAACTCAAGGTCTTCACCCCCCAGCAACCTCCAAAGGAGAGGAAAGTCATTGGCACAAGGTGGGTTTACAAGGCAAAACCACTTGCCAATGGCCTCTACCTGTATAAGGCCCGTTTGGTAGCTCAGGGATTCGCCCAATGCTACATGGAGGACTATGGGGAGACCTACTCTCCAACTGTCCGGGCAGAGAGTGTCAAGACCACCCTTGTGACTGCAGCCGCTCTGGGGGAGGAAGTCTTCCAATTCGACATCCAGACGGCTTACCTCCACGCCAACTTGGACCGGCAGATCTACGTGAGGGCCCCTTCTGGCTACCAGCAAGAAGGGGGAAATACATGGTTGCTCCACAAAGGCTTATATGGCCTCAAGCAGTCGGGGAAACTATGGTATGACTGCCTTAGAAAAAGTTTAGAACGAGTTGGTTTCACTGCATCCTGCCTCTTTTACTTGGAAGCACCTTAACGACCCATCGATCTCTCGTGAGAGCTGTTCTCATAAAATCCACCTGACAATGAAATTAAATTTGCCTTATATGATCATTTGAGTTGTGTGTTTTCTTGCTATGCATTAGAATGATTTGGAAATAGTGCATATGATAACTTATATTCCATAACAACTTAATTTTAACTGTTTTCTCAGGCAACATTTTTTCTTTACTTATGCCCATATTCTTCAGTATTCTGAAGTAGAGGAATGCTTACTAAAATCATCTGAAGCTATTTGTTCTTGTCCAGTACAAAAATGATGCATTTCTATATTTGAGTTCTTATATATAATCTTTTTATAACAAATTGATTTATGTATTTTTATTTATTTAAATCATTTATTTAGCCTCCCATCTTATAACCATCTCTGGGTAGCTCCCATTCTAAAGGTACAACATACAAAACCATATCAAAAGTATAAAACCATAAAACATATTAAAACATTAAAATAGAGATATGTGATCACATTTTTCTTTATTATTAAAGATAATCTGTCTTTTTAGATACAAACATCTGGGAGGGAATATCTAGATTTGATAGGAAAAGTCAGATATCCTGCATAATTTGAAATCATGTTATGTTAAAAATAGACTTACTGTATAATAGATAGAAATATAAAAATACTACTATTTCAGGATTCAATTTCTAAATTGCCTGTAATCTAGATTAGTAGGTAATGAAGTACTGTTTAAGCATGATAGTCTCTTGAAGAGGAGAGGGTTGCATATGAAACTTCCTTCTTCCATTAATGTATGTGTCCATATTGTATTAGGGGTAGGAATTCCCCACATGTAGCAGGAAGAATACATTGCAAATATGTAGTAAAATAAAATAAATGGGGAAAAATCATGCAAATGTAACATGCTGCTGCAGAATTGCATGTGTTAATGTGTGTCTACTTTAAACTAACTAAGGTATTAGTTAAAAATTAAGTGAATGTACTTTCCCATCATGAACTCAGCATTAGCAAGTATTGTTTTGTCTATTCAAAATAAAAAACAAAAAAATCCTCCAAACTCTTTCAGTGCTGTAATTTAAGACTGAGTCATTACTAAATAAGTAACGGATGCAAGGATGTCTTTTAATTATTAGTATTTAGCATTTTATTCAACATGTTTTCTTTATTTTAACTAATTAGATCTCTATAGCAACTACCACCAATGGAGGCATCCAAGAAAAAAAGGGCAATAAGGTAGACAGACGTACAGTCATGGCCGAAATTGTTGGCACCCCAGAAATTTTTCCAGAAAATCAAGTATTTCTCACAGAAAAGTATTGCAGAAAGATATGTTTTGCTATACACAGGTTTATTCCTTTTGTGTGTATTGGAACACAACAAAAAATGGGAGGAAAAAAAGCAAATTGGACATAATGTCAAACAAAACTCCAAAAATGGGCCGGACACAATTATTGGCACCCTTTCAAAATTGTGGGTAAACAAGATTGTTTCAAGCATGTGATGCTCCTTTAAACTCACCTGGGGCAAGTAACAGGTGTGGGCAATATAAAAATCACACCTGAAAGCAGATAAAAAGGAGAGAAGTTCACTTAGTCTTTGCATTGTGTGTCTGTGTGTGCCACGCTAAGCATGGACAACAGAAAGAGGAGAAGAGAACTGTCTGAGGACTTGAGAACCAAAATTGTGGACAAATATCAACGATCTCAAGGTTACAAGTCCATCTCCAGAGATAAGTCCATCTCCAGAGATCTAGATTTGCCTTTGTCCACACTGCGCAACATTATCAAGAAGTTTGCAACCCATGGCACTGTAGCGAATCTCCCTGGTCGTGGACAGAAGAGAAAAACTGATGAAAGGTTGTAATGCAGAATAGTCCGGATGGTGGATAAGCAGCCCCAAACAAGTTCCAAAGGAATGCAAGCTGTCCTGCAGGCTCAGGGAGCATCAGTGTCAGCGCAAACTATCCGTTGACATTTAAATGAAATGAAACGCTATGGCAGGAGACCCAGGAGGACCCCACTGCTGACACAGACATAAAAAAAGCAAGATTACAGTTTGCCAAAATGTACTTGAGTTAGCCAAAATCCTTCTGGGAAAACGTCTTGTGGACAGATGAGACCAAGATAGAGCTTTTTGGTAAAGCACATCATTCTACTGTTTACCGAAAACGAAATGAGGCCTACAAAGAAAAGAACAGTACCTACAGTGAAATATGGTGGAGGTTCAATGATGTTTTGGGGTTGTTTTGCTGCCTCTGGCACTGGGTGCCTTGAATGTGTGCAAGGCATCATGAAATCTGAGGATTACCAAAGGATTTTGGGTCGCACAGTAGACAGTGTCAGAAAGCTGGGTTTACGTCCGAGATCTTGGGTCTTCCAGCAGGACAATGACCCCAAACATACATCAAAAAGCACCCAGAAATGGATGGCAAGAAAGCGCTGGAGAGTTCTGAAGTGGCCAGCAATGAGTCCAGATCTGAATCCCATGGAACACCTGTGGAGAAATCTTAAAATTGCTGTTGGGAAAAGGTGCCCTTCCAATAAGAGAGACCTGGAGCAGTTTGCAAAGGAAGAGTGGTCCAAAATTCCGGGTGAAAGGTGTAAGAAGCTTATTGATGGTTATAGGAAGCGACTGATTTCAGTTATTTTTTCCAAAGGGTTTGCAACCAAATATTAAGTTAAGGGTGCCAATAATTTTGTCCGGCCCATTTTTGGAGTTTTGTTTGACATTATGTCCAATTTGCTTTTTTTCCTCCCTTTTTTTGTTGTGTTCCAATACACACAAAGGGAATAAACCTGTGTATAGCAAAACATGTGTTCCTGCAATACTTTTCTGTGAAAAATACTTGATTTTCTGGAAAAATTTCTGGGGTGCCAACAATTTCGGCCATGACTGTATGTCCACAACTGAGCCCAAACTTTCTGTTGCTTAGTGAGACAGTTGTTAAGTGAATTTTGCCCCATTTTACGACCTTTCTTGCCACAGTTGTTAAGTGAATCAATGCAGTTGTTAAGTTAGTAAATACAGTTGTTAAGTAAATCTGGCTTCCCCATTGACTTTGCTTATCAGAAAGTTGCAGAAGGTGATCACATGACCCAGAACACTGCTACCCTCCTAAATATGACTCCTCATAGTTGCTGAATATTGAACACGTGACCATGGAGATGCTGCACTGGTTGTGAAAAATGATCATGTCACTTTTTTCAATGCCATTTTAACTTTGAATGGTCACTAAATGCACTATTGTAAATTGATGAGTACCTGTACTAAGCCGCCTATATTTTCAGCATGGAAGTTCATAATTTTTACTTGATGGTTATTCTGTTAGGACACAATTTGGAGGAGAAACCAGTGTATATTGAAAATTAGTTTACATATTTATATTTCAAATGTATGCAATGTATGGATACTTGAACATAGTGATTCTATATAGAGAATTTTTCTCTGTAAATGGATAAATTGCATATTTTTATTTTTCAAGGTTGTAAGTGTCAGAAACATGTTCTGAGACCAGAATCACTTGAAGGGACAGATGAGGAAGATCCTATTACCGCTCTGGAATGGGACCCTCTGTCAACAGATTATCTTCTTGTTGCAAATTTGCATAATGGAATCCGTCTTGTTGATTCAGAATCTTTCTCCTATATCACAGCCTTTAATCTTCCTAGTGCAGCAGCATCTGTGCAGTGCTTAGCTTGGGTTCCTAGTGCACCTGGAATGTTTATCACTGGAGGTACAAACATTTTTTATTTATTTATATTATAGTAAATAGTATGCAGGGTACACAACAGACTTTTTATGTCAGTAGATTAAGCTTATTACCAAATTATCTAATTGCATAATTAGTTATGTAAAAGCAAGGATAAATCTAATATTTTAAAATGCTAATGTTAGTTTTCTGACATCATTATCACTTCCTTCACAATGAAAGCTTTTCTCTCATTATATTTTTCTCTTACCTTTAGTCTGATTCTGGAAAATACAGTCTGATGGGGGGAATTCAGAATGTTGGGTAAAAAATTGGCATTAAATGGACAATATGTACATTGGGAGAGAAATTGCATTAGCTGGCTAACATTAAATGACACTGAAAGCAGAATTTTCCTACCATATTTCAGTCCCTATTTCTGAAGTCATGTTTAATGCTAAATAAAAATCCAATTAGATATTGATTTTTGTTTTTAATTATTGCACTGTATCATTTTATTAAAAATTAAGTTAATCTTTTTTAATATAGATTCTCAGGTTGGTGTATTGCGTGTCTGGAATGTATCGCGAACAACACCAATAGATAATTTTAAGTTGAAGAAAACGGGTTTCCATGGCCTACATGTACTTAGTTCTCCTCCAAAGAAGAATAGTAAGTATACATATTTGTTTTTTGATTTGAACATATTCATGGAAAGCTGTGTGCCAGATCAGTGAACCTAATATTTAGCTCGTAAGTGGTTCTGTATGGTAACAAAATATAGATCAATTAATGTCTGATAGTTCTTTTGGAACAGCCAGAACTTGCATATAAAGCAGTTCTTAAGAGTCATTCAAAGGCATTATACATTTTCCTCTTGTAATGTATCAATAAGATCATTAAAAATTAAATTCCTTATTACAGGTGAGACACCCAAACTAAATAAAATGTAATCAAATGTAGTGAACACAGTTACAAAATATAATATTTAAAATAGAATAAGTCATATGAGATAAATAATCTTGTATTAATTTACTACATCAATACCAATACTGTATGTGAGTTTTACAAATTTCAAAAACAAATTTTGCAATGGTGAAAGTTACCTTAGAATCCTTATCTGCCAGTAAAAATGAAACATAAAATTTTTCAGTCTATCCTGGAAATGGGGTTAGAAGAACTGCTAGTGGGTATGTCTCGATGAAAAATGCAGTACAACAGAATATGAGTACTGTACTGTATTACCTTAAGTATTGCACAGCCTTTCTGCATATGGTATTTTATGAAATGTTTTACTCAGTGTGCTGTTTGTATAACATTAAACTATAGTGTTAGAAAGCTATTGAATTTAACTTATCAAAATGCTTTTGAATAGTAACATTTATTGATCACTATGTACAGCATTGTACATTTTGTTCCATCTTGTCTCTGAAAGGTCTACCACACAAAAGAAAACAAATATTGCTTTGTTGTGCTTGTATTGCCACTTGCATTTCAGGCAGCCAAAATCTTAGGGAGCTCTGCAGTTTCCAGAAACAAGACCAAGTAGATAACACACACAACTATCAACAACATATTCAAAGGTATAAAATTCAGAAGGGAAAACAACAACCCACAATCCTTCCTGGATATATCCTCATTAGCAGAGATAGCAATGGCAAACTAGAAATACCAGGTTATCATTAAACCATACATACCAATGAAGTGCTCCGCTATCAAAGGAATCATCCAACATCCCACAAAAGAAGTTGTGTTCAGATAAGCACAAACCCACTGCAGCAACCCTAAACATCAGGAAAAGAAAACAGATCATCTATACAACATCTTCCAACAAAATGGATATTCACACAACTTCATTAAAAAGTGCCTGACAACTCAACTCAATATAGCACAATCAATACAAACTGAAAATGATAACACCACCATACAGTAGTGGCAAAAATTGTGGAAACCTTTTGGGAAAAGTGTATTTTTGAGGTTTGATGGCTAATAATACCATAATTTTTTTGAGTAGTACCATAAAATTATATATCATGGAAAGATAATTTAATCAAGAATGTAATGCAACATAGTTTGTTCAATTATCTGTACTGTATTGTATGAAAAGTTATAGCCAAATAACCAGAAAAAGGAAGCACAACTTGCTTAGGTTGATATCAGGTAGCTTTCCTTCATCTGATTGTAGCCAATGAGCATGAGTGTTTAGAGAGCCAATCAGGTGTCATCTTGTTTTGGCAATGAGCCAATCAGATCACAATAGGATTCAGATATTGATGTCATGTATTGAAGCTGAGAGGTCAGTGTGTTATGTGATTGCTATCAAGTTGGTTGGGGATTTTTTCCCCTTTCATTTAGTGAGCTTGTAAAATGTAATAAAATTAAAGTAATGCTGCAAAGAGTTGACTGGTTGCCTAGAAAGCGATGTAAAATAGTATTATTAAGTGAACAAGGCTATGGTTATAAAGAAATTAGAAGAAAAATTGGTGTAAAATTAACCAAAGGTGGCATTTCTACTGTACACTTTTCCTGAAAGGTTTCCACAATTTTGGCCACTACTGTATATCAAAAATATCTCAAGAGATTTCCGGTTTTGCATTGCAGTGAGACAGATGCAGGAAGGCAGCACGCTGCCTTCTGCGCCCAATTTCTCCCTGTTGGGGGCCCTAAAGTCACCCCGAAGAGGCGATGAAGGAGGGGTGCCTCGTCGAACACAGAGAGATGGCGGTCTTTCTTTTGATCCAAGGAAAGCCCTCCAAACTAGCAGGGGAAAGACTGGCTACATTCCTGTGGCCAGCCATTAGTTGCTAACAACTGAAGAAAAGCACTAATTAGCATCGTAAACAACATGTTTGGAAGTGGGTGAAAATATTAATCCTTTCTTTACTAATTTACAACTGTAAATTAAACTGTAAATTTCCTGGGAAAGGTTCCCAAGAAGCTAAAACGTCCGAACATGAACAGAAGCGCCATTTTCTTTTCTTTTATGGGGGACAGAAGTACATAATACTGAAGTGGAAGTAACATAAAGCTACAATTTTGATAAATTTGAGACCTGAGAAAATTGTTAAGATTTTCTCTTTGAAAAAAAAAACATTGAGGTGAAATATAAGAAATCGATCCTTTGTCTTAAGAATGGAAAATGGATTTTGAATGACATCTAGTGGTGGATTTGAGTATAGCACTACAACTAGCTTCTAGCCTGCTTGGTGATTCCTAGCTTAAGGGAGAACAGCTGGCAATAAAGGAAAATATTTTGGCGTACTTATTACCCTGACCTTCTTGGACTATAAACATCTATTGAGCTTGGACTTTTAATCTCAAAAACTATTGGGAGAGAAAGATAATTTTGACTTTTGACTATGTCTGGCTAGGAGAGGCTTTTGTGCTGTTTTCAGGATGGTTGAACATTTTGAATACTTTGAACATTGTGGATTACAACCTTGCCTGACCGACAATTCTTGGATACCTGAGACAAAGGATCACTACAAAATATTGCTTTTAGGGCTGGACCCATATTCTGGAACCTATTGGATTATAAAGGCTACAGATAAAGACCAGAAAACTAGATGAAACTTTGTTCTGCTCTTCTTAAGATTGGTGATACTAGAGCATGGGTCTTCAAATCACAGAATTCTTCAGCCAGTTTGCCTGGCTGAGGAATTCTGGGTGTTAAAGTCCACAAATCATAAAAGGGCCAGGTTTGAAGACCCCTGTACTAGAGGATCTCCAGGAATGATGTATCAAGAAAAAATAAACACCTTTCAGAAGGAAATATACTCTATGCTACAACTAATTCAACAAACAATTATTGCACACAAAGAGTACACAAAAATAAACCATAATGAGACTAAAATAATTTAGTTAATATAAATGAGCAAATCTCCAAATTAAATTTACAACTAGAAAATTCCCAGACAAAGTTTGAACAAATAAACCAGAAATCAGAAGATGAAGCAGAGGAAACGGACCTGGAGACAGAAGAAATAAAAGAAGAGAAATATAAAGTACCATATACATATAAAATACTGCAAGACTTAGCCATAAAAATGGAAATGGAAAAGACGCTTTATCCCTTTGATCTGCAAAATATACCTGATGATAAGGAAGAAGATTTTAAAAAATGGAATATAGAGCTGTCAGGGGAAATGTCACAACTTGGGAGACAAAAAAATGAAAAGAGAAATTGAGGGAGAAAGAAAGTGGGAGTTCCTTAAATGGGCAGAATTTCCCCTAAAAAATACCCTACCTAAGTTGTCTTCCTCATGCCAAGCAACTTTTACAAAAATGGAAAGAAATTCCTGGGTTATTTAATTGCCTTGGCTCGGAAAGCTACTTAGCAAAGAAAGAAAGTGAGAGTTAGATTTAAAAAACAGAAGATTTGACCTGTTAGAGGGGGCATTACATGTTTAAATATTTGTTTGAATATGATTAAGAGAACGGATGACCCTTAAATATAATTAGACTTTTATAATAAAAATATGATTTAGAATTAAAATAGCATTCTTTTTTTCTTTTTCTTGATATGGGAAGTATGAAAATAAGAGGGTGACTGGTATAAAACGTTTATATAAAAGTAATTAATATTGAGAAAATCATAACTAATATTTCAAATATTGATGGAAAATCAAACCTTAAGAGCACGAAAAACAGGGTATTGGTTTATGAAGTGATATTATTATTTGCACAATATTAGTAAAATATGATGTGGATGTTTATAGCTAAACTTGTATATATCAATAGTAGCAAGAATTGTAACTGTGTAATGGGGAAATGGAAGAAATATGGGGAAGAAAGGATTGGGAAAAATACTGGATTGTGCAGTACTGAACAGATTTATATTGAAGAAGTTAACATTAAATATGTGGACCCAGACAACATGTTGTTTACTAACCACTAAAGGTTGTAATTTTTAAAAATCAATAAAACATTTAAAAAAATCTCAGAAAGCACCAACAAACTATTACAATCATATGGCATCAGTGTAGCACACAAACCAACTTTAGCCCTCAAAAACATCCTAAGTAAACCAAAAGCCCCAGAAAATTCATCTACAACTTGTGTAAGGATTTCCAGCCAGTATATAGAACAAATAGGAGACAAATAGAGCATACACATGAATACCAACTAGCAGTCTTCTGAAGACATGATGAAAACTCTTTAATTTCACAACACATGGACAGACTTAATCATAGTTTCAACTAGGAAACTGTGACCATCCTAGACCAAGCCAAGTCCAAAAACACTAGAGAATTCCTGGAAGCCTGGCACTCTGACAAATTGGCCGTCAACAGGTACATAGATATAAACAACATCTACTGTATATACCAGGGGTAGGCAACCTTGGCTCTTTTATGACTCGTGGACTGCAACTCCCAGAATTCCTGAGCCAGCCATGCTGGGTCAGGAATTCTGGGAGTTGAAGTCCATGAGTCATAAAAGAGCCAAGGTTGCCTACCCTTGGTATATACCATTCAAAAAAGGCAATCAACAAGCTAAAAAGGGAACAAAAAGACCACAACTTCTCCTCACCAGCAATCAACACCCAGATGAGCACACATTAACACCAAGATTACTATTAGACCAACAATTAAGAACCATGAAAAACCCCAGTTAAGGAGCTGCCAAACAAGCTAACAGCTGAACCAAATTACTACCAAGACCACACCCACCAAGACTAATACAAAAAGCCATTAAAATATAAAATGAGAGCAAAATCCACTTCCTACTATTACTGATGATATAACCTACTTTGGATAATGAAATATCTGCAAAAAAACCAAGCTCGGAGAACACTAAGGACCCTTCAAAAACAAGAATGTTTTCGTCCTTCATACATTTGCAAATGCAGATCTAATGTTTTATTTAGTGTCTGGAGATCCAAAGGATCTGCCATGTTCCTGACTTCCTGCTAGGCCTTTCTGCATGGGCTTACATGCATTACATCGTAGCATAAGGGCATCATGATTTATTTTATCTTTGATTGGTTTAAGGACTGTTTTGGATAGTTAGGAAATTAAACAGATAATCATTTTATAGCATCCTATTTCTCTTATTATTCTTTCCAAACTTCATCCTGCTGGTTTTAAATAAAACTAAGGGTATAGATTGGACACAGTTGAATAGAAGAAAAAAATAGATAACACAGAGATAATTTTTGAGAGTCTATGCAGAAATGGTTAGTTTCACAAAAGCATGCTTTAACCCTGGGAAATAGAAAAGATTAGAAAGAAGAATAATTCAAAGTGTTTAAGAAGGGAAAGGAACATGTAGTCAAACTTCCAAGATTCTCTTATTATAGTCCATCTGAATAGATATAGTTCCAGCCAAATTTGTGAATCTTGTTTCCTGACATGGTTGGCTAGGAAAGGTTGGCAGAGGTCACCACCATGAGTGCCATTTCTAGCTTAATCATTTGTATCTTTTCATGAGAAGCAGTTAAATCTGTTGTTCTCTTAAACTAAATTAGCTAGGAGAGCACTTCACAATATCAACAAAAATTACCTATAAGATATTCCTAAATATACTTCCAGAAATTGTACTCCCTGCCATCCAAAATGGTAAAATCCCCAGGCACATTCTTTGCTGTATTGTACTGCTACTTCAATATATTGTGAAGTAAACCTGAAACATACTAATGAGTTTCCCTCTCCTAATTATTCCCAGTGGCCAGATATTGCATCATTTCTCATATTGATCTACAGTTTTGGTGTTGCTTTGTCAACTACTTCTTCATCAACATTCTTTAATAATATTTGTTTTGATACATATCTGACATAACAAAAACATGAGAATAGTGGAAAGATCATTGAGATCTTGCATTGTTGCTAATCATCCCTGTGCCAACAAGAACCTTTCAGTAGCCTCTTGCTTGGCATGTTTCTAGCAAAAGATATAGAGTGATTTATTAGTAACATAATGTGATTAAAAAATCTTTGGATTTCCTGATCAGAATAGTATTAGTTATCTCATAGTTATGTCCTCTATTAATTAAGTGGTTTCAGTTTTTAATAATGTGTAGGACTTTCTCTCTTGTCAGTGTTGCTTACTCAGTACTTCAAATTTCCTTTCTGAAAATATCAACATATTTGTTGTACATCCCAACAGAACTGCTTCAAAAGTTCTTGGGTGCGTCTAGCGGTGTGTGGGCGAGCATTATTGTGAACCAACACCACACCAGAAGTGGTGCCATAGAAAATCCTGTCAAATGTGAAGATGCCAAAGGAGTACTGCTAGTGAAGTTCATGGAGTGTGGTTCAACCATCAATTCTGATGTCTACTGTGAAACATTACGAAAACTCAGATGAGCTGTCCATAACAAGTATTGGAGGATGCTGACTTCCGGTGTAGTATTGGTTTACAATAAATCTCGCCTGCACACTGCTAGACACACCGAAGAACTTTTGAAGCAGTTCCGTTGGTAATGTTTTTGATCACCCCTGGTGCTGAACGACTACTACTAAGGAATTTCAAAGTTTGTAAGATGTTATGACAAGTGCCTCAATTTGAATGGTGATTATGTCGAAAAGTAATATCATGTTGTAGTTTTCTAATGTGTATAATAAAAGTTCTGTAACTGCAAGTGTCTGTCATTGATAACCAAATGAAGGTTTATTTCCAAATTGCCCTTGTAATTTAATATCTTGATTGTTATTCCTTTGAAATTATTGTAACTTTTGTTACAGAGTTACTTTTACTAATATAAAAATATTCTGGAAACACAGAAAATAATCACCTTCTCTTAATCAGTGCTCTGTGTTTTGATAGATCAAGTGTTAACGGGATGTGAGATATCTTATGTAATTTAGTAAATATTACCCATTTCTTCAAAGACTTCTCTAAACTTCTATTTTGTCAGCTGGAAGAAGAACAAATTATTTTTTATTATTTCAGAGTCCAGTAACTAACTTAAGCAAGTACAGGGGATTTCTGGTTTCTGCACTGAGCTAAGACCATATTTTCTTACTGAATGATTCATATTCCAGTTCTATTACATAATCATGTAAATTCTAGTTCTCCTTAGGATGAAAATGAACCAATAACTTTGGACCAATCATTCTTAGCCTGTGAAGTCAGACTTAGATAACAAGCTGGTTGGTCAATTTCTGTCAACCAGTGGATCAGTGTGGGGTTGAAATGGAAAAAAAGATCCTGTAACTGTAGGAAAAAGACTTGGAGGGAAAAAGAGTTTTAAATTATAATTAATTAATGATTATAATTAATAAGTATTTAAATGCCAAGTAGGTATAGCTTTGGGTGTCAATACCTACACAAATTTTGATCTCTTTAATAGTTGTTCTTAAATGGCTATTTTCTCAAATTCATTAAAACAATCAAATATATTTTCTGGGATTTATTTTTTCTGTCTCACATTTAACAGTTCTCTCCAACTATAATAATTTTAGTGCAAATATTGTAAAATATTATGCAAGATGACTTTTTATCTATAGTTAGCAACAGATTTAAAGGAGAAGGATAGAAATTATGCTAATAATATTTTACCTTTTCATTCAGCATTTTTTTCACAGTCTCCTACAAAAAACCATCATACATCATCTACAAGTGAGGCTGTTCCACCTCCAAGTCTAACTCAGAACCAAGCATTTTCACTTCCCCCTGGACATGCTGTCTGCTGTTTTATGGATGGTGGAGTAGGGCTTTATAACTTGGGAGCTAAGAAATGGGAATTTCTTAGAGATTTGGTATGTTTGATCTTTTACCTAAACAACAGATTCAGATCAGTTCAGCTGTATTTTATAGTGATATAATCTTATTCTAGAGAGTATTATCAGAACACTATGTGCAATGTAACTCATGCTTGTATACAGATGCCAGTCCTCATTCTGTTGTTTCTATCACCAAAGTTCCATTACTATGTGCATCTTCTACAATCATGGCTATGGGAATCATTAATAGACAATTCTTGGTAGTTCTCTGCTATAACCACTACATGTTTCCATAGTAGCCATTCTTGAAGATATGGATTATCTAATAGAAAATATTTTTGTATATGTGAAGCACTGTAAAAAAATTGCAGTCCAGCAAATATAGCACATAAAGAAAAACAATGAAAGAAATATATTTTCAAATATTTCCCCATTTTGATAAATATAATAAATAACTTAGTGAAAGAATAGTGTCCAGCATGATATTAAACAGTAATTAGCAGCTTTTGTTAGCAATAAGTTAACATAATTTATAGAATGATAATCTACAAGAGTATTGAAAGATCCTATGTGGTTGCTGTGATGAATAGATGATACTGTGAAACTTACACAAAGCCCCATTTAGTGGATTTCAATAGACCAAATTTCTATCTGGACATCCCCCTAAATTAATGCAATAATGATTGAATCTGCAGTAGTCTCAAAATAACAGTGTGTCAATTTTATTTTAAATTTAAATTTAAATTAGTCATTTATGTAATTATAGACATTTCTGAAATATTTCCATATTCAATGGATATTCAGAAGTAACACAAGTCTTCTTCCCCAGAATGGTCCATAAGAATAAGATCGCATTGCATTCTGTCAAAAAACATAAAATACTGTCAATCAAGGTATCTCAGTGACAATAATCGTCAATATTTATGGACATTAACAAAACTCTAGGTATGTGTATATTTGCATTTCACAGAAAGCTTTGTACAATCCCAAATGACACATTCCTCATTCGAAAAGAATGACCACAACATCATATTATTTGGATCTGGTTCTGGATGAAGGGCAGCCTAGAAATATGAGAATCAATAAATAGATTTTTTTTTTGCTTTAAGGTGCATTTATTTTAAAAGGTAAAACTAGGAGAAAGGAAAACAAATATTATGATATAAAGTATACAATAAGTGTTCTAATGAGTTTATTTCTGTTCTAGGGTCATGTTGAAACCATATTTGATTGTAAATTCAAACCTGATAACCCTGACCTTTTAGCTACAGCATCATTTGATGGAACAATAAAAATATGGGATATAACTACTTTAACAGCTATCTGTACCTCTCCTGGTAATGAGGGAGTCATATATTCACTTTCATGGGCTCCAGGTGAGAATATTGGACCTTAAAAAGTTTGGTACACAATTGAAAAGAAAATTCTAATTGGTTGTCGGAGATTTTTTTTCAAAAAAATGAGATAGCTG
Source organism: Vipera ursinii (assembly GCF_947247035.1). Classification (NCBI taxonomy): domain Eukaryota; kingdom Metazoa; phylum Chordata; class Lepidosauria; order Squamata; family Viperidae; genus Vipera; species Vipera ursinii. The sequence goes on from NC_139521.1 coordinate 28,097,305, forward strand.
TGTTAATATTTTGCAGAAAAACTATGTGCAGAGCATAAATTGCTAACTTTGCAATGTTACCAACATTCCCCAACATTAGACCTTCAAGAGATTCCCTTGAGACATTCTTAGTGGATTTTGTGAAAAAGTTGATATTTAGCAACAGCAGCGCCTGCACTTTCTGCATCGCATCAGAAAAGCTCATCTTCCTTCCCCTGTCCTGACCACTTTCTACAGGGGGAGGATTGAGAGCATCCTGTCATACAGCATCACAGTCTGGTTTGGAAGCATCACTGCTTCAGATAGGAAGGCGGTGCAGAGAGTGGTGAGGATGGCCGAAAATATCATTGGCAGTTCCCTCCCTCCCATCCAGGACATAGCACAGAAGTGTTGTTTGAACAGGGTCTGTAAGATTATCTGGGACACTAATCATCCTCTTCACAACCTGTTTTCCTTGTTACCTTCTGGGAGGAGGCTTCGTGGTATCTGTAGCAGAACATCCAGATTCAGCCATACTTTAATTCCATATACAGCATTAACCTCGTGAACTCTCAGGCTTTCTCCTTCCATTATATATTTTATTGTCATGTACATGTAGGGGTGTGGGTCTATACATATGGGTTTTTTTTTACAAATTTTATTGATTTTCTAATATTATATTCACATATTTGAAAAGCAACGTGGTGGCTGGTTAGTAGTAATTCAGTTACATACAGATATCATTAGTACAGATTTCAAATTGCTACCATAAACATTTCTTGTTTTTCCCTTCATATATATTGTCTATTTGTAAATTTAAAAACAAGTTTTATCCTATCAATCACATAGCAAATAACTTTCTTACATATATCCATAGTTTTTAGTTTACACATATTCTAATAGTTTTAACATACAATCTTTTAGACAATGACCTAATAGATTTTTCTATTTTAATTTCCACTAACATTTAGATTTAACATTTGATATTTATCATTCCCAAGATTTTTAGTATACTCCCAATTCATCTATCGCCATTCCTCACAATATCTAATGTTCAAAATACACATCCCGTTTACTTCTTACCGTTTACTTCTTAAATTAAGGATATAATGTGATATCCTTCCTTTTTGCTAATTTTCAGGTTTTTTTTAGTAGTAATCAAAATTTCTTTTTATTTCAATATTTAATACTTCCTCTCTTCCTCTTTGTATCTGCTGTCTCTTGCTTAAACTGATAATTTTTGTTTTTAACATTCCATATAGACCTAATTATTACTTTCAACAATACATTTTAGCTTATCTACATTACTCACCTTTACATGACCTTTATGGACAAATCAATATTCAAATTAGCTATTAGTATTTATACTGTTAAATTTTAATGACCAATTTTTTTCTTTATCTCAGTTCATAACAATGTCTTGTGTTCAACATACACATCTTATCTATTTAAGTGCATTGTATTTCAGATTTCAATAAAATGGTTGAAACTCCATTCTTCTTGAGTCTTATTCTGGCTTTTTTCCTTTGCCAAATCATCTTCCATGTCCTTGTTTTTGGGTCATTGAACCAATCTCCTTGTAATATCATGTATATTAATTGATATTGGCAAAACCATCTGGTCACCATTTTTTGAGAGGATTTGTAGGTCTAGTGGGTCGTCTCTTTATTCTTCCATATCGACGTGGTTATTCTGAATTGTTTGTCTTCTCATCCAGCTGTTCTTTTTCTAGATCCTCTAGTTCTTTCTGAGTTGTATGAGAAACTTTTTCCTTTTTCCAAGTTGTCAATGTCTTTTTTGGATTTTCAAATATCAATATTTGTTGAATAGTAGATTCTTCTGTCATAGAATTTGAATGTTTCATTTTTTCTATTGTATTTTGTATAGATGATTCTTTAGTTGTGGTCAAAGTTTGGGCTTTCATATCTGGGCTGTCTTCTTGTTCCTTCCCATAGCCTCTTAGTATTTCATTGGTTGTGGTAAGAATTTGGATTAGTGTTTTCAACATAGCGAGAATTTGTTGATCTTCATCCATAAATAAATTTTGTTCCTGGTCTTCTTCCATATTGGTATTTTAAGCTAAAGGCTTTACACTTAGAAAATAGAAAAGAAAGATATTTTTTTCTAGGTAGGGAACACAAAGCCTTTCGCAGCTGTTATTTCAAAGTTCTCAAGGTTATGTATCTTATCTATTTCCCTGGGCAGTCAGCCAGGCCCCTTTTAAAGTTTCCCTTTGAGTTCCAAAGTTGTCTTAATCTTTTTAGTTTTTCTTTTTCTTTTTTCTATAAGAAAGAATCCAGATTTCCAACAGAAGTAGACAATGAAAAATAAGAAATAAAAAAATCTTTCAGTCCACATGCTTTGAGAAATAAAGTTCCAATTGGGATTGAGTTACTTTTTCAACGCTTAAAACGCCTCTGGGTATTTAATCACTGTTCTTTCTGGAGGGAAATATTGTAGCCAATATTTCCTCTCTTTTTTCCTTTAATACATGTTGTCTCTTATCTAAATTAACATACTTCTTATTTTATCTATCAATTATTTAATGGTTTCCTTGCATTTGTCAATACTTTCATATATTTTATTTATTTTAAAATTTCATCTTTAAGACATCAATCACCTTATAAATTTTCCCAGCTTTAATTTGCATTAATATTAAAGTTAAACGTTTGAAGTTTCTCATTTTCATATTTCTAGGTGACCCCACTCCCCTTTATCACAATTCTCTCCAATTCCTAATAATCTAGATACACATCCTATCTATCTCAATTTCATAACAACAGGTTAATAATACAATATAGTATTCTTGTTTTTATTATAATTTCCATATACTGTAAATTCAATAACCAAAATTTCTCCCCTTTCAACATTTAATACATCTTTTCTCTTCTCATTTATATCTGCTCTCTCGTGCTTAGACTTATAATTTTATTTTTATCACTACATCCAAGTATATTAGTTACATTATATCACTCCTAACATAAGTACATCTTAATCAATTTTATTTAAACAGTTCAATATTTCAATTTAACTGTTGATATTCCCACATCAAAGTTTTTTAATTAACCAATATTTTTATCTGCACATCAAAACAGTCTCTCATAATCCAAATACAATCCTGTCTATTTAGATATTTTCCATTTCAGGCCTCTTAAATATGTCCATTCTTCTTCAATCTTATTCTGGCTTTTTTCCTTTGCCATATCAATTTTCTGTTTCTGCTTCAGGGTCATCAGAGAGTTCTTGTGTTGTAGTATCGTATTGAAGTGACCCTCCAATCTCTATTTTTGAAGAGTTGACAGGTCTGATAAAGATACCAAATCTTCTCATTATTTTCTACTCTTGGCGTAATTGTCCTGGACTATCTATTTTTTCTTCCTTCTGTTTCTCATTTTGATCTTCAAATTCCTTCTGCTTTATGTAACAAATTTTTTGCTCCATCCATTTTGTCAGGTTTTCCTCCAATTTTTCTCTTCTCTGTGCTTGTTGAGTAGTTAAATCTTCTGTCAGAGTATTTGATTGTTCAATTTCTTCTGTTATGTTCTGTCCCAATAAATTGTTTCTTTTAGGGAAACTGCCTGTTAATCTCTTTTCAATTGTTTCTTCTGTTTTAGAAGAACAGAGCCAAATTTTCAAATAAGGATAGGAAGTAAGGAGTAAATGGTCAAAAGCTTTTAGTCCTGGAGGTTTGACGCTGATTCTGAAGGGAGGGTTGAAATCCCCCTTCCCTCTTCAGGGGGGAAAGTACTTAGCAGCTTATTTAGGTCGAAAGAAGAAGATTGGAGTATAAGAGAGGTTGATCTTACCCAGTCTCTTCCACGCTGCTTTAATGTTGCCTGGTGGTAAGTGTGGCTTTGGCTGTCTGCAGCCTAGTGACCGGCTGTATTGCTGGTTCAAAGGGAATGCAGACACTAATGGGAGAGTTGCAGCTCCCCCACATTTTTGCAAAAGCCCCTTCTTGCTGGTCGCCCCTCCAGGGTGACTCTTTGGCCCTTTTAGGACCCCCCAGCAATGCGAAACTGGACGTGGAAGACGAGAGACGTCCTCCAAACTTCCATAACCGCAGTGTTGGCAAACCGGAAGCCCTATTATTCCAATATGTTCCCTTTTGTTAAAGTTCACAATTGAGTTCAGGATATTAATAAATACAGCCAGTTCAATTCTTCAGTCATTGCTTCCTAATAAGTGAATAAAATTATAATGACCTGTACATAGCAATGCTTTTGACAGAGCGTGCTGCAAAAAGGAGACATCACAATAATTATGTTAACAAATTTAATTGATAGAAAATGTAGAACTCAGTTTAGTATAGAATTTACCATTATTTGGAATGTATTGTGGACATTAATAATAGCTGTTATGGATTACATGGGTAATCGTAAAATATTATCGAAATGTGGTAAATTATTCAACTTGATTGCAAAAGACTACCAGTTTCATAAAATGTTAATAGATATGTATCTTGATTAAGAATACAAGTTATTGTTCTAAGCAAACATTGAAAGACAAAACAATACTGTATTCTTCCCATTTATTTCTTAATAGATGGATTTTTTGACATTATTTTTTTAATAATGTGAAATGTGCATTTGAAACTGAACATAGTACAACTTCTAAATCTTGTATCAATATAAGGAGAAATTGAAGACTGATGTGCCATCAAGTCAGTGACCACATGGAAAAATTTTTGCAGAAGGAGCTTTCCTTTATAGTGGTGGGATTCAAATATGTGAACAACCAGTTCTCTGTGTGGATGCCGCTTCCGGAAGTCCATTCTGGGCCTGGGCAACAAAAAATTAGCTACCCGTTCTGCCAAACTGGTGCGAACCAGTTGAATCCCACTACTGGTCCTTTAGAACTTCTAATGGTGTATCAATCACTTCTGTAACTGAGCACAACTTGCTAACGAACAATTAGAGAAGCTTTTGTCAGGTAGAAGATTATGAATGAGTTTGTAGATTTAGAAGTGCCCTTTCAATTCAAGAAAAGTCTACTTTTCACAGTGTTATTGACTAAAATACTGAAATAGGAAAGGAAGGATAAATGTGTGTACAATGAATCTTCTGTATTTTTATTTCTTTATTCTATAAAGGGGACTTGAATTGTATAGCTGGTGCAACTTCAAGAAATGGTGGTTTCATCTGGGATGTGTCACGAGGAAAAATGATAACTCGCTTCAGTGAGGTAAGTTCTTTATTTTGCTTGTTTTTATGGTTTATTCAAAAAATGTTACATCAATTTATACACAGTGTACTAATAACCTATTAACTAAGTGAATGAATGAATGTGTCTGTATTTCTCCAAAAAAGCCTAAATATTTTACTGTCTTTTTTATGAAAGGAAACAAAAATTTCCTGTTAAAGAAATGGAACTAAAATAGCTTGTAGAGGGTACAAGAATAACTCAGTGTAGCCATCTCAGTGCAGCCTTCTCTGCACAGTGTGGTATCTGAAAGATGTTGAGTATCACTGTGTTTTGCTTGAATATTAAAATATCCTGTGGTGTCCTTATGAGTTCTCTGTAGCCATTACCCATTACTTATAATGGTACTTTTATGATTTCTTTTAAGGAGCTTTAAGTATTGGCCTAATCTAATTATTTATTGGAATTCAGAAAAAAATGTTGTAGAGAGTTAAAGATCTATTTTATTTTGGCATATCTTTAGGGCTAGTTAAAAGATTTCATAATAGCTACACAGGATATTAATTCTCACTTAGCTCTATTTAGTGTTCTATTTTATTTTTAGATTGCTGATTGTGAATGGAATGAGTTTTGATTTGCGGTTTTTCTAAGAGCCCCCTGGCAGGATAATATAAGGGTTGGTTATTAACATAATTGTTAAAGTGAAATTAAAAAGATTCCACATGGTATTAATGGTAATTTTTTCTGTGTAAAACTGCTGTCTGGTCTGATTAACAAATTGCTACAGTATACTGAGAAGCAGCTTGTAGTTCAAAGAAGGGACTCTTTGAATAGCTTGTAGTTCAAAGAAACCTGAAAGCAAAGGTTTCCTGACTCTTTCAGGCCACTGAACAAATAACCAGGGAGTGCAGTTTGGCAAAGGAGTTCAACTGACAATAAAGAGGGCAAATAAAATAGTGTAATGAAGATGAAAAAGCAATTGATTAATTGCTATTTGGGCTATTTCCTAAATATTAGTGATTGTTCATTGCATGTGATAGGAACATTGTTTGCTGTGGATTAGTTCAGTAAGCTTCAGGATGCATATACAGGTAGTCTTTGACTTACAACTGCAATTTGGATCAGAACTTTTATTATGGTCGTTAAATCAGTCACATCTGATTTTATGAGCTTTCTTTACTGTGGTTATTAACTGAATCACATCATAAACTGAATCTGGCTGCCCCTATTGACTTTGCTTATAAGAAGCCCTCTGAGAAGGTTGCAAATGGTGATCACATGATTCCAGGATGCTGTAACCATGAATTTTATGCCTGATCATGTGACTGGGGACACTGCAACGGTTGTAAGTGTGAGATTGGTTGTACGTAAGTCACTTTTTTCAGTGCCATTGTAACTTCAAATGATTGTTAAACAAATAGTTGTAAGTCAAGGACTATCTATCTCATTGTCAGTGAGCTCATTGAGTAAGCAAAGAGGAGCTTAGCTGAGCACCTGCTCCACTCTCTCCCCCAAAAATCATGGTGGTATTTAATTTCCATTCTGAAAGAGAAAGTAAAGAAATCAGAAGCAAAACTGTCCATATGCCACTATCTTAAGGAAGGTAGTGTTAGACACAAAAACAGACACAAATTGAAATCCACTCTGTTTGAGTTACAAATAGAAAAGAAATTTATTAGACTTCACAACAAAGTCTAAAAAGTAACAGTTTGCAAAGCGTGGTGGATACAGGAAGGCAAACAATGTAATGTTGCCAAGCACTGAACCACACCCCAAATTCCAAAATCACATATTATTATACATCCTATCACGACGCCCCATTCCCTCCCCCATGGCCCCATTGGCTTAGGCTTTGGAAGTTACAATCTATCAGAAGCACCTAAACAGAATACATTATCTCTGCCCCTGTTTGCTTACATTATACTAATAAGATCCTTCCCCTACTATCCTGTTTACTCAGACCATATATGTACATGCTTATCAATTTTAGAGGAGAGATGTCTCCCATCTTCTACACCTGTCAGATCAAGTAGCGGTACCAGGTACCAGAACGTACTTAATAACAATTCCTAGATGGTGACTCACACTTGGCCCCTATTGTAACTGCTGTTCTCCCCCTCCCTCCACTTGAGGCTTGTATTTTTCCCCATATAATCAAAGCATCTACTCAGGCAATTGATTATAAAATTATAATTATAAAATATGAAATATGATTACATGATAATACTAAAAGCATATATATTTTTATTTTTAAATTTCCTCACTACTTCCAGTTATTTTCCACAGTAGGGTATTCTTAAATGTTACACGAGGAATATTTATAGAGAAACAATACTCCAAGAAGTATCACTATGGAGGAGGAGGAATTTAAAAAGATAGTCTAAGTCTATCAAAAACCTTTAATTCTTTAACCACATTAGGGTTTTTGGATGTGTGTGTGTGAAAAAGAAAGTGATGAATATAATGGTCCAATTTACAGGAAGTTGGTAGAAGTACACAGAAAGGGAGAGAAAAAATATTATTTGTAGAGTAGTGCTAGAGATTAATATACTAAATTATAAATAATGATCATCCTGTCATCCCTTCTCTCCAGACCAGCCATTATAGAACTTTCAAAAAAAGTCAGCACACCATGGGATACTTCAGTTACTTTAGCTTTTTCAACCACGTTTTCAGTCTGCCCCAAATTCCCCAGGGATTTCACTGACTCATTTTTCAGGCAAAACAGAGATAAATCTCATGGATTTATATAATTTAATTTGAATTCCATTGAGTAAGTTTCCCACCTTTTCTCTTAAAGAGCATCTTGTACCTCTTAAGATGCAAGCATCTTCCTAAATGACAGAGTCTATAATTCATATGTACTTCATTCAGTATATAGTAAAGTGTCAAATCTTTGCAGTTTCAGCCAGCCATGTTGATTTCTGGGTCTCATATCAGTAAAGCTTGTATATTTATTTTAAAGCCCACTACTGCAGCTCAAAATATCATATTTAATCAGTAATTATATTTTAAATATTAATTTAAGAATTTGGTAGTATTATATACTATATGTTACCTGACATACAAATTCCAAGTTTTAATAGGCCATTATATGCTTTAAAACTATTTTTATTAAGAAATTTAATAAATGAGCATATAAGAATATTCCATAATTAGTTTGAGATCTGTACATATAATTTTGTTCTAATGTTATTTATAACGCTATGTACAACTTTCAAAAGAAGTGCTTTAGAATATATGAAAACAAAGATAAGGCATATTGTTCCAGTAATTAAAGAAGTCCGCTCTTTTTCCAAGTCCATATGGTAGCTTCAGATGTTGCTTGTAACAGTCCTCTCATGCTTCATTATTTTTTCCTCCTCATATTGAAGCAACTACACATGTTTGCATGCCTGTATAACTGGAAACAGCTTCCAACGCAGCTGTGCTTCCCTGAAAAAACGATGGAACTGCTTCCACATTTTAAAAAGAAGTGTTGTATAAATGTGCTTGCATGTTCAGAAATGCTCCCTTTTAAGAATTTTCACCCCACTAGTTAAATCAGTCATTCACTCAGTCCTTCAGTGACTAGTATTCTATTTAGAAAACATAAACGTTAGAACATGTCAGATTAAAGATGATGCAAATATTATAAAATTGGTAGTAAAATAATAAATGGAAATGTCTAAGTGTTCAATGTAATTGATTTTACAGACAATAAAACAACCTTTGACCACATTTAAAGAAACAGAACCATACTAGCTAGCTAACAATTATATATAAATAATTGTATATAAAACAATTGTATATAAAACCTACATATTTAATTAATAAGGGGATTACAAAATATAACAATGCCTTTCATTGAATGAATAGTAAAGTAAAACATGTCATTTCTTCCACTACCTCTTCACCACAAGAATAGAATCTAGATAAAGGACTTTCCCAAATTTTCTATGAAACATAGCTGGAGAAATGAGAAAGACATACCAGCATATCAAAGTCAATATGGTAATAAAGTTCTTTCTAGGACAAGGGGGAAAGTTTGTAGATACATGGATAAATAAGAGAAAAAGGAGTGAACTATTTCTTATTGATAGGCATTTTAAATTTTTTTGAAGCATGGGAAGAATGGAATCTTCTGCATTGCATGGAGTCATAAAGATTCCAAAAGGATAGCAACCTGCAGTGGTGATGGATTCTGGTAAGTCTCATTTGAAACGAGTTTAATTATTTGCCACATAATTCTTGATTATATATAATTGTATGGTATTTTAGGAAATTATATATTGACAAGGCATTTCATGTCCAGGAATGTTAAGTTGTTTTTCTTCCAAATATGCATATGATGTTAAAGATTTCATTTATTTGTATGTTTTTTTTATTAGACTTACATCTACTGCAATCTTGGTGGTTTACAATATGTCAGTACAGATATAATATTTGTAAAATAGTTATGAAAGGCAACAGGGTGGGGTTGATCAAATTTCTGAATAAAGACTTTTCCAAAAGCAACAACACCAACAGGAAAACAGTACCTGCTTCATCTTGTGGAAGTAGGTTATCACAAACTCTTTTTTGCGCTGATCAGATATATCAAAACTGGTGTTGTTGTTGTTAGCTGCGAAGTCATGTCCAACCCATCGCGACCCTATGGACAATGTTCCTCCAGGCCTTCCTGTCCTCTACCATCTTCTGGAGTCCATTTAAGCTCACGCCTACTGCTTCAGTGACTCCATCCAGCCACCTCATTCTCTGTCGTCCCCTTCTTCTATTGCCCTCAATCTTTCCCAGCATTAGGCTCTTCTCCAGTGACTGGTAGGAGTCCAGTGACTAGTAGGAGAAGATAATCCTTCAAGTATTCTGGTGCCAAGCAACATAGGGCTTTAAAGCCAAAGCTAGCTTTAGTTTTGGCTTTAAATTGCACTGAGAATCTAGATAGCAGCAGTAATGGTCTTATGATGTGATAATGAATATAATTCTGAATACCATTTTTCCAAGCCTGCAAAATAATGGTATTTTCTCTATTAATGGAGAAAAAATATTTTTTTCTATTAAAAATAGAAATAATATTTTCTCTATTAATTGTGTAAAAAATGTGAGGCATCAAATTCCAGCACTTGCATTCCTTCAGATAAGTTGAATTGAGAGAAAATGAATGGCCCAAGTTGACCCAGTAAGATTCCTTGGCTGAAGATGAACCTGGGACTGTCTGATTCTAATCACCATTTTATATTCCCTGCATCTTTTGGTTTATTGTATAGGCATAATTTCATAATATGTTGCTCACTTTGGTATAATCTAGAGCTCCATTGCTAAATCTCCTTGTCAGGCTTTAAAAAATCTGGCTATATTTTCTGATGAAATGCTGACTAATAAAAGATTATGATGTAGAATTGCATGTTACCTTGAAAAAAGGCAATGACACAGTTTTATCACTAACATAAATAATATTCCAGAGGAATGATTTGTATGTATTCACACATACAATGCATCATAGGATCATTTGGTTTGTTTCATGTGGTTGATAGAATAGTCTTATTTTGTTATTATATATTTCTAAGAATTGTTGGAATTTAATATTTATTACAGTAACTTTAGTTGCATACTCTGATAAAAACCCTATTAATGTTTGATATGTTTTTTCATGTTGTAATTCAGCATTATTCAGACAATTGATGGCAAAATTCTCCATAAGTACAAACACCCAGCTGCAGTTTTTGGCTGTGACTGGAGTCAAAACAACAAGTGAGTTATTATTACATATAGTTCCTTATATATTTATCTCATAGCAGCAAAAAGAATTGATACTAAAATCATTGTCACTTATGTAGTATTTATTAGTTTAGGTTATTTTTTTCTAGTATTATGACATTGTCAGATAATTTCGACATGAACTTTGTCTTGTATTGCCTTTTTCCAGTGATACAACTCTTCATTATTGTTTCATTAAGTGTGACATGTTCTAGTTATTTAACAGTTATGAAAAAGCATTCTCTATTCTCTACATTTTAACCATATTCACATGTAGCATCAAGAGTTAAGGTTAATATTGATAAAATTGACTGGAGTATGCTTAATATAATTATTTCAATTAATTAAAATAGTATTTGCTGACTCATTAGTTTATTTTTATCTTTGTCTCATGATGACTGGCAGTTATAACTGCTTTCTTAGCATCTCAGATTGGAATTGAAGCTATGGGAACTTTCACTATAATTTTTTTAAAAAAAATCCAAGGCAAAAAATGGATGTCATGTGCTGTGACATCAGAATTTTGAAAGTATGCTTTGTATTTGCCACTTGAAAGCAGGTTTGCAAGCACATAAAATCAGCTATGCTGACAAAATTGTTCAAAATTATGTTTAGACTTAGCTATGCCAGCTTCTTTTCTTTTCTTTTCTATTCTTTTTTTTGGCATTGTTTGATAGTTTTACAATTTTGACAGAGTAAAGATGAAAAGAAATTTTCCTCTGACATCCTTTATTTTATTCGTAACATTTCTTTATTTTGTTCTTCATCCAAGGCCAATTATAATATAAAAACCATTATAAAACATAGTAAGTATAAACACAAAAAGTATTGCTACAAATTTTCCACTAAGGAAATTAGCATTATTTTCAACTGCATATGGCAAAAAAGCAAGTTGATCTCAACTATTGTTGAAAACTGAGCTAGCCAATGTTTATGCTGGACTAGCCTATAGAAAAAAGGCATTTAGAAATGTTAGACTTAATTTGGTTTGGATACAACAGAAAGCTTCCCAAGGAGATAATGAAATATATAAGAAAAAACTGAAAAGTGTTTCTTTAGGTAACTTCTCTATTTTTTTTTTGTATATCAGTTTTCAGACTGAATTGGATTAGATAATAAATAGTAAAGCCTTTTAAAAATCAGATTTATTTACATTTTCAACATTATTTTAGGGGAAAAACATTTGTTTTAGCAATCAATAATATGCCAATAGTGAAACATTTTGTAATGATTTTTGGATGTTTCATATGTGCTGGCAATGCTGTAAACGCCAACAATACTGGAAAATAATTGATTGTTTATATCTCATAGTTTGTGTATTTACTATGTTCATTGAAAGCCAATAATATTTCAAATGAATATATTTAATTCTTATATAGTATTTTTTTCTAAATAGTTATAGTAATTTTTTTCTAAACAGTTAAATAGCCTCAAGTGTCTATATTGTGCTGGGAACACAGAAGATAACTCTAAGCAAAATATTTACTGAAAGATTTATTGGAAATAGTAGGACTTGTATGCTTCCAAAATGTTTTCAAGAGGTATTTTGGAATAAAGAGTGCAGTATCTCTTTAAAATAGCAGCATTTGTTTTTGGGGGCTTTTCTACGTATCTAAAAAACAAACACAGTTTCTATAATGAGTCAGTTAATTAAAACTTCTATATCTTTAAGGCACTCATTAAAATAGTGCAACTTTTTTTTAGGTTTCATGGAAACTTGAAAAAGAGATGTGGCAATTTTTAATTACATGCTGCAGTTTGTATCCGTGCATCCCAAAGCATTTCTAAAAGATTTTAAAGCAGTTATAGTACCAGAAAATAATTAGAATAGAATAGAATAGAGCTGGAAGGCACCTTGGAGGCCTTCTAGTCCAGCCCCCTGCTCAAGCAGGAGAAACTATACCATCTCTGAAAAGTGAATGTCTAGCCTCTTCTTAAAAATTTCCAGTGATGGAGCGCCCAGGATTTCTGGGGGGTAAGTTGTTCCACTGGTTGATTGTCCTCACTGTCAAGAAGTTTATCCTTAATTCCAGGTTGCTTCTCTTTTTGATCAGTTTCCAATCATTGTTTCTCGTCCTTCCTTCTGGTGTTTTAGTGAACAGCCTGCCCCCCCCGCCTTGTGGCAGCCCCTCAGATACTAGAACACTGCTATCATATCTCCCCTATTTCTTCTTTTCTTTAGACTAGCCAAACCCAAGTCCCGTAGCCGTTCTTCATATGTTTTAGTCTCCAGGCCTTTGATCATCTTTGTTGCTCTTCTCAGAATTTTTTCCAAACTCTCAACATCTTTTTTGTGATATGGTGACCAAAATTGGCTGCAGTATTCCAGGTGTGGTCTTACTAGGGTTTTATAATAAAGCAGTACTAATACTTCGCGTGATCTTGATTCTATACCTCTGTTTATACAATCCAGGATTGTATTAGCTTTTTTAGTTGCTGCTGCACACTGCTGGCTCATAGTCAAGTGAATGTTCACTAGGACTCCAAGATCCCTTTCAGAGTTACTGTTTTTAAGCCAGGTCTCACCCAATCTGTATTTGTACCTTTGATTTTTCCTGCCTAAATGTAAGACTTTGCTTTTCTCCACATTGTTGGATAGGGCCCATTGTTCAAGTTTGTCAAGATCTTTTTGGATCTTGAGCTTGTCTTCTGTCAGTTTGGTGTCATCTGCAAATTTGATGAGGCAATTAGACAAAGGGCATTTAAAATTATTTTCACACTGGTATACCATTGTAGGAAAAAATATCAAAATGTCAGAAATGATTACTATGAGATAAATGCAGTTCCTATTCAATTTGGTCATCTTTTTTTTCTTTTATTTTTTAAATGCTTCAACCACTGGGAGCTAAGTGGCATACAAACAATTTTCCCTTTTTACAACCCTGTAAATGTAGTAAATAAAATGAATGAATTAAAAAATAAAGTTGATTTTCTGTATTGTTATTTTTATTTTATTTCACTTCATATAGGCTCCTTCATTTTTAAACATACAAATAATGTGTTGTGCAATTCATGGTGTGAATAAGCAAAATATCCCCCTTTCTATTTTCTATAGTAAATTTGGATAATTGTATATCCCACATCTTCTTTCATATCTGTTTCTAATACTTAATTACTTTGATCTCAGCCATTTTAGAAGGTGGGATTCCAATATGGTAATTGATGGCTGTGATTTTTCTTACAGAGATATGATAGCGACTGGATGTGAAGATAAAAATGTCCGTGTTTATTATCTGGCAACTAGTTCTGATCAGCCACTGAAAGTATTCAGTGGGCACACAGCCAAAGTATTTCATGTAAGATGGTCTCCCCTTAGAGAAGGAATACTTTGCAGTGGTTCTGATGATGGGTAAGTACTTTTTCTTTAAATTTATGTCACTAACATAGAATTAAATTTTGTCTACAATTATTGAAGTTAGTGAAATAGTTACTTTAGATTTAGTAAAGGATTGAGTACATAAACTATTCCTTAAACACTAAATTGTTCTGAAAGACCATTGCTTATATTATAGTCTTCTCATGTTCTTCAAGGAAACTGATGATTTTACTTTAGTCTCCACTACAAGACCTGGGATAGAGTAAAATTTTGTAATGCATTAATATTTGTGCTGCAGAACCTATATCACTAGCATAAAGGTGAAATACAATGTCTGTATTCAAATCTTTGGCTAAAATCCCAATATCAGGATAAATTCTGTAGAATTCAAATCTAGACTGTAACCAAATTGCTCTCATTAATAAAAATTGGGATTGGTGCCCATTCTTTAGGTTCATATTGAATGAAACATATTGTCAACGCTGCTAACATTAGATGTTCTTGCTTTAACAACAGATGGAAATGTAGCCATCCTTTCTCACTTTTAGAGTTCGTTGATGCTGGGAGGGGGAACGTGATTGAGAGTCCAGCTAGTCATAACAATAATACTCAGCTGTGGGAACCCAAGGTTATTAGGTCCAGAGTTGATAGAAATTTGGTGGGCAGGAGAGATGGGGAGAAAGCCCATGCTTCCAAGTTAATTGGGGAATGTGATTTATGACTATTAATTGGAGGAGGGAATTGCACTTTGCTACTTTGTGCCAGGGGAGGGGAATTCAGTTTTTGGCTTCAACTATGTAATGCCAATACTTTGTTTCTCGAATAAAAGATATTTTAAGGAAAACAATGCCTTGAAGTTCTTTTGAAGAGATTCATCTGTCGGAACCATGACATTAAGCCCCAAACTCCAATTTTTACCTAACTATCTTGGGGTCCCGAGCCCCAGTCACTGTCCCTACAATTGAGGGATAGACTGACAAAGATTTGGGGAAGATCTCAGCATGGAGAAGGAAGGAGTGCCTGAAACCAGTACCCGGTAGTGGCTGCTACCTCAGAAGGGGGAGTGCAAACCAGCATCCTGGTGGAGAAGGAACTTTTTCAGGCCTCTCAGTTGGGAGTGAGACCCAAGCCGCAAGGACAGCTGATCTAGCCATCGGAATGGACCTTACCCAGTGGAGACTCTAGACAGCTTGAGACGGCCTTGCCCTGATCAAGTGCTTTGAAGGAGGACAAGGTTGAGTTGCAAAGAGGGGCTTCCCACGCATCGCATTCCCCAGACCCAATGGAAAACCATGAAATCGACTATGCTGAGGACTCAGGTGAGTGGAAGTACCTGTCTGCAGCCCGTAGTCAATCAGTAGATAAATTGGTAGAGAGATTTGAAGAGCTAGAAATGAGAAGTGGAGAACAACCCTCCTGTTCCTCATATGTGAGCGATCATGATTGGCGAGGCAGCTACTAACTCATGCCAAGGGGGAGCCCCAGTCCCACCTGTGTGGGTCAGGTGGCTTCCCCATCCTCAAAGTCACCAACCATGGCCTCCAGCCCCACAGGGAGAGATAGCTCCAGTCGTCACCCCTCCAGAAGCCCTGATCGCCGACGAGATAAGAGCCAGAGCTGTCACCGGGACAACCAAACCCCAGATGGCTATGCAGCAACCAAACTGGGGGTGGTCACAGCCCCGGAATGTGCAGCAGCAGATGGGGGCCTTGCAACAACCAGGAGTGATGCAGCCACCAGGAAGTCTGCAACTGCTGGAAGTACATCAGCAGCAGTGGGGCTGGCCGCTGCCTCCAATTGTGCAACAACCGCTGAAGGTCCCGCAACTGATGGGGATCTAGCAACAACCACCTCCGAGGCGACAGGGGTCCTACAACAACTGAGGATACCACAACTACCCACAGGTCAGCAACAGTGGGGATGGCAGCAGCCCCCGCACATGCAGCAACCACTGGGAGGCCTCAGCAACTGGGGGTGTCAACACAGCAGCCACTGAGAACATTGAGGGTCATACAACAGTTGGGGATGCTGCAGCCACCAGCAATGCAGCAACAGCCATGGGGATAGCAATAGCCCCCAAATATGCAACAACTGCTGGGAGGCTTGCAACAACTGGGGATACAGCAGCCGCCATTGGGGGGCAACAACTGGTGGGGGTGCAACATCCACAGTGGGGAGGCCAGCATCACCTCTTAGAGCAACCTTCGATGGGAACCCGGAAAAGCTGATCTTTTTCCTCAACCAGGTATGCTTTCACTTCAACCGCTGTGCCTATTTCTACCCGAAACCAGCTTGGAAGGGGAAGCATCCGAGTGGCTGAAAAATCTATATAACGAGCAAGCATCCAACCTGGAGGACCCCCATCTCTTCCTCCTAGGAGTGAGACCAAGGTTCGAGGACCCATCCTTTGCCCCCAAAGCAGAGGAGCAAGTCCACAAGATAAAGCAAGCCAGCAGGCCTGCACTAGAATACATATGAGAGTTTTGCAAGATAGCCGGCCGAATAGAGAAGTGGCCTGAGCAATCACTTCAAGGAGGGACTGGGCGACTACCTCTCCCAGGCTTGTATCTATTGAGCAGTTCCTAATCAGCTGCAAGAATGGTACCAGACAGCAGTAAGACTGTATGTTCAGCTGGCCCACTATAAGAAGCCACCCCCACAAGAAGCTGAGCCGAGATCACATCAATCCAAATGACAGCCACCCCCCCGAAAGCCTCCAACCGCCGCAGCTACTAACAGTCACAGGCTGTCAGCAGGCCCACCAATCAAGTGCTTCAGATGTGGATAAAAGGGACATTGAGCAGCAAATTGCCCAGTCTCTTACCCTCAGCAACAGAATAGACCGGGACCACCAGCAAGAAAGATACCAGCCCAGCAGCTGGCAAATGAGAAATCCAACTGGATCACGCAGGAACCTGCCCCCAAGTCACATCTCCCATGCAGGAGAGTGACAAACCCCAAGCTGGACCTGCTGCCGCTCTACTTCCAAGGACAGTGATGACGAAGTAGAGAATGACCGATAGGGAGTTGACACGTCCCACCTTTTTCACTGACTACCAAACTCATAATCCCTAAGACGGGGGTACAGCTAGATTTGAAAGTACAAGTCGACTCCAGATGCTGCTGGTGTGTTATTAGGTTATCACTTGCCTGAAAATGGACATACGAGCAAGGCTGCTTTCCAAACCTGTGAGGTTTGAGGAAGCTGATGGCTCCCTAATGGGAGGAACTTTAGACATGTAATTGACTGAACCCCTACTCTTAGAAATAGGTGAACACTGGGAGTTCATTTGTTTCATGGTGGCTCTGAAAATGACTGAGGCTGTGATCTAGGACTAGCCTGGTTAGACAAATGGAAACCATTTATCTGGTGGGAGAAGGGAACAAGGACTGTGAGGTTACCTATAGGACCCAAGCCCCCCCTTAACTCAACAGACATTACAGGAGAACCTAGCCCACCCAGTGGGCTAGCACACATGGCTATCTTGACTCAACCAGGCTAGCCACTCATCCCCAGCGAATATCAGAACCTAACTGAGGCATTTAGTGAGAAAGAATGCGACACTGCCTCCCCACCGGCCCAATGATTGCTCTATCGAACTGTTACTGGGAGCCAAACTCCCACGACCGAGAACGTATGCTATGTTTCCCCTTGAGATGGAGGAGATGCAGCAGTATGTAGACAAAAACTTAGCAAGGGGATTTATCAAACGGGCCAAGTCTGCCTTTGGAGCCCCAGTGTTTGCTTTCACAATCCGTTGGGCTCTATTAAACTGGTGATACTATCTAAAAGGGAGTAAGGTGCCTTTCGAGGTATGGAAATGATCACAAAAACCTAGAAGCACTAAAGACTCCCCGCAAATTGTCCCTGAAACAAGTATGATGGGCACAGTACTTTAAACATTTTAACTTCACCCTAAAGTACATACCAGGAGGAAAAAACTTCTTAGCTGATGCTCTATCCAGACTGCCCCAGTAAAAAAGCCAGCATGAAGTGGTTAATGAGGCAATTATCTCCAATCCACAAACTGCTTCTCAACTTACACCGCACAGAGTCCCACCTTCAAGAGCCCCTAATCCCAGTTACCCTGGGGCAAAGAAAATAAAACAAGAGCTCCTCACCGACCAATGGTTCAAGGACAATCAAACCTCCCTAACATGCAGGGATGGTTTGGTTTACAAAGGGGGAAAACTATATTTGCCGGAAACCCTCTGCCATAACGCACTCCGACATGGCCATGATGTAAAACAGGGTGGGCACTTTGGATATTTAAAAACACTACACCTCATCCGCTGTCACTTCTGGTGGCCGGCATTGAAACAGGATGTGGAAAACTTTGTCCAGAGTTGTACTGTTTGTGCCACCATGAAAAGAATTGCGGGGAAACCCCTTGGGTTAGTGCAACCAGTGGCAGACACTTCCCAACCCATGGGAAGAAATTGCTATAGATTTTATAGTAGATCTACCTGAAAGTAGGGAGAAATATGGTCATCTGGACTGTGATAGATCTGTTTTCAAAGCAGGCTCACTTCGTTGCCTGCAAAGGGCTCTCATCCGCCCAATGACTAACCAAAATATTCCTGAAACACATCTACAGACTGCATGATGCACCTAAATAAATAATCTCTGACATGGGTGCAGTTCACAGCTAGGTTTTAGAGGAGTTTTCTTAAACTAATTGGCTCATCTCAAGGACTATTGGCTTTTCACCCATCTACCAATGGGGCGGCTGAATCTGCGAACTCAATGGTGGAGCAGTATCTCCGATGCTATGTGGATTGTCAACAAACGAACTGGACTGACCTCCTCCCTTTCGCAAAGATGGCTTACAATAACTGTTCACAGCAGCACCAGCTTCATGCCTTTTAAAGTGGCCACAGGAAAAGAGTTCAGCCCAATACCCAAATACCCCCAAGCGCCCTCCACTTCCCAGACTCTTGATCAATGGGTGAGGGGGTGGGAGGAAATCTGGAAAACCACAAAAACTACTTTGAAAAAGGCTTCCGAGACATACAAAAAACAGGCAGATAAAAAAGGGCTCCTCAAAGAACATTCCAAGCTGGGGAAAAGGTTTATCTGTCAACTAAATATTTACAGCTTAAGTTACCTAGTAAGAAGTTGGGACCAAAGTACTTAGGACCCTTCCCCATTGTAAAGATCATTAAACCTGATCACCATGGAATTAAAACTTCCTAGACTCTTAGGAAAAGTTCACCCTGTTTTCCATTGTAGCCTGTTGAAACCTTTTCGGGGTTCCACCTTAAGACCTTCCCCTAAGAAGGCACCTGGACCTCTCATGGTGGCAGGACAGACTCACTATGAAGTAAACCGTATTCTTGATTCTAGAATTTTTAAGGGGAAATTGCAGTACTTAGTGCAATGGAAGCAGTATCTGTTGTCTGCAGCCACCTGGGTAAAATCTAGTGATGTAAAAGCTGACAGACTCATTAATAGGTTCTATAAGAAACACCCTAATAAACCAAGAGGCAACCCCGGACCCAGTGATGGCGAACCTTTTAGAGACTGAGTGCCTAAACTGCAGCCCAAAACCCACTCATGTATCGTCTGGTGTGGCCCATTGGGTGGGCGTGGATGTGGTGGTCACGGCAGACTGGGTGGGCATGGCCACCTCAATGTTGCTCATGGGGAGGGACGCCTGTGGGGGCCAGGCAGGGTTGGAGGAGATCCAGGGGGTCTCTAGCGGGTGGGACAGTGGGCATGAGGCTCATCCTGCGGGGTAAGGCGAGGCAAGGCAGGGGGGCAGGGCAGGGGTGCCATTGCCGCAAGGCGAGGCAGGGGCTGGAGTGACTGCTGCCTGATATCATCGGCTCCCCACACACATCAAGTACCAACTGTGTCTATCAGCAGCCACAGCCTGCCAGCCCCTCGGTTTCAGCGCAATGTGGCATGCCAATGACCTGATCTGGGCTCCAGAGGCCTGGAAAAGGCCTCTACCATGCGGATCTAGTGCTGCAGAGCGATTTCATGCCCCCCATGGCCGATCTGGGCCCCATAGCCTTTTCCAGCTCGGTTTGGGCTGCTGAAGCGCCGCAAAATTGCCCTGCGGCCATGGATGCGAGCTCCCTAACCTGTGCTTTCGTTTATATTACAGGATTTGTCCTTGTTGTAAGGGGGGGCAGATTTCAACGCTGCTAACATCGGATGTTCTTTCTTTGACAAAAGATGGAAATGTAGCCATCTTTTCTCTATCACTTTTTGGGAGGGGGAATGTGGATGAGAGTCCAGCTAGTTTTAACAATAATAACTCAGCCATCAGAACCTAAGGTTATTAGGTCCAGAGTGGGCTAGAAATTTGGCAGGCAGGATAGATGGGGAGAAAGCCCATGCTTCAAGTTAATTGGGGAATGTGATTTATGATTGTTAATTGGAGGAGGGAATTGCGCTTTGCTACTTTGTGCCAGTGGAAGGGAATTCAGTTTTTGGCTTCAACTATGTAATGCCGATACTTTGCTTCTCGAATAAAAGATTCTTTAAGGAAATCAATGCCTCGAAGTTCTTTTGAAGAGATTCATCTGTTGGAACCATAACATTAATATTTGCAGTAATGTTTTAATTATTATCTGAATTCTACACTACACAATATTTATTTGCTGATTGACATAACTAGCCTATGTTGTAAATTTGATGTCTTGATCTATATGTACGAAAGGCAAATTCTGGTTTCTCAAAAGGTTGCAAAGAAGCGAATTGTATTGTGATTTTGGCATTTTTAATGCAGCCACCATGATTTCAAAGCATGATATATTTATTTACATTTCATAGCATGCTGCCTATTCTAACAATTTAGCATGCTATGCTAACACAGCCAATTGCAATTTGGTGATATGATACAAGTATGATACAAGTCAGTGGTAAAATGGATGTTACCAGCTAAATTCTTTCAGCATCTTTCAAGGCTACAAGAAACCAGCAGTCTGCCTTAAATTATGACAAGATGAAGGCTGAGAAAATGTTAGAAGGGTATTGCATTATTTTATATTGGTGTGAACTGTCAGAAGAGTAGACAAATTGGGCAGATAAGGATTTCATGTAGCCCATAGTACAATCTGTATTAATGGTATTTAATGGTTACTTGTCATAGCTTGAACAATGCAGTTCTACAATAGATAGTTCTGTTATAATTCTGTAGTTCTATATCACTTTCATAAGCCAAGTCAGAACACTCCTCTTATATAATCACCTGTCTTTTTGGAATATCCCAATCTTTTGTTTTAAGTTCTAAATATGGTATCTGTTTCATAATTTTAAGACAGGCTTTAAAAGATTTCAGCTACATTTCTACATACATTTACTAGACATTGTTGTTAGCTGTGAAGTCATGTCAGACAGATCGCGACCCCATGGACAATGTTCCTCCAGGCCTTCCTGTCCTCTACCATCTTCTGGAGTCCATTTAAACTCACGCCTACTGCTTCAGTTACTCCATCCAGCCACCTCATTTTCTGTCGTCCCCTTCTTCTATTGCCCTCAATCTTTCCCAGCATTAGGCTCTTCTCCAGTGAGTCCTTCCTTCTCATTAGGTGGCCAAAGTATTTGAGTTTCAACTTCAGGATCTGGCCTTCTAAAGAGCAGTCAAGGTTGATCTCCTCTAGGACTGACCGATTTGATCGCCTTGCAGTCCAAGGAGCTCGCAGGAATCTTCTCCAGCACCATAGTTCAAAGGCCTCAATTCTTTGACGTTCAGCCTTTCTTATGGTCCAACTTTTACAGCCATACATTGCAAATGGGAAGACCATAGCCTTGACTATACACATTTTTGTTGACAGGGTGATGTCTCTGCTTTTTAGTGTGCTGTCTAGATTTGCCATGGCTTTCCTCCCGAGGAGCAAGCGTCTTTTAATTACTTGGCTACAGTCCCCATCTGCAGTTATCTTGGAGCTCAGGAAAATAAAATCTGTCACTACCTCCATTTCTTCCCTATCTATTTGCCAGGAATTAACAGGGCCGGATGCCATGATCTTGGTTTTCTTAATATTAAGTTTCAACCCAACTTTTGCACTCTCCTTCGTCACCCGCAACAAGAGGCTCTTTAGTTCTTCTTCACTTTCTGCCATTAGAGTAGTATCATCTGCATATCTTAGGTTGTTAATATTTCTCCCAGCAATCTTAATTCCAACTTTTGATTCATCTAGCCCTGCCTTTCTCATGATGTGCTTTGCATATAAGTTAAATAGGCAGGGCGACAGTATACAGTCTTGCCGGACTCCTTTTCCAATTTTGAACCAATCAGTGGTTCCGTCTCCAGTTCTCACTGTTGCTTCTTGACCCGCATATAGGTTTCTCAAGAGACAAATAAGGTGGTCTGGTACTCCCATCTCTTTAAGAACTTGCCACAGTTTGTTGTGATCCACACTATCAAAGGCTTTCGCATAGTCAATGAAGCAGAAGTAGATTTTTTCTGGAACTCTCTAGCTTTCTCCATGATCCAGTGTATGTTGGCAATTTGATCTCTAGTTCCTCTGCCTCTTTGAAATCTTGCCTGTGGTTCTGGTAGTTCTCGATCCACATACTGCTGGAGTCTAGCTTGTAGGATTTTAAGCATAACTTTACTAGCAAGTGAAATGAGTGCAATGGTGCAATAGTTTGAACATTCTTTGACATTGCCTTTCTTTGGAATTGGAATGTAAACTGATCTTTTCCAATCCTGTGGCCACTGTTGAGTTTTCCAAATTTGCTGGCAAATTGAGTGTAGCACTTTTACTGCATCGTCTTTTAAGATTTTGAATAGCTCAGCTGGAATACTGTCACCTCCACTAGCTTTGTTGTTGCTCAGCTTTTCTAAGGCCCACTTCACTTAACATTCTAGGATGTCTGGCTCGAAGTCAGTGACCACCTCATTGTGATTATCAGGGATGTTAAGCTCATTCTTGTATAGTTCTTCTGTGTAATTTTGCCACCTCTTCTTAATCTCTTCTGCCTCTGTTAGGTCCCTGCTGTTTTGGTCCTTTATCATGCCCATTTTTGCATGAAACGTTCCTTTCATCTCTCCAATTTTCTTGAAAAGATCTCTGGTCCTCCCTATTGTTTTCTTCTATTTCTTTGCATTGTTCATTTAAGAAGGCATTCTTATCTCTTCTAGCTATTCTTTGGAATTCTGCATTTAATTGGGCATATCTTTTTTTTCTCCCTTGCCTTTCGCTTCCCTCCTTTCCTCAGCTATTTGCAAAGCTTCCTCAGACAGCCATTTTGCTTTCTTGCATTTCTTTTTCTTTGGGATGGTTTTGGTTGCTACCTGTTGTACAATGTTGCGAACCTCTGTCCATAGTTCTTCAGGCCCTCTGTCTATCAGATCTAATTCCTTAAATCTATTTGTCACCTCTACTGTATATTCAACAGGGATATGATTTAATTCATACCTGAGTGGCCTAGCCCTTTTCCCTACTTTCTTTAATTTAAGCCTAAACTTTGCAACAAGAAGCTCATGGTCTGAGCCACAGTCAACTCCTGGTCTTGTTTTTACTGACTGTATAGAGAGCTTCTCCATCTTTGGCTGCAGAGCATATAGTCAATCTGATTTCTGTGTTGACCGTCTGGTGATGTCCATGTGTAAAGCCGTCTCTTGGGTTGTTGGAAAAGAGTGTTTGCTATGACCATCGTATTCTCTTGACAAAATTCTATCAGCCTGTGCCCTGCTTCATTTTGTACTCCAAGGCCAAACTTGCCTGTTATTCCAGTTATCTTTTGGCTTCCTACTTTAGCATTCCAATCCCCCATGATGATAAGGACATCATTTCTGTGTGTTAGTTCTATAAGGTGCTGTAGGGCTTCATAGAACCGGTCAATTTCATCCTCTTCAGCACCAGTGGTTGGGGCATAGACTTGGACTACTGTGATATTGAATGGTTTGCCTTGGATTCGAACTGAGATCATTCTGTCATTTTGAGGATTGTATCCCAGTATTGCTTTTCCTATTTTTTATTGACTATGAAGGCTACTCCATTTCTTCTGAGGGATTCTTGCCCGCAGTAGTATACCTGATGGTCATCTGAATTAAATTCACCCATTCCTGTCCATTTTACTTCGCTGATACCTAAGATGTCAATGTTTAGTCTTGTCATCTCTTGTTTGACCACGTCCAGCTTGCCTTGATTCATGGATCTTACATTCCTGGTTCCTATGGAGAAAAAATCTTTATAGCATCGGACTTTCCTTTCACCACCAGACATATCCATAGCTGACCGTCCTTTCGGCTTTGGCCCAGTCGCTTCATTCTTTCTGGCGCTACTAGTACTAGCCCTCTGCTCTTCCCCAGTAGCATATTGGACGCCTTCTGACCTGAGGGGCTCATCTTCCAGCGTCATATCGTTTTGCCTTTTGGTACTGTCCATAGGGTTTTCATGGCAAAGATACTGGAGTGGGTTGCCATTTCCTTCTCCAGTGGATCACGTTTTGTCAGAACTCTCTGGTATGACCTGTCCGTCTTGGGTGGCCCTGCACGGCATAGCTCATAGCTTCATTGAATTACGCAAGCCCCTTCGCCACGACAAGGCAGTAATCCATGAAGGGGTGTTTTTGATATACTATCTCTAAAACTAGGCAGACCTTGGGCGCCCATTGATTACATCATTGTGATGTATTGCTATGTCCTCTTGTGATGGTTCTGTTTATTTTTGTTTTATTTGGATGTTTGATTTATGCGTGGCATTTGGCTGTAATAAATTGATTGATTGAATTAGAAAAATGGCAAAATTTGTAGGGAAGAAATTATAAAATAACAAGGGCAGCTACTTATAAAGAAAATTTATATAAAATGTTTTATAGATGGCATCTACCACCTCCAAGATTAGAAAAAATGTTTAAAAACATGTCTAGTAACTGTTGGAAATGTAGGCAAAAGCCAGGCCCGTACTATCACCTTTGGTGGACATGCCCTAATAAGGCAAAAAAAAAAAAATAATAATGGTCAAAAATACACATGTGGCTAGAGAAAATGTTAAGAAAACATGTAGATTTTAAGCCAGAACTATTTATTCTTGGTATAATTACAGAGAACTATGTCAAAAATGTATATATTTAATATTACATGTATCAGTGAGAATTACATTTGCACAATATTGGAAAAATGAAGAAACACCATCAGAAGAAGATATAATTAGGAAAAGTTTGGATTGTGCGGAAATGGATAGGCTTACAATGAAAATGAAAGGGAAAGAAGATACAGAATATTTTCAAACATTGGATAATTTTTATAAATGGCTAGAAAAACGCAATAGAGAGTAGAAATGGAAGCTGTATTACTATTAATGTTAAATATGTGAACCCAGATAACTCATTGCTTATTAGACACTTAAGATTTGTAACTATAAAAACTTAATAAAATATCATGTTCCTTTAAAAAAATAAAAAAATAAATGTTATTTTCAAATTCTAGAGTGGATATGACAATTTCTGTGACTATGAAAAATCACTACTTTGGAACATCAGGTCTTAGTTTTTCACTAAATTAGATCATGTCTCTTACTTTATAGTATGATAAAGCGCAGGAAACTGTGCTGTGACAAAGTCTCATCAAGATTCTTTCATGCACCGCAATAGGTTTGTGGTTTTATCTGGAAATGATCAAAATATTGCAATAAAATGCCATCTTTTTTTATAGCACTGTTCGGATATGGGATTACACACAAGATGCTTGTATCAATATTCTTAGTGGGCATAAAGCACCAGTACGAGGATTGTTGTGGAATACCGAAATACCTTATCTATTGATATCTGGCAGTTGGGATTATACAATCAAAGTATGGGACACAAGAGATGGTACATGCCTGGACACAGTGTATGATCATGGTGCAGATGTTTATGGTAACATGTTTGATTTTGTGTTTTTGTACATTTTATATTCCTTTTGAAAATCCTATTATTTTAAAATATGTCATTGAAATTTTTAATTCCTTTTCTTTAGGATTAGCTTGTCATCCTAGCTACCCCTTCACTATGGCCTCTTGTTCCCGAGATTCTACTGTGAGACTTTGGTCTTTAACACCTCTGATAAATCCTCTACACTTATGCATCTTGGCAGACAGATCATGGGATGAGATAATTGGAAACATTGGTGGGTAAATGATGGCATGTGAGCAGATTATATACAAAATGGTCGTATTTTCACATATTTTCCTATGGCTTTTGTGAAAGGCTGTTCTCGAAGGCACAATGAGTACCAAAAATGATGATTACCAAACACTTTTTTCCGTAAGGAATAATGTAGTGAGTCACAAGTCAGCCAACACCGACAAAGTTCTAGCTTGTGCATTAAGTACCAAATAAATGTTAAGTACCAGGACAAATTTTGCATCAAAATGTGTTGCATACCAAATTTGATGAGTTCCAAAGCCGTTGAGTACCAAGGTGCCACTGTATTTTCTTCAGGTCATAGATGAGTTATATTC
Source organism: Vipera ursinii (assembly GCF_947247035.1). Taxonomy (NCBI): domain Eukaryota; kingdom Metazoa; phylum Chordata; class Lepidosauria; order Squamata; family Viperidae; genus Vipera; species Vipera ursinii. Next base: position 28,123,862 of record NC_139521.1, read on the forward strand.
ACTTTTTCACTTTAAGCCAGAGGTCCCCAACCTTTTGGGCACCAGGGACCAGTGCCATGGAGAAATGTTTTTCAGTGGACCACAGGGGGTGTGGTTTCGCATACTACCTGCATCCCATGGATGGGGCTTCGTTTGTTTGCTTGGCCTGGTTGCTTGCATGCTGCGGACCAGTGCCAGTCCATGGACTGGTGGTTGGGGACCTGTGCTCTAAGCATTATACATAATTCCTATTGATATTGTATTTTCATTATCCCTCTATTCTTGCAGGTTGCTGTATGTTGATAATTAAATGTGTTGATGGATTTGGTACACATTTTAGTTCCATGTTTGCCCCCCTTATTAGAGTGAACAACTATCTTGTTTTCACTGTTTAGAATTGATTTTTCTTTGAAGTATTTTTTTGAGTTAGATTTCCTGAAGTTTTAGAGATATATTCTTCTCTTTAAGAAGTAGCAATATCTGATAGTTGAAAAAATAATGGTAGTACTGGGATAATAAAATTCTGTAAAATAATTAAATAACTGTTTGTTTATATTTTTATTTATGTACAAAATTAAATACCTTTTAATTGTATTGCTTTATTGTTTGTGTATAGGTATAAGCATGTACCAAATAAAATACTACTTTTAATACACCTTATCATTAATGTACAAATAAATAAGAACAAATAAATTTGACAAATTCCATATAAAGATATTTATTCCTATTTCAGCTGAAATTATAGTTTATTATGTTCATGAATGTCTACAACTTTATCACAAATGGTTTTGCATAACTAATGGTGAAACAGAATATGAATTCTTACTGAATAACAAACTATACTCAGGGACTCATTCTGATACTCATTAAACATTCTATTTTCTTGCCTGATTTAAACAAGATTTGCAATATGCAAATTGCAATAATGGAAAGCAGATTTAATAGAAACAGACGTAAGAAATGTTCAGGATAATTGCCCATACCACAGAACAATACAGATGGTGAAATCTGTTGATATGTTACTGTAGAATCCCTAGGTGAAGTTGAGAGGGTCAGAAAACCAAGTTTGGCATGCATAGTTGTCTTCATCTATGAGGCAAAATATATGTTGATATTATGTTCAATTCTCTTTTCAAATATTTTGATTATTGGTTTTTAATAGATCGTGCGGTTGAAATAGGTGCTCCTCCTTTGCTATGTGGGAAAGCATCTAGGGATATTAAACAAGAAATAGAGAAATTAAACAGTAATCCTCGAGGAAGAAAGCTAAGGTGGTTTTCAGAATGTTTATCAGTAAGTATTAATTTTTAAAAAAAATTATATATGCAATATAGAATTTTCATTAACAGTCTCTATTGTATATGGATTAATATTGAATTTAGAGTTCACTGAAATTAGCTTAGTCAATAGGCTTATTGATTTAAGTGGGAATTAAATGGTACAGATTTGAATCATTCTAAACGATTAAACTCTTTATATGTAATATAGAAGCCCTGGTTTAAATCAGGCAAATAATCTGCAGTTTTCTTTGTTATTTGCTATCTGTTGAAAGATTTTATTATAAAGTCTAGAAATACCTGAAAATTATAGAGGAAAATTTGAATTGTATAAAGACTTTATTATGTTCTTAGGCTAGTAAAAACTATACATAAATAATCCAAAGGGTATATTATGCAAGGTAAATCAAAGTATAATGCCATAATCTTGCAATTATATAATATATTTATTGAATTCACATCTTCACTATATGACTTTTTACTAAAAGCATCATAACTAGTCGTTATATTACCAGTTAAATTGCTGATAATAGCTAGTTCTTATATTACCAGCATGCACAGAAAAATTAGTTCCAATCTAAAATAATAAAATTTTATAGTGACAGAAATAGCAAAAGATCACAGACACTTAGAAATAAAGAGCAACCTATAGAGCCTCTCTAAATTCCATGAATCCAGTCAATTTAATACTTTCCAGAGAGCATCTTGAAAAAGACGTTAATTGCAGGCTGTATTCTAATATGGCATTAACAATATTTTCCTTTTTAAAAAAAATAATTTCAGCCCCGAGGAGGCAGTAAAAACCTATGGGATCTGGTTGCAGTAATAAAGGGTCAAGATGATAGTTTGCTCCCACAGAATTATTGCAAAGGAATTATGCATATGAAACATTTGGTTAAATTTAGAATGGTAAGTTTTATTCAGACTGAATATCTTTACATCATTTTGGATTTTGCAGTGCATGTCTATGTAGCCATAATTTTCCCCACAGATCTTCCTCCTATTTCCTCCTATTTCCTCTCATTATTTGCTTTGGTAGCAAAGGAGAACAAAAGAGTGACTTAGGCAGCACAAATGGCAAAGTGCTTCCTTTGATCCCTCCTTACGAATTACAGTGATGCACTCTGGGGGCTAGAGTACTTTGGCTTCAGTCCTGGGGGAGTAATCCAACGAGCTGGGAACTCTTGCTAATTGGAGATTTTCTGCTCCCACACCTCTAGAGAAAATGTTGAAAACTGTCTTCTCAATTAAACTGAGCAGAAGTTTAATTGACAACTTCATTGGCACTGTGGGGACCCATAATACAACACCAGTTACAGATCGGTATAGCTTTAATGAAAGGAAGCCTCATAGTTACTAAATATTTGCAAAGAATATTTATAACAAAATTCTCTAAAACAGTATGGATGGAAGAAACATTTGAAACCCACTCTTGGACATTTCTCTTTTAAAATATCTCTTCTTGCACTTGAGCCATTGAATGGCAGTGATTATAGATCTAAATGTTTTTTACTCTATATTTAGTTTAGCTTACATTTTTCCTCATTAGATTAAGCATGGCAGTTACAAATGATAATCATATCCTTAGTGTACAAATGTCAAAATATACAATAATTCTGTTCTGAATTACTATGCATATTTTACTACTTTAGCTATAAGGTAAAGGTAAAGGTTCCCCCGCACATGCATGCTACTCGTTTCCAACTCTAGGGGCCGGTGCTCATCTCCGTTTCAAAGCCGAAGAGCCAGCGCTTGTCCGAGGATGTCTCCGTGGTCATATGGCCGGCATGACTGGACGCCAAAGGCGCACGGAACACTGTTACCTTCCCACTGTAGTGGTCCCTATTTTTCTACTTGCATTTTTACATGCTTTCGAACTGCTAGGTTGGCATACAAGAATAGAAATACTGTTTTTCTTTCTAAGAAGAATTTTCATTGGAGTGAAACTTTTTTATTACAAGAACTACAGTATTGGGTTGAATTATTGTGAAGTTTTGTAAGAAATATTTTAAACCAACAGATCAACAGCCAGCTTTTGTTACAGAAATGACAGAAACATTATCTTGTTGCAGTTAATAATGGATCACCTTTTTGTACATTTTAAAGTATCTACACCTGAAACATTTGGGATGTTTCTGCAAACACATCTGCAAACTGAGTTGAAACAAAGAGATGTACTTTTCTTCAGTATGATTTGCTCCCAATGAATTCCATTTAAGGTTTGCTATAAATGTCCACAGAAAAAACATAAAAAGAAGACAGTTCTTGCAAATTAGAAATGAACTGCCCAGGAATATACAAGAGGAGCCACTGTTCCTAAGGCACATGTATTATCTTTTGCCAGATAGCTGACTTTCTGTAACTAGGTCCATGGTGGCGAACCTATAGCACGTGTGCTACAGGTAGCACGCAGAGCCCTTTCTGTGGGCACATGTGCCGTCACCCCAGTCCTAGGCCTTCAGCTGGGTTTTATAAAACCTTTTCGCTTTAGGCCTCCGCCGCCGTATGCAAAAAAAAAAGTTCAATCAATTAATTCCAACTTCTCGTGGGGAAAAAAAACTTGCAAAGTTGGAATAGATTGAACTTTTTAGTCCCACCCAGTCTGCCATTACCACCACAGCCATGCCCACCCAATGGGCCACACCCACCCAATGGGTCATGCCCACCCAGCACCCAATGATACATAAGTGGCTTTTGGGTTGCAGTTTGGGCACTCAGTCTCTAAAAGTTTCGCCATCACTGAACTAGGTGATCTACCAGAATTTTTTTTTGCTTAGAGCAGCAGTTCCCAACGTTTTCTATACCCCGCACCCCTAGAACACTTCTGATATATTCTCACACCCCTTACAAAAGTTAGAAATAATGGCAATGAATTATGCATATACACTATAATTTTGAAACCTCTAAACCCAAGTTTTTGCACCCCCTGGAATATTGTCTTGCACCCACAGGGAGTCACAAATAAAAGCAGATTTCTTTGGGTTCCCATTTATATCAGCATTCATTCTCTCTTTTCCATCTTCCACATAATCATAGCAGTATTAACTACTGTATGTGATGGGAACAATTATGTTAAATATGAACCATTCTACAGATGGAGAGAACCTAACTATATGACAATTGATCATATATTAAGAAACCAGCTAAGCATGAAATGAAAAATACATTTTCTTTCTAGCTTAAGAAAAATTAATATTGAAGTTCTACTGTTTCTTTGATTAAAAAAACTATAAATTTGATTGTTTCCCATATTAGATCAAATCCAGAAAGATTTTGGAATGATTTTTACAAGGTAGATAGGTTAAGAATGATAGGGCAAGACACACTCCACTTTTTCCTCTTCCAGCATCTACTCACCTACTTTTCCCAGCACCTTATCTTCCCTGTCTGCTCTCATCCACTAACACTGCTGATATACTACTTTTTCCTACCTTTCCTCCTCTGATTACCTCTGTACAGAACTACCCATATTTGTATCTTTTCCCTGAACAAAACAGCTTCATTTTGTTATGTATACAAATCAAAGCACATGTGTTTAGGCATGGATCTCTTGAATATTTAAATGTTCAGAACAGTTCATGCCTGCAACATTTTGCACATGTCTTAGAAACAATTTATTTTGGTTTTATCCTTGTAGTCCAAAGCACAAGAACTTACAACAGTAAAGATGTCTAAATTTGGAGGAGGCATTGGTGTACCTAGCAAGGAGAAAAGGCTAAAAGAAGCAGCAGAGATACATCTGAGACTAGGTCAAATTCAGAGATACTGTGAACTTATGGTGGAGCTTGGAGAGGTAAGCACCTGGACAATTTTACAGTACATAAATATATTATATGCAATACTAATATTGTAAATAATTTTAAAGGAAAATATTGGGGAAAAGGGAGCAAAAGATTGCAAATAGTCTAAGGAGTAAGAGTTATTTTTAAATAAGTGAATGGTGGGCAACCTGTCAATTATTTTTTTATATAAATGGTCTTCTGTTTCTTTTTTGCATTAATTTTAACCAGAAATATTTGAGTAAAATCTATCTCTGTCTTTGTATTATACGGTTACTTTTAATAAATCAGTTCCATTCAATTATACTTTAAGCATGCAATTCTTCGATACTTCCCAAAAAAAGATTTTATGGTGTATTTGACTTGTCTCAAATACTGTCTATTGTGTAGTGGGTTGTGGACTGCATGGCAATGAAGGAACAGATGAGTACTGCATGTCAGCTCTTTATTAGTGGTAGGCGCGTACTGAACAAAGGGGGTTACCTGGACCCCTTATATACCTAGCCAGGTATCACTCTGGCCAATCCATCCATCTGTGTCTCCCGCCGAAAACCCTTCAGCCATTCCGGCCACAACACAGCGCCACCTGGTGGTTCCTGCAGAGCTGCTGCTTATACCCTGTACATAACACCCCTTCCCCCTTAAAAGAAAAAAAAACATATAGAATACAATTGGCATGCATACTACATTACAACACAATATCCATAATATTCTGTGAACAGCTCTGGGCCTGTTCAAGATTGCACATAACCTGCAAGATACTGTATGTTGGTGGTCTGTGAGTCCTGATAGACTGTCTCAGTCCTTGCTGGTCTTCCAAATCATCATCGGTGATGGTTGAGCCCTGGTCCCAATGTTCTGTTTGACCCAGTCCCTGGTCCTCTTTATTTGGTTCAAATGTTTTTTGTGGTGATTGGTCACCCTGAGACCCTTCAGGAACCCGCTTCCTGATTTGATCTACATGACGCCTGATCTGGCGATTCCCCTCCACCCCTACAATGTAGGACAATGGCCCAGTTCTGTCAACCACCATCCCCGGAATCCAAAATTGACCTGGCCCGTAGTTCCTAGCCCAAACCAAGTCGTTATTGAGAAATTCTCTGGGGGGCGGAGCCAACTGTCAGAGCGGGCGGCTGTGTGAACGGAGCTCTCTCCACGCACAACCTCTCACCCAGTGTTCGCGGGGGCTTTTCGGAGCTTCAGGAGGTCCTGTAGGGACATCCGAAGTTGCAGGCAGCCCGGAGAACCTTCATGAGCGGCGGTTCGTGTTGAAGATCCGGAGAAAGTCTGATGCGAGCGAACCGGGGAGAAGGAGGCCAGTAATGGCCGACATGAAGATCTGACAGAGGGACGGAGCTAGCACGTAAGCAGCGGGACAACGGTAGAGCGGAGCTGACGGAGAGTGTATCCGAATATTAAATAGGAAGCGCTTGTGAAAGAGGTACTGGTTCGAAGTGGGAGCCTCACGGAGAGGGAATAAGTGGCGATAGAAGTCTTGAGGGAGGCGTTTGGCAAAAACAGCAAGGGAAAGAAAGCCGAAGACTATATGACTGTATTCTAGCTGGAGATAAGCTACAACAGGTCAAAGTCTGAGCTTTGGAGCCTTACAGACTGAACTCTGGATTGTCGGGCGTGGAAAGCGATCAGCTTGGTCTAGTCTGGTCTATCCTGGTAAATTTTGAATTTGTGAACTTTTGAAACTTTTGAAATTCTACTCTACTTGTCACGGGCGGCCATTTGATATAGCAATTTAGTAACTGGAGGTTTGTTTAGTGGGACACCTACTGGTCTTTGACAGCAGAGGAAGACGGAAAAGGTGCCAATTTCTGCGCCGGAAACGGGGAAAAAAAAAAGAAGAACGTGACTTTGAATATATTCATACTATAGAATTCTATTATATAAATTGCTTAGTTGGTAATAAGTATCTGGTGGTAACTGTTTTATATATCTTTTGTCATAGAGTTAAAAGGTTTATATAAGACTCAGGGTATTACACATTGATAAAACGCTGTTATAATTGGGGAAACATGACAAGTATCTCAGGAGCAACTAAGCCTAGCGCTGGCAAAAAGGCGGCAGCACAGGGACAGGGGATGGCCTCAAGTCCCTCCAATCAGAAATCTATAGAGGATATGCTGCAAAGGGAAAGATCTAACTCGAATTCCTTTAAAGATTTACATGCCCTTTTGCAAAACCTACACGAGGCAATGGCCAAAAACCACGAGGAGATGAAGAGAGAAATAGGCCAAATAAGAAACGACACTGGTGAATTAAAGGGGAAAATCCAAGCGATAGATGATAAATTTGAAGGGATTCAACAACAATTAGTCAAAAATGAACAAAGACTTCAAGATATGGAGGCTAGAATGGAAAAAGAGGAAAAGAGAGTAGATGATTTAAATGAAACACTCCTTCAGGCTAATAAGGAGTTAGAAACAACAGTCATTTTTCTGGAAGCAGAAAAGGCTGCTCATTATCTACGCTTCCAAAACGTTCAAGAAAAAAGAGGAGAAGATCTGTTGGTCATGATGGCAGAACTGATGGCAAAGGCACTCGGTGTAGGGAAGGAGGAAATGCTGGCGGAAATTGATGAAACATACAGGGTTCAAACTAATTATGCGAGAAGGCACAACGTCCCAAAAGAAGTACATGTAAGGTTAGTTAAAAAATCAATTCGGGATGAGCTTCTGCATAGATCTAGAGAGGAACCATTAGAATTTCGGGGCCAACCAATCACCATCCTTAAACAGATACCTAAAAGGATGAGGGATCTGAGACGCGGCTATCAATTCTTAACATCTAAATTAATAAGAGAAAATGTAAACTTTAGATGGCTAACTCCAGAGGGTATCCTAGTTACGTGGCAGGATAGAAGGCATAGACTGGACACGATAGAGAAGGCAGAAGATTTTTACAAACGCCACTTCCATAGCCAAGAGGAAGTAGATTTAGAAGATCAAGATGGAAGGGAGGTAAGAGAAAGAGATACAATACGTGTGGCAATGGTTGGGAAGATCTTAGCTACAGAGGATAGAAGGAACAAATCCGGTGAGTTAACAGAGAAACATGGAACTAGAGACAAGGAAGAGAGAGAGCCCCGAATCACGAGATCCACAAAAACCAGAAATAAGTAAGATGAAGGGAGGTGAGTGTAGTATTATGTCTGTGAATATTAATGGATTGAATTCGCCAGTGAAAAGGCGGAAATTTTTTAATAGGCTTATTCACCAACAATTGGATATCGTGGCAATACAAGAAGTCCATATAAAGGAACAACAAAAATATTTGTTAGTACAACCAAGAATAGGGAACCTATTCGTTTCCTTAGACCGACACAAGAAAAAGAGAGGAGTGGCACTATATGTAAACCCAAAATTGACTGCAAAACAAATTTATAACGATAAAGAGGGTAGAATACTGATAGTCGAGGTTATAATAAATCACAGGAAGGTCATGATGGTAGAGATATATGCCCCAAACCATAACCAAGAACAATTTTTCAAAACACTTCACAATAAGATATGTAGCATTGATTATGAGGAGATTTGTTTAATAGGAGATTTTAATGCTATCCTAGATATAAATTTGGATTATATGGGAAAGACGCTTAGGAAAAAGAAGAGAAGAACTCTACCGAGATCTTTTCTCAACTTGGCTGAGGAACTAAATATCCAAGATGTCTGGAGGGAAAGAAATCGTAAGGCTAGACAATATACATATTACTCCAACCGACATAACTCATGGTCTAGAATAGACATGGTACGGATGATGAAAGAAATTAGTTCAGAAATAGACGAGGTACATATAGCGACAGGTACTTGGGCAGATCACAATCCTATTAAACTTATCTGGAAAGGTTCCAAAAAAATACCCAGATGGACGCTTCAAAGAGCAATTTTAAAAGAAGACGAACTCAAATCTAAGATGGAGAGAGAACTAAGTTTTTTCTTTAAGGAAAATAAAGCTATAGACACCTCAGTACAAAACAATTGGGATACAGCTAAGGCAATGATGAGAGGGGTAGCGAGGGCATATATGGTATATAAAAATAAGGGGAAAAGACAACAACGGGAAAGATTAGAAGAGGAATATAAGAGCTTAGAAGTTACACTCCAACAAGATCCACAAAAAGAGAATATCAAGTAATCTATGGATCTGATTAAACACAAACTTAACATTCTAGACAAAGAGAAATTAGCACAACAATTGAGAAACACGAAACAAATTTTTTTTGAAAATGCAAATAAACCGGGCCGGTGGCTCGCATATAAATTGGGAAAACAAAAGGGGAAAAACTGGATTCACGAACTACGAGATGAGGAAGGGAGAATATTCCACCAGGAGGAAAAAAAAATTATAGCCCAGGAATTTTATGAACGTTTATACAAAGAAGATAGTCAGGCAAGTGTGGAGAAAATGGAGGAATATTTTCAAAGAGCCAAACTACCCAAGGTCACAGAAGATACCAGAAATATGTTAAACGAGGAAATTCGACTATCTGAGGTGATAAAAGCTATTAATGCACAAAAGAATAATAAAGCATCGGGACCCGACGGTCTTCCATCAGAAATTTATAAAGAATTACAAAATATCCTAGCTCAACCCCTAGTGGAGGTATTTAACGCAGTATTAGAAGGCGCAAGGACGCCTAAATCTTGGCTAGAGGCAAACATAACCCTTATCCCGAAAGATAACACGGACCATACATTAATCCAAAATTACAGACCCATATCACTTCTTAACTCGGACTACAAGATATTTACATCAATTATAGCGGAACGATTGAAACGATTTCTGAATGATTTCATACACGCAGATCAGAATGGTTTTCTCGCTAAGAGACACACTAAGCACAACATTAGAATAATATTAGATACATTGGAGTACTATGAGTTACATAGCGAACAACAGATGGCATTACTTTTCTTAGACGCCCAAAAGGCATTTGACAATGTTAAATGGTCTTTTTTGTGCCAACAGCTTAGCTTTATGAATATGGGTGAAAAATTTATAAATATAATTAGGGCAATTTATGACAATCAGGAAGCAAAAATAATTATTAATGGGGAAGCATCTAGCAAGTTTCAAATTCAAAAGGGAACACGGCAAGGCTGCCCCTTATCACCATTGCTGTTTATATTGACTCTTGAAGTATTAACGAGAACTATAAGAAACGACCCAAAGATAAAAGGATTAACCATTAAAAAGGAAACCTTTAAATTGCAAGCTTTCGCGGACGATCTGGTTTTTATTATGGAGGATCCATGTCAGACGGGACCAAAGCTATTGGAAGAATTATCTAAATATGGTGAGGTTGCCGGACTGCGAATAAATAGAAATAAGACCAAGATGATTGTTAAAAATATGACCAATAAACAAAAAGGTAATCTGGCCGGAATCATGGATATAGAAATAGTCAAGAAAATAAAATATCTAGGGATTAACATTACGGCTAGATGCACTTCACTCAAAAAGGATAATTATGATAATGTAGTGAACCAAATAAAAGGTGATCTGGAAAGATGGGGAAACCTAAAACTCTCATTATTGGGAAGAATCGCTGTCATTAAGATGAATATTCTGCCTAAAATCCTGTTTCTGTTTCAGAATATCCCAATTCAACTCGACTCTAAATTTTTTCGAAATTTGGATAAATTATCACTAAATTTTATTTGGCAGGGGAAAAAACCAAGAATTAAATTGAAATATTTACAGGACACGAAGGAAAATGGGGGTTTTGGATTGCCAGACTGGGAATTATATTACCATGCCGCGGCCCTGAGCTGGATTAGAGAATGGGTAATCTTGAGAAATAGAAGACTATTAACTTTAGAGGGTCACGATTTGCAATATGGCTGGCATGCTTTCCTATGGACGGAGAAACAAGGTCTTTTCTCGCATTTTCAAAGACATCGGATCAGGCAAGCGCTACTTAATACTTGGAAAAAAATTAGATCTCACAATTACACCAAAATACCGGTCTGGCTATCCACCCTTGAAGCGATAGTTTACCCAAATCTGTTTGATTTGGGTAACATAATCTCATACAAGGATATTCTGAATGAGGAGGAGGAATTGAAACTTAGGAATGAACTAGAATTACAAGGTATAAAACTCGATTGGTGGGCCTACTTACAAATCCAATCGAGATTTAGGAAGGATAAAAATGAATGGGGGATATATACCTCTGAAACAGCATTGGACAAAATATTATTGGGACCGGACTCTAAACAAATAAGGAATTTTTATAAATTACTTTTGGGATATAAGCTGTTTGAAGAGCAAGTGAAAGACCCCATGTTGACCTGGGCTAACAATTTAGGACATAACATCGACTTAGATACTTGGCAAACAATTTGGGATAGAAATAAAAGGATAACACTGGCCTCATCGTATAAAGAAAATTTATTTAAAATGTTTTACCGATGGCATCTTCCCCCAGCCCGCTTAGCAAAATGTACACAACAGCATCTCCCAAATGTTGGAAGTGTTCTGAAGAGATAGGCACATACTTCCACACGTGGTGGTCTTGCAGTAAAACACAAAAATTTTGGAGATTGATTTGGATTTGGCTGAAAGAAATATTGAAACAAGATCTGGAGTTTAGTCCAGAACTTTTCTTGTTGGGAATCACGAAAGAGAAATATCCTAAAGATGTGCTATACTTAATAATCCATATTATCACAGCAGCTAGAATATCATTTGCGCAAAAATGGAAAAAGAATGAGATCCCAGGAGAAAAAGAGGTTATTAGGAAAATTTGGGATTGCGCTGAAATGGACAAATTAACTTTGGAATTAAAGAATAAAGATCAATCAGACTATTATAGAATTTGGAACAAATTGTATCTTTGGATGGATAAAAAGAAAGGTCTCTATTAGGTTTTACAGACTAGCTCACTGTTTTTAATATTGTGATATTTCACCGATTTGTAATCTAAGTGTATTTAAGTGTATTTTTGATGTACATATATACATGTATATATATATATTTAAACATTGTAGACAAAAAGGTTTGTCAGCTCACTGGTATTGTGTCCAATGTTTTTAAATAATAAATTTAATAAAATTAAAAAATTAAAAAAAAAGAGAAATTCTCTGGAGACTCTGGGATGCTCAGTCTCAGCAGCCACTCTATCAGAGAGCAGCCTGTCCAATTTGGTGATGAGCCTCCGGCCCCAACGAAGTTCCACTGGACTCTTGCCTGTGGCAGTGCAGGGTGTGGTGTGTTGAGCTAACAGGAACTGTGCCAACCATTGATGTCAGTCGCCATTGATGATGTGCCGCAATGCGTCCTTGGTTGTTCTTACCATGCATTCTGCTAATCCATTAGTCAACGGGTGGAAGGGCACCGTTGTAACATGCCTAATCAAGGTAATAATAATAATAATAATAATAATAATAATAATAAGTTGGAAGGGACCTTGGAGGTCATCTAGTCCAACCCCCTGCTCAGGCAGGAAACCCTATACCACTTCAGGCAAATGGCTGTCCAGTCTCTTCTTAAAAACCTCCAGTGTTGGAGCATTCACCACCTCTGGAGGCAGGTTGTTCCACTGGTTAATTGTTCTAACTGTCAGGAAGTTTCTCCTTAGTTCTAGGTTGCTTCTCTCCTTGACTAGTTTCCATCCGTTGCTTCTTGTCCTGCTTTCAGGTGCCTTGGACTCCCTCTTCTTTGTGGCAGCCCCTGAGATATTGGAACACTGCTATCATGTCACCCCTCACCCTTCTCTTCATTAAACTACACATACCCAATTCCAGCAACCGTTCCCTATATGTTTTAGCCTCCAGCCCCCTAATCATCTTTGTTGCTCTTCTCTGTACCCTTTCTAGAGTCTCGACATCTTTTTTACATCGTGGTGACCAAAACTGGATGCAGTATTCCAGGTGTGGCCTTACCAAAGCATTGTAAAGTGGTATTAGTACTTCACTTGATCTTGATTCTATCCCTCTGTTAATGCAGCCTAGCACTGTGTTGGCTTTTTTGGCAGCTGCAGCACACTGCTGGCTCATATTTAACTGATTGTCTACTAAGACTCCGAGATCCCTCTCACAGTTACTACTATTGAGCAAGGTACCACCTATACTATACCTATGCATTTGATTTTTCCTGCCTAAATGTAGAACCTTACTTTTTTCACCATTGAATTTCATTTTGTTAGATAGTGCCCAGTGTTCGAGTCTGTCCAGATCCTTCTGTATCTTAAGCCTATCTTCTGGAGTATTGGCTATTCCTGCCAGCTTGGTGTCGTCTGCAAATTTGATGAGTTCCCCATCTATCCCCTCAGGTGAATGCCTGGAATTCAGCAGAGGTGAATTGAGGCCCATTGTCTGAGACTAATACTGTACGTCTGGAAGGCCATGTGTGGCATAGAGCCCCCTGAGCACTTGGATGGTTTTGGCTGAGGTCATGCTAGTGACTGGTATCACTTCTAGCCACTTAGAGTGGCTGTCTACCACCACCAAGAACAGCTGCCCCTGGAAAGGGCCTGCATAATCAATGTGTACTCTGGACCATGGAGTGTGTGTCCCCATTTGAATACTGGTGCATGGGGCATCTCAGGTCTGGACCTTTGGCAATCATAACAACTGTTAACCTGTTCCTCAATAGCTTTATCGAGACCGGGCCACCACAGATAACTTCTTGCTAATGCTTTCATTCTGACTATTCCTGGATGTCCTTCATGTAATGATTTAATGACTGTGTTTCTCAGTGTTTCGGGAATGATTACCCTACTTCCCCATAACAGGCAGCCCTTGTGTGCTGACAACTTGTGCCTCCTATGGAAATAAGCCTGAAATTCAGCTCCTGGAGTCTTTTCTTGCCACCCCATGACTACCCAAGATTGAACTCTGCTTAGGACTCTGTCTGCTGCTGTTTCTGCAGCTATGTCTTTTGCCTGCAGGGACACTCTGGGAGATCCTGAATGTACAGTATCTGGGCTGCTGGTGCTGGATCAGGTTCAGCCCTGTCTAAGGGCAACCTGCTTAATCCGTCTGCATGACCCATCTCTTTTCCCCGTTTGTGCACTAACTTGCAAGAGTATGCAGATAGGAATATGGACCACCTAAGCATTCTGGGTGATAATATTTGAGGTGTCTGTTTATCCATTGTGAACAAACCCAATAGAAGCTTATGATCTGTGAATATGGTGAATTCCCTACCGTAGAGGTAATCATGGAATTTCTTGACCCCATCCACTATGGCCAGGGCTTCCTTGTCTATTTGAGCGTAGTTCCTTTCCATCCTAGACAATGTGTGTGAGTAGTAGGCAATGGGCACTTGGTCCCCATTGTCTTCGAGATGGCTCACTACAGCACCCACTCTGTATGGGGATGCATCACATGCAATGCATATGGGTTTTGACTCTATGAAGTGGGTGACAGTGGAGTTACTAGACAGTAGTTCTTTCAATTTCCACAAACTTTTTTCATGACTCTTTGTCCACTTCCAAACAGCTTACTTGTCTAGGAGCCTGTGCAGAGGCTCAGCTATGGCAGCTTTGTGTGGCAGAAATGAATGATAAAAAATTTAAGAGCCCCAGGAATGCCTGTAATTCCCCCTTTTTTTGGAGTGGGGGCCATTTTTATTGACCTCACCTTGGATTCAGCAAGATGAACCCCCTTGGCATCTATCCTGAAGCCTAGGAACTCAGTAGATGTGATCCCTATGCTGCACTTGTCTTTTTTAAGTTTTAGCCCTGCAGAGTGAAATCTGTTTAAGACAGCCTGCAGTCTTTCAGCCAATACCTCCTCAGAGCTTCCAGTGATGAGGACATCATCAAAGTAAGGGCGTACTCCTGGAATGCCCTTCAGTGTTTTCTCTATCACTTCTTGAAAGATCCCTGGAGCTACAGAGATACCGAACTGTAAACGGTTAACTGAAAGCTCCTCTGTGCGTTACTATGGTCTGCATGTCAGCAGTCTCCGTGGAAACTAGGAGCTGCTGATACGCTTGTGCCAAATCTAGCTTTGCAAAAATGGCACCACCCTGAAGAGAGGCGAGGATGTGGCTGACCATCGGAACCGGGTAAGCATGCGAATTTAGGGCCCGGTTCACAGTGCATTTGTAGTCAGCGCAGATCCTCACCTCCCTATTAGCTTTTAGTGGGGTAACTATAGGGGTCTCCCATTCACCCCCTTCTACGGGTTCCAACACCCCCTGGTCCACTAGCCTGTCCAACTCCCTCTCTATTTTATCTTTAAGGGCAAAGGGAACCCTTCAGGGTTTGATTCTAATGGGCATGATGTTGGGGTTTAGCTTAAACTTGATGGGTGGCCCTGTGTATGTACCTAGCTTGTCCTCAAATATGTCTGCAAATGCTTCGCAGATGGATTCGAGGCTCGTGGCCTGGACCCTATGGATCCCTGAGATCCCTATGCCCAGAGCCTTGAACCAGTCCAACCCCACCAACAGAGTGGCCTCCCCCTTGATTTTCATGGGAGCATGCTGGAAGTCAGTTAGTTTTAGGTTAGTCGGTCTTAAAGTAGCCCACCGGTTGCTCCAGCCGCATACTTGTTTAAAAGTCTCCTCAGATATTATCGAGACAGTGGCTCCGGAGTCTAGCTCCATCTTACAGGGTATTCCCTGCAAGTGGACTTCTACCATAATTTTGGAGGTGAGTAACCGATGGACCCCCAAATGGGAAATGGCCTTAAGGTTCACTACAGCGTTGGAGGTCGCATTTTGGGGTGTTCCAGTACCTTTTGACGATGCGTCCTCTTTCTTCTGACGGCTCTGGCAGACCACAGCGATGTGGCCTGTTTTCCCGCAGACTTGGCACTTAGCCGAGTGAAATCTGCAGGTCACTCTTGCGTGGTTCCCCCTGCAGCCAGCACACTTGGGACTGGTTGCTCCGGCTCCAGAATAGCGTCAGTACTGTCCCCTCTGGCAGCTCTCTGCGACGCCATCGGTCTCCACTGAGCCCCCTGGTCTACCCGCAGTTGCATTGGTTGTTGTTGTGCCTCGATCTCTGCCACCTCATCATTGTCCGTTCCGCCGTACACAGTGCTCTCCTGGTGCACTGATCCCCCGGAGCTGCTGCTGGGTCGGTGGGTTGTTTGACTGTTGCCGCTGGCTGCCTCATATGCTTGGACCTCATCCAAGACCTCTTGCAGGCTCATTTTTGGCTTCGTGAGCAGTTTCTGCTGCAGCTGCTTGTCACTCAGCCCGAAAGTGATACAATATCACAGGCGGTCCTCTAAGTCAGGAAACTTGCAAAGATGAGAGGCTTGTCGCACGTCCGCAATGAAGTCAGTTGTAGACTCGCCCGGCCTCTGGATCCGCTGGCAAACTGGAATCTCCAAGACATCTCAGACCTCTTAGGCATAAAATGCCCGTTCAGCTTTCTTATGAGGTCGCGGTAGGGAACAGTTGCGATAGGCATGGGTGCGAAAAACCCCACGGCCACATCGTAGATGGCAGACCCACTGATGTACAGTAGCACCGCCGCCTTCGTGCGATCCTCTGTGATCCGGTTGATGAGGAGGTAGCCTTCAACCTGGCCCAAGTGCGATTCCCATCGCTTGGGCCGGTGAATGTCGAACTCACGGATCTGAGTTATTTTTGCCATGGTCTGACCGGTCCTAGGATGCTGTTTCGGCAAGGATCGGGAAAAAGAATTCTTTTCCTCTGATCCAGTGATTTCAGCTAGTGACTTCAGCTAGTGATTCAGCTCTGTGCGAAACAGCAATCCCACCCTCGTCGCCACTATTGTGTAGTCGGTTGTGGACCGCATGGCAATGAGTACCGCATGTCAGCACTTTATTAGTGGTAGGTGCGTACTGAACAAAGGGGCTTACCTGGACCCCTTATATACCTAGCCAGGTATCACTATGGCCAATCCATCCATCTGTATCTCCCGCCGAAAACCCTTCAGCCAATCCGGCCACCTGGTGGTACCTGCAGAGCTGCTGCTTATACCCCATACATAACACTGTCTATTTAGTATAATGGTTAAGGCATTAGGCTACAAACTGGGAGACTGAATTTTAGTCATCCTTTAGGCACAAACCAAGCTGGGTGATTTTGGGCCAGCCACTCTGGGAAGAAACCCTAGGAAAGAGGTAATATCAAACCACTTCTGAAATCCTGCCAAGAAAGCTGCAAGAACTTAGCCAGTCACAGGAGACCAAACACTGTAGGTACATTCCAAGACAGTCCAAATATTTTCAACTTTTATATTAATTGCCACTAAAATACTACTTTTTCTATCTTTTTATTATTAAAAAAGTGTAACTAACTATATAATGATTATTAGAAGTAATAATCCATCAGAAAGTACCTAATTGTCCATGAGGAAATATGTCTTGAAGTAAACAGTTTTTTTCCAATTTTGTCTTGAACAGTGAGAAATGATATACTAATTTCTTTACTGATTTTTGTTTTCCTATAGAATTCTTTTTATAAATAAAACTGAAAAATTAATGTTATATTTTAGCTGTCCTGTTAGAAAGAACTAACAAAAGTAAAAGTAAAGACTATTAAACACACACACAATCTGTGGTGAAAATAATAAGCACAATTTATTGTTTCAGTGGGACAGAGCACTGTCAGTTGCACCAGGAGTATCTATGAAATATTGGAAGAAATTGATGCAAAGGTAAGATTTTTTTAAAAAAAAAAGTGCACTGCAGGTTCACATTGACTTCAAATTTTGCAGCTGGAAGTGTAATGCTTGAAGGTAGGGTTTTTTGCACAGTTAAATGTATATTTTTGCATAAGAAAATATCTCAGTTTTAACTAAGATATAGAAATTACTTATTGTCTCTCACTTTTCCTGTCCCCCTCTATAAACAAACACACACACACAAACATTTTGATGAATGCTATACAACTGTAGATCTAATGAAGAAAGTATATATGAAATGTTTGAAGGAAGTATGGATGGGTAAGACCTACATCCATACTGAGAAACAGCTTGTTACCAACATTTCAACATAATGAAAAGGAAACTGTTCCCAGAACTTTTGATGGAGCAACTACACATTATATCCTGGCTCAAAAAGAATCAGAAGAACAATTGGAGGTGTAACCAACACTATCACCCCTACATTAAAGAGGAGGCATTCAACAGTAGATTGAGAACCTGAAGAGCTGGAAAGCACTCAGCCCTGACATGAGCCACACCTGCTAGTTAAAGAAACTAGCAGTGCATGAACACCTAGCACTACAGATGTACCAGCTACTAATAGCAAGCTCTTCCATCCATATTGAACAGTGCTGATCATGAAAGATACCCCCCTCAAAAGAACAGCATCATCCAATTACCAGCCAGTAATCTGGAAAGTGCCAGTAGGCATTATAGCTGCCAAGCTACAGGACCATACAAACAACTAATATGAGCAGAGCTCAGAAGACCATTGGGTATAACACTACTGTAGAGGCTCAAAACACCAGTTGTTCATTGATAGAACGGTTCTCCAAGACTCAAGGTCTACATAGATCAATTTGAGTACAGCCTTGATTGACCACAAGAAAGCTTAGCTTGGTACCACACCGAAGGATCTGTGTATGCTTGGCACTATACAGAGTCAACAGAAAACTAAAGACCTTTGTCAGGTACTCAGTGGAACTAAGGAAGACAATGAAATTCAACTCAAGACAGCATCCACAAATAGGAATCAAGTGTGGCATATACCAACTGCTGCTAATCAAGTACCCCTGATCAATTGATCATCAGCAAGTGTGACTATCTCTATAAAAGCTGAAGTTTTAGGAGTTTACTGGTCTCCAGCACTGAGGTATATATTAACACAATGCCAAAGAGGAAAGACATCAGCAGTGATCTTAGAGAAGCAATTATTGCTGCCCATCAATCTAAGAAGGGTCATAAAGCCATTTCCAAACAATTTAAAGTCCATCATTCTACATGTAGTCAGGAAGATTATTCACAAGTGGACAGTTGCCAATCTTCCCAGGAATGGATGTACTAGCAAATTTATCCCAAGGTCCTATCATGCAATGCTCAGAGAAATTGCAAAAAATCCAAAAGTTACATCTCAGACTCTATAGGCTTCAGTTAGCATGTTAAAGTTCATGGCAGTACAAAGAGAAAAAGACTGAATAAATATGGTTTCTTTGGAAGGGTTGCCAGAAGATAGCCTCTTCTCTCTAAAATGATAAACAAACATGGCAGCAGAGCTTAGGTTTGCAAAGTTGCATCTGAACAAATCTCAAGACTTCTGGAACACTGTTCTTTGCATAGATGAGACCAAAGATGTTTGGCTAATTGCACAATTCCAGGTTTGGTGAAAATTAAACACAATCAGCACAATCATCTCATACTAACCATCAAGCATGGTATGGACGGGTGATGATTTGGGCTTGTTTGCAATCACAGGACCTGAGCACCTTGCAGTCATTGAGTTAACCATGAACTTGTCTATATACCAAAGCATTCTAAAGTCAAATGTGAGGCCATCTTTCTGACATCAAAAGCTTGGCTAATATTGCATCACACAACAGGACAATGATCCCAAGCACACCATCAGCTATTCAACATTATGGCTGAAAAAGAAAAGAATCAAGATGTTGCAATGACCCAGTCAAAGTCCAGATCAAAACCCAATTGAAATGCTGTGGCGGGACATCCCGTGGCTGTGCATAAACAAATGCCCCCAAACTTCAATGAGTTGAAGCAATATTGTAAAGAGGAATGGGCCAAAATTCCTCCACAACGATGTGAGAGAGTGAAAAAGTCGTACAGAAAACAATTCATGCTATTGCTGCTAAAGATGATTCTACAAGCTATTGAATCATAAGGTGTATTTAGTTTTTCACACATGGCTTCTCTATTTTTGTAAAACAAATGATGACACAGTCATAGTGTAATAAATCAAGTATAGTTGTTCATCTGAGATTGTGTTTTTTAAAACTGATAAGGACCAGATGATTTTTTAAATTTTATATTGTTTGTGTTTCTTATTTATTTTTTTATTTTATTTTTTTATTTTATTCAATTACAAACAAAACACATATAAATCTAAATTTAAAAAGTATGAAAAAATACAAATACTACTGTGTACACACACACCCTGGGAGACCATTTTTATTACCTATATTTCTTCTCATATAACAACTAACAATGTACAATATATTTCAATTGTGGCCTTATCCCCTCCAAAACAGCATATATTCTTGAGCAGGTTTATTCCCTTTGCCTGCCACCAAGACTGTTTTTATAAACTCATCCCATATTTCATTTTAATTATTTACTTTAATCATTCCTTTTTAAAATTTAATTTCTGTTATCATTTATTGCCATATTCCTTATTTCATTATGCCACTCATTTCTTTGAATAACCCAATTCCGTCTCCAATATTTAACCATCACTAATCTAGCTGCCATTATCAAATTTACAATCAATTCCTTTTTTGCTTCATTTATATCTTGTTTTTCCACCAGTAACAGTAATGCAATCCTCAGTGACATATCTAAATTTACCTTCAAAAGTTCTCTAATTTCCCTAAACACCATGTCCCATATCTTTTGTGCGCTATCACAATCCCACCACATATATTTATATGTTCCAATCTCTTTCTCGCACTTCCAGCAAATATTTGTATATTTAACATCTATTTGATTTAATTTACGTGGTGTTGGGTACCACCTACATATCACTTTATATCTATTTCCCTTAACTCTGACATATTCTTATATATTCTTCTGTTCCAAATATTTTTCCAATATTTATCGTTTATTTCTCCTAAATCTGTTTCCTAGATTAATTTTAAACCTTTTGCCTGATCTTCTAGTTCAGTTAATATTTTTATATTTATTATTTAATATATATTATTATTATATTATTATTATTTAATATTCTGCATATTTTCCCAATTTTTCCTTTACCTATATATTCTTCATTTTCCTCACTTTTTTATAATCATTTCAAATTTTGTTAACTGTTTATCTTTCACCTCGAATTTTTCTTCCATTTTTATCCATTTCTCTAATTGTATTAAATTCAGTCAATTTAATTTAGTATCTGATAAAACATTATTTATTTATTTATTTATTTATTTATTTATTTATTTATTTATTTATTTATTTATTTATTTATGGGATTTATATCCTGCCCTATCTCCCGAAGGACTCAGGGCGGCTAACAACCAAACATATAATAAGTACAGAAATTAAGATAAAAATAAAATTAAAATCATCTGTGCAATATATTAAAATTAAAAACTAAAAATAAATTAAAAATTCTAAATATAATTAATTAAAATGCCTGTCAGTCCAGGTCAGCCTGGTGGAAAAGGAGTGTTTTGAGGCTGCGGCGAAAGGATTGGAGATTTTGGGCCATCCGAAGCTCAGGGGGTAGCTGATTCCATAAGGCTGGCGCTCCCACAGAGAAGGCCCTCCCCCTGGGGGTCGCCAGCCGACATTGCCTAGCTGACGGTACCCTGAGGAGGCCTTCTCTGTGTGAGCGTACTGGGCGATGGGAATTTGTTTCCGGCAGCAGATGGTCCTGCAAGTATCCCGGGCCTAAGCCATGTAGGGCTTTAAAGGTAAGTATCAGCACATTAAATCTCACCCGGAGGGCAACCGGTAGCCAATGCAGCTCACACAGGAGGGGTGTAATATGGGAGTATCGGGGTGCTCCCATCACAACCCATGCAGCTGCACTCTGTACCAGCTGAAGCCTCCGGGTGGTCTTCAAGGGCAGCTCCATGTAGAGAGCATTACAGTAATCTATACGGGAGGTAACGAGTGCGTGGGTGACTGTACGTAGGGCATCTCGGTCCAGGAAGGGGCGCAATTGGTATATTAGGCGAATCTGGGCAAATGCCCCCCCAGCCACGACTCCAATATGATCTTCAAAACTGAGTCGTGAATCTAGGAGGACGCCCAGATTGCGTGCTCTATCAATGGGAGGTAACATCTCTCTTCCTATAGTCAAAGATGGAACCTCTTGAACTAAACGAGATGACGGTATGTAGAGCCACTCAGTCTTGGCCGGGTTGAGTCGAAGCCTGTTTTTTCCCATCCAAATCTGTACCGCTTCCAGGCAACGGGACATCACATCGAGGGCATCACTGGGTTGGTTCGGGATGGAGATGAATAGCTGGGTATCATCAGCATACTGATGATATTTCACCCCGAAGCCACGGATGATCTCTCCCAGCGGCTTCATATAGATGTTGAACAGGAGGGGCGAGAGCACCGATCCCTGAGGCACTCCAAAACTAAGAGGCCTAGGGCTTGACCTCTGCCCTCCTGCTAACACCGTCTGCAAACGGTCCAAGAGGTAGGAGGAGAACCACCGCAGAACGGTGCCTCCCACTCCCAACCCCTCAAGACGACGCAGTAAGATACTGTGGTCGATGGTATCAAAAGCCGCTGAGAGATCTAATAGGACCAGGACAGAGGAATAACCTCTATCTCGGGCCCGCCAGAGATCATTCACCAGTGCGACCAATGCTGTCTCCGTGCTATGCCCAGGTCTGAAACCCGATTGGTACGGATCCAGATATTCAGCTTCCTCCAGGTTCAAAGGGAGCTGTCGTGCCACCACGCTCTCAACGACCTTCGCAAGGAAGCGAAGGTTGGAGACAGGACGGAAGTTGTTTAAAACAGCTGGATCCAATGCCGGTTTCTTGAGGAGGGGCCTTACCACCGCCTCTTTCAAGGCGGCAGGGAAGTACCCCTCACTCAGTGAGGCATTGATAACTGCTAGGAGCTAGCCTCGTGTAACCTCCCGAGATGCATAGACTAGCCAGGAGGGACACAGGTCCAACAAACATGTGGCGGCACTTAGTTTCCCCATGAACTTGTCCACTTCATCCGGAGTCACAGGATCAAACTCTTCCCAAATGTACTCGGCCAAATTCATCGTTTTCCTCTCGTCAGATACTGCCCAGTCAGAGTCCAGACCAGCCCGAATCTGAGCAATTTTGTCCACCAGATATTTACTAAATTCCTCAGCCCGTCCATGTAGGGGGTCCTCTCCCGTCTCTTGATTTAAAAGGGAGCGGACCACTCTAAATAGGGCGGCCAGGCGGTTATCTGCGGACACAATGAGGGTGGTGAAGTAGGCGCGTTTTGCCACCCTCATTGCCACAAGATAAGATCTAGAAAAGGATCTTAACTGTGTTCGGTCAGACTCAGACCGACTGGTTCTCCAAATGCTCTCTAGGCCCCTTCTCTGGCGTTTCATCTCCCGCAGGTCCTTGGAGAACCAAGGAGCGAGTTGGGACTTGCACCGGGTCAGAGGCCGCAAAGGGACAACGCGGTCGAGAGCCTCCGAAGCAGCCTGTTGCCAGGCATTAACTAAGGACTCGACCGGGCTCTGGGAGAGGGAGGTGGGAATCAGTCCAAGCGCCATCTGGAATTTATCTGGGTCCATCAGGCGCCTGGGCCGGAACCACCTGGTCGGTTCCACCTCCTGACAGCGGGCGGTGACGTGACGGAGGCCCAACCGCAGGAGATAATGGTCTGTCCATGAAAGGGGTTGTGATGTTGGAGTAACCCCACCCAGACCATTTAGCCACTGCCCAGAGATAAAAATAAGATCAAGCATGTTTCCTCCCTCGTGAGTTGGGTCCTGAGTAATTTGGGTCAGGTCCATGGCCGTCATGGAAGCCATGAACTCTCGGGCCACTTCTGATGCACTGCCCAGGGAAGGTAGATTAAAGTCTCCCAGTACCATAAGTTTTGGAAATTCAACCACCAATCCTGAGATGGCGTCAAGTAGCCTGGGATGAAGTGGACAAGATCATGGGGAAACTAAGTGCCGCCACATGTTTGTTGGACCCGTGTCCCTCCTGGCTAGTCTATGCATCTCGGGAGGTTACACGAGGCTGGCTCCTAGCAGTTATCAATGCCTCACTGAGTGAGGGGTACTTCCCTGCCACCTTGAAAGAGGCGGTGGTAAGGCCCCTCCTCAAGAAACCGGCATTGAATCCAGCTGTTTTAAACAACTTCCGTCCTGTCTCCAACCTTTGCTTCCTTGCGAAGGCTTTAATTGTATTATATTCTTTATCCTCTTCTTCCAGTCTTCCCATTTATATATATGATTTTTTTTAATTTACTAATCCAAATCTTATGGAATTTCTCCATTTCTACCACTGGTGTTAAAGGAGAAATTCCTGACATTAACCTATATCTCCATTTATTCCATAGTTCTATCAAATTTTTTAAAAAGGGATTTTGAATACTCTTAACAATTTTTTAATATCCATTTTAAACCAATATGTTTCTGTAGGATCGCCTATTTCCCTTAATTCCTTCAATTCTATTATCACTCCATAATAAATTTCTATTTACTGCTATAATATCTGGGACCACCCTTAATTGATTAGCTACCCAATAATTTCCAACATTTGGAAGACCCAGCCCACCCTTTTTAATGTTTCATACCATAATGCTTTACTTATTCTTACTCTCTTACCTCCATTACAATACACCTCCAGCAATCTCTGTATTTCCTTTAATTCTTGATCCAAAAACTTAATTGGGATCATCCAAAACAAAAAATTAATTTTTGGTAAAACTTTCATTTTTATTGCTGCAGTTCTTCTGAACCATGATAATTTTAGTTTTCCATATTGATCCATTTTATCTTTTATATCTTTTTTAACTTCTCATAATTTATGTTCTTTAATTCTTGAATATTTTTTGGGATGTCAATACCTAAATATTTGATACTATCTACGGTGGCTCAGTGGGTTAGGACGCTGAGCTTGTCGATTAGAAGGTCGGCAGTTTGGCGGGTCGAATCCCGAGTGCCGCGTAACAGAGTGAGCGCCTGTTACTTGTCTCAGCTTCTGCCAACCTAGCAGTTCGAAAGCACGTAAAAATGCAAGTAGAAAAATAGGGACCACTCCGGTGGGAAGGTAACAGCGTTCCGTGCGCCTTTGGCGTCTAGTCATGCCGGCCACATGACCACGGAGACGTCCTCGGACAAGCGCTGGCTCTTCGGCTTTGAAATGGAGATGAGCACCGGCCCCTAGAGTCGGAAACGACTAGCACGCATGTGCGGGGGAACCTTTACCTTTACTATTTTTAATTTATATTTTTCTTTCAGTACATCAATTTCTTCTTTAGTATGGTTATATAACATCATTTCAGATTTTTCCCAGTTTATTTGCAGTCCATATTTCCTGAATTCATTCAGATGTGAATATACCCTCTCTATAGTAGCTATGGGATTTTGAAATGTTAGTAATGCATCATCTGCAAATAAATTTATTTTAGTTTTCTTATATACACCAGTTCCTTCAATCAATGGATCTTTCCTAATTGCATTTGCCAAAACCTCCATGAATAATACAAATAGAACTAGGGATAAGGGGCAACCCTGTCTCGTTCCCCAGCTTAAGGTTATTGTCTCTGTAACACCATCATTTATGACTATTCTTGCCTTATTCTCTGAGTATAGTTGATTTATCACCTTTCCAAAAAAATTTCCAAAGCCTAACTTCTCTATTAATATCTTAAATATAGGCCATTCTACACAAAGGCCTTAAAATGTCTAATGCTAATAAACCAGCCTTTAATTTTTTATTCTTTATGTAATAACCTATATTTAAAACCCTTCTTACTACATCTGATATTTGTCGGCCTCTTATAAATCCACACTGATCATTTTTAATATAATTCTCTATTTGTCAATATTGCTGTAAAAATCTTAGCATCCTGATTAATAAGGGATATTGCTCTATATGATCCTAGGTTTGTAAGATCTTAATTAGGTTTCGCTATCAATACTGTCAGAGATTGCTTCCAGGAACTTAGAATAATTTCCCCTTCCATTATTTTATTAAACATTAACCTCACCTTTGGCACCAATAATCCTTTAAAATTTTTATAATATTCTGCCCTAGTCCATCTAACTCTGGTGCTTTACCTATTTTCAATTTATTAGTAACTTCCAGTATCTCCTCCTCTATTTGTGATTCCATTATTTCTTTATCATATTCTCGAATTTTACAGTTTAAATTCTTTTCTATATATGCCTGACTTTCATTCACTTTTATTTCATTTCCCTTATATAACTTTTCAAAAAACCTCTGAAATATCAACATTTTCTCTCTTTTCATGTTACATCTTTCTCCCTTTTCATTCTTTATTACTCCAATCAGACTTTTCGCCTTTTTAACTTGTGTGGCTTTAGCCAACATTCTAGAATTTTTATTACTATTTTCATAAAATTCCCTGTTTAAATAAATTAGATTTCTTTGAACCTGTTCTAACTCAATATTTTGCAACTCTTTTAGCTGATAATTCTAACATAATCCTATTCTCTCTACTTTCTATATATTTACACTCCAGTTCTTTAATTTCCTCCTCCAACCTTTTTATATGTTTTTCTTTTTCTTTTTTATATTATAAGAATATTTTATCCCTAAACCTTTTAGCTGCTTTCATTGCATCCCATATTACACCTATATTATACCTCCTTCCTCATTTATAGTCCACTTATGTCTTTTAATTCTCTTCCATTTTCTCTAAAATCTCCTTATTTTTAAAAATCCTCAAATGCATTCTGCATCTACTTGCCTGTTTATAATTACAATCTATTTCTATTTCCATAGTTACCATTTCATGATCTGATATTTTAATTATTTTTATCTCTGCTTTCATTATTTTAGATAACATTTCCAATGTTACAAATATATAATCTATTCTTGTAAAAGATTTATGTCTACTAGAAAAATATGTATAACTCTTGATTGCCATGTAATTCTCTCCAAACATCTTTTAATCTATTTTTATTAATAAATTTTCTTAAATCTCTATTATTGTTCTATTTCAACCAGGCTGCTGTTGCTATGATTCAAACAGATAAACTCCACGGAAATGATTTCATGCAGATTATTTTAATTCATCAGGCATTCTCTAAACATTAACTCTCAGTTACTGAAGAGATTCTTCTGAAGTACATTTCATAATCTGGTCCCATCATGTAGTGTGAAAAGAAATAATCTTTCTCACGTTAAGAGAACAAAGGCTGCCGTGGCTGGCTCCATTAAACCCTGCTGGATTACACATTGCCAAGAAAACCCCTGGTCTCCCCCTCCCAGTGGCCAATCCAAAACACAGATGTGACCAAGTAACTTAAAACTACATTACCCAGAAGGCTATCCCTTAAGGGGACAGTTCTTAATTCATAAAATAACTGTACTCTGACCAGCACAATTATTATACTTTATTTCTGCTTTTTATAGATTAGATTCCTGTATCCATAACCATATTATAATCACCTGCCATTATCACATAACCTTTTTTATTTCTTCTATTTCTTTATATACCCTATTATAAAACTCTCTTTGATTTGTATTAGGTGCATACAAATTTGCTAAAGTGACCTCTTGTCCATAAATCAAGCCTTGAATTATAAGAAATCTTCCCATATCATCCCTTTTTATGGCTTTTATCTTAAATTCACATCTTTTAGCTACCATGATTGCTACCCCTCTTGCTTTTGATGTACCAAATGCCTTTTCATATACATTAGCCCAGTATAACCTAAGTTCATTCACCCCTTCTTTCTTTTGTAAAAATACATTTCTATTTTCTCTTTTGATTTTTCAATTCTTGCTTGTTTATATTTTTTCCACAAGCCATGTATATTCCATGTAGCTACCTTCAATGATTTCCCCATCTATTCCTTTTATTAATATTCCCTTTGGTCTCCATATGTGCTCTAACATAAATCTTAAAAACTAAAACTACAAAGTAAGCATATTGTCCTAAAACATAAATAACTTCTTATCTTTATTAGACTTAGCCACCCATATAGACATATATTGTTCCCTTCCCTTCAGGAGATCTTCCTCCTCTCCGCCGCTTTGGGCCTCTTGGGGGAGAAGAGGAGCCATCCCTGCACGGACTTTGGTCGCCCACTCCATCTCCCTTGACCATCTTTACCCTTAATTTCTACACCCAAACATATATTGTAAAATTACAAATACTTATATACTATCTCTACAACGAACTTGTAACTCCTGTTGCTTCATCCAGTTTTCCTTTCCCTGTAGATCTTTTGTATTGATGATTCTGTGCTCCCTTAATTTCTCCATCGCCTCCTCTTTTGTTTCAACTCTGCAAAACCTTCCACCCTAAGAAAATCTTAAAAAAAGGATATTCCCAGCTGTAGTTAATGTTATTTTTCTTCGGTATTTGACAAACTTGATGCATCTCTCTCCTCCATTGTAAAGTCTCATTGCATAAATCTGGAAAAACCTGTATCTGATGCCCCCAAAACATTATAGATGACATGTTTGCAATTTGCACATCAATTGCTCTTTTTTTTGCATATGACCAGTTACACCGCAATATTTCTTTGCAATTTTCTTCCCAACGTTTTTGGGCTGACTCTATGTATTGCATCAATATCATATTTTGTAAAGGGCACATCTGGGAGGATCGAGGTAGCCCAATCCAGTACTGCTTGAATAAATTTTGCTTCATTTTCTTCACTTTTCTCCATACATCCACGTATACGTAAATTTGACGCTGACAATCACGTATCTCAATCAAATCCTTTTTCACTTGATGCATCATAGTTGTCTGACTTTTTAACACCTTATCATGTTCTCCCATCTGAATCTTCACTTCTGTAATATTTCGTGTCATATCCTGACTTTGTTTCGCCAGATCTGTTATTCTCACATCCATATTATCCATTTTATTTTTTATTTGCTTCAAATCCTTCCTTATATTTGTCTTCATTTCTTTTTTATTTATCTTCATTTCTCTTAACTCTTGTAAGAGAATATCAAGTTTATCTGGTTGAGTCAGTGACTTCTCAGGCAATTTTTTCCTCGCATCCATTTCTAAGGCTTTTCCCCCTCGAATCAGACATAGATCTGAAGGTCTAAGGCCTGCTTTGGGTCTTTGCCAAACACTTTCTGCACTTTGGCTGTGTTTTAACATCCAACCATCAAAAAGAGCTCTTAACCTTCTAAGAATTTTTACACAGTCCATAGTCCATACACTTCACTTTTTCTCTTTATCTTGTCCTTATCAACTTACCTCCGTGAAAGCAACATAATGGAAATAAAAAAATCCAAAGGCAGCAACTATCTTTATTACACACACCTTATCAAGGCTCTGTCTTAAAAGTGTTTAATATTTTCACTTTCTCCAGATCTCAACTGTACACTTATAAATCAGCTATTATCTTTTCAACTTTACTCCTTTAAACTCTCTCCAAATTCTTTCTCCTATCAGTCTTCAATCATAGGGCCCCTACTCTCCCCATAAGCCTTCAAAAGTCTCTTAGTCAAACATCCAAATTCAAAGCTTCTCTGGGAAAAAGTCCAAAACCGAATCAAACACAACCCAAACTTCAGGAAGAAAGCAAGGGAAGTAACTCACATTTCATAATCTCTTAAATTTTCATAGTCCTTAATTGGGTGTTATATTTCTTAATAAATTCTCTGTGATGGTCCGGGGGAGACAGAAATTCAGCGTCCCTCATCCATCCAAGCTAGCTTTACTCCCCCCAGATGATTTTTTAATATGTCCTGATATGTAAATTAAAGAACTCAAAGAGGGTGTGTTTCTTTTTCACATGACTGTAAAAATGTTTGTGTGATTATAGTAAGAAATTTTTACTGTCCAGAAAAAATTATAGAGTTAGAAAAACAAAGATGGCTTAAATGATAAAAAGATGGCAGGAGCTCTCTATGAAGAAATTGTCAAGTTGGAAATTTTTAATTTAAGGAAAAGAAGCTGATGTAATAGAAGTTTATTTTTTAAAGATTGCATGATTTGGAGAAAGTGAGATATAAATGTATCTATTTTAAACATTATAAAGTCAACATTATCTACTGAAGCTATAATGATTCGGAATAGATAAGAAATATTCTTTTCATTCAGCTACAGTTAAAATGTAGAATTCAGTTTCTGAATGCTGCATATGATGACCGTAAATAACTTCAGAAGATAAGAAGACAAATCTATGAAGAATTTAAGGATTAAATACATTTTACCTATTGGTACCAGTGATTTGTGGATTTTCTTATGAATGTTGGACTTGCAATTGAAACAGTAAAAAGTAATTGATGATATGATCTTGGGACAACACTGATTTGTCATTAAAAAGCAATTTACAGTGGTCATATAAAATGTTTTTCGCAAGCCTATGTTCTTAAATTAATTAGAATTTCTATTTTTTAAAATCATGTTTTGGAAAAAAAACACATTTGAGAAGATAGGAAAGTTATAGCAATTTATATAAAAACTTCAAGTTCTGCAAATGAATACATCTAATATTAAACATTAATATTAAACTGAAATGAAAATAAATAAGTCATTTACTTTTGATTGGATTAGGAGAGCTGACCAATTAATTCAGGAGGAAAATGATGAAGTTATTCCATACTGCATAGCTATTGGTGATGTGAAGAAGCTTGTTACATTTTTCATTTCAAGTGGTCAACTTAAAGAAGCTCTGTTAGTTGCACAGGTACTATTTCATGTGCTTATCATAGTGTAATAAATATTATCCTACCATTAGATAAAACTTTAATGATATACTATTTACCTATAGATTCTGGCACTTATAGGAAAACTTTAGCATATTGTATAAGAAAATACTGTATTTGAATAAATTATCTAAAAATAATTGAAAAATAAACTGAGCATATAGCACAACTAAAATAATATTTATTAAAACAATACTTGATTCAGAATATATTAGTATTAAAACTAATAGTAAAACTGTTTTCTACTGTAATGACCAACCTGATTTGCAAAGTTAATTATAGATAGAATTATTCTGTATGAATCTTAGAAAATGTCACTGTGGTGTTTTAGCTATTTCATTATAAATACAGCAAGTGAAATAATGCTGATAGGTTGGGACAAGATCTCAGAATGCCAAATATTTAAGTTCAGCATTTATTTGAGCATCTATATAAGCTATAAAACAAAACTTCAGAATTTGGGTTAACAATATCATTGTATTGTAGTGGTAATATTTTCAGCATTGTTATATGAAGCCTACTTTACAAGTAAATTGGTATCTCCCTACCTCTGACTGGTGCTAAGAGTTATAATGAATAATTTATTAGTTTTGACTCATACTATTTTATTCCAGGCAGCTTGTGAAGGAAATGTGAATGCATTTCAGAGTTCAACAGCAGATGAGTCAGAACATTTTGAAGGGAATAGCATAGAAAATTACAATGAGTAAGTTTATACAGAAAATAGAAAATGCATTTTTCATGTATTTTTATCTTGGTTATAGATTGAAAAACATTGTATAATAATGGGTCAGTTAAATAATAAACATTGCTTTATACTGCCTGAATAGAATGTTTATAAAACAATATTTTCAGTGTTAATTGTATGCTAATTGACTTTGTTTCTTTTGGTTAAAGTTAAAAAATGTAAAAACAGCTCTTTTAAAAAATGTTTATAGATTGACAGATTAAGACTTTACTTCTCAATTAATCAGTCCAAGAATAAAATGAAATCCAAGTTGGAACTGGAAAGAGCTTAAGTAGTTCATTTTTTTATGAATCAGAGTTGATTTAATCTTTCACAGTTACCACATTGACGATACTTGTGTGCCACTGATAGAATTTAGACAGACAGATAGATTTTGTTGATTTGGTTAAAGAGTTTAAGCTAAATATTGGAACAATCTGAGAGAGATAAAGTAATCATGGGATTTAGGAAAAACTTTGCCTATTTTTGACAGTAAATATTAACATCATTTGTTTCCTATAGTCTTCTACATAAAGTCAGTAAAGAACTGGCGGAGTGGTATTTTCAAGATGGCTGTGCAGTGCTGGCTGCTTGTTGTCATTTAGCTGTTGAAAATATTGAGGTAAATGATTTAGAAATAGAAAAGTACTTACCTTTCTCTATATTTGTACACTTTCTATTTAATAAGACAATGTTGTTCCTTTTAAATTGTTGTTACATCCCAAAGGTATTCAGGATGTTAACTATGGACAATATAAAAGTATATATAAAAGATTAAACCTAGGTTGGTAGATAACTATTTCCACATCACTTTTTGTAGGAATAAACACATAGTTACTGTTATAGGGATTAGTACTTTAAAGGCAGACATCTCTTCCTGATCAACTTTACATACAGGCTTTTTGCTTTTCATTTCTGCATGATACTGCATATGGATCATACTACTGTCAGATAAATATGTGCTCGTCCTACAAATGTTTGTAAAACTTGTAAAACCACAGGCAGAAGAAGGGGGAGCAGAAGTGAAAGTGTGGGGCATTTTGTAGGAAAGGTGCAGTCCCATTTTAAATTTTGTTAGCTAATTAAGGATGCTTGACATACACTCTGAAGATGAAAGTTTCACATCCATTTCCTAATGGGGATTGATTGCCACCTCAACAGTGAGGAATTTGGTGAGCCTGATCATCAGTACAGTATTATCAGAAGGGAATGGGAATTATTGTTTTGCAATGTTCTGCATTAGAAATTTTATGTATGTATGTATGTATGTATGTATGTATGTATGTATGTATGTATTAATAAATAAATAAGAATTTAATCCTTAGTCTCTTCAGAGAGCATTGGGAAAGATGCTAGTCTGAAAACCTCAGAAACTATTAAGACTGCGCATAGACAACACTTTTCTAAATGGATCTAAATGGTCAGACTAGGAGTTACCCATCATGTTTTAAAATATGGGATCCTTTTTTACATGTGAATCTTCTGAATTACTATATGATGGAATAACAAAAACTTGCTGGAGGTCAGGATTTATGGGGAGAGGTTCAGAAATGATAAATGCCAGTGATGAACATAGTAACAACTTGTACTTTTATCAGGGCTATTATATAAATATGCTGGAAATATTTACAGGTATTCTTTGCCTCATACCTACTTTAAGGGGAAAAATATTTCCTATTTTGTATTTCCTAAAAACATTTGCACATTTCAAATCTAATTTGAGTATTCCATGCATTAATGTATGATTAACAACTAAGTATTAACCCTTAAAATCATTCAAGGTAGCCGTGCTTTTGTCAAAATTCAAAATTGAAAACCTTCCACTTCTCTTAAATATTCTTACTTTTTAAAAAGTTTCCATATCAATTCATTAAGTTAGAAATTTCAAGATTTTGTGGGGGAAGTAGCCCAGTGCATTTGATGTGGAAATCTGATGTTGAACATTTCTTTCAGGGGATACACAATTTTGCTATATATACAATTAATTTGAAATGAGTGCTTCTAACTATCATGCCAGTAAATCATTTATCATAATGTTTTCTAGACAGAGGGCTTGCTAGGATATAGATTTCTATATTCATGAATCTCAGCATATGTTCAGTATAATGGATTTATAAAGTATTGTCTGACATCTAAAAAAATGAACATACAAGTAGTGTATGACAGGAAATACACATTCAGCACCAAATATGCGGTTTTATTTATGAAAGTGTCTGAAGTTATAGAGTTGTAATTAATGTTATTATTCTGCAGTAGCAGCCAGTGAAGTCACTGGAATAGCAGTTCTCAGATTCCTATAATGTTAGTTCAGGTATATTTTTTACACTTCAGCTCTCAAGTTTAAGTCTGACACAGAGGAGCCATAAATGTATGTATTTCAGGAAATAATAGTGTCTGGAAAATCCATATATACAGACTGTTCCTGAAACTTCCATGCACACAGATAAAACATTTAGTTATGAATGATGTGGGAATATTGCCTGCTGTTTAGTGGTAATAGTATTTCCTTTGCTATTCTTAGTCATGAACAGGATGATTTGATAAGGCCCATATGAGAAGATTTGTTAAGGCTCCTATGGTTAAAACCCATATTTAGAACTGGCACTAATATTTGCCCTGAATATCTCCTGGACAAAAAATGTGAAGTATAGTTCCTTCCCTTGAGATATCTTTTGTGATTTGACAGTCTCTGGTCATTGTTTTCTTCCTTCAGAAATGTTTATTATAATGTGTTGTATAGGTGGTGGATATGAATACTAAGGCTAAACATTTGCTACAACTTTTGACTTCTTTGTGCAAGCCAACTCCTTTTCAAATCACGTTCCTCATCTGAAAAGCAGCTGGTCTGAAAAGATGATACCCATAAAGTAATAATCTTGTAATAGATCATGTGGAACACTTCTCAGCAGACCTTCATAAAGGGCCATTGAGTGGATAAACTGCTGTTTAGTGGAACAGTAGCTACTGTTCATCCCAGCTGATAATCTCAGAGTGTCCTGAGTCCTGAAGTTCCTTAATGAAAATTGAGATGTTCCGATCTTCACCAGTAATTTATATTTATTTATTACAGCTCTGAGGCTAGCTATAAATAAGATATTGAGTAAAAGAAATATTACATCTTCTATATATAGGTAAATGAAAAAATAATAAATTATGGAGTGTGAATCTTCTCATACATTTTGCAGCAAGTTATGGTATGTAGATACTTTATCTGTTCTTTATAATGTGCATTTCTTGGCTGATGAGAAACAAACTTAACAGGAAAGAAGCCATTTTTTTCCATACTACTGAGGGTCTGGTCTTTCTGGCTGCCTTTCATCTTATAAAGGTCAGATGAATAAAAGAAGTGCGTCATTCACTCTAGAAAGTCCAGATAATGACAGTAACTTGGCTCTAGCTATCTCTCCCATTGAAATGGTTTATTCGTGGTTTGTTTAGGTTGCTAGGCTATGAATAAAAGATTTAGCCAAAATGTGTGGATCAGATTCAGTGATGCATGTTTTGTCACTCTGAAATGTGGGCTTGAAAATGAATGCTAATATGATAGTCACAATGAATCCTTGTTAGGCTTAATGATTTTTTTTTAATTGAGCAAGCTTGCCATGGCAAACCTGATTCGAGGAAATGAACTGGAGTTGGCAGTCAGCGTGGGCACCGTCTTAGGAGAATGTGCAGCTCAGGCAACGCATTATGCACTAGAGTTACTGGCAAGAAAATGTATGACTATTCCAACATGGTAAGAACTGTTAGTCCAAATTTTTTTTCTTTAGAAACTGGACATTTTACAGAATACAGAAGCCTCATGTGTTCAGAATTTGCTTTTAAGAAATCTGTTTTTTATATCCTAGGATTTCAGTTCCAATGCCCTTAAAACAGAGAAACATTGTATAAGATTAGTGATAGATTGTCATTTGGCTATTTTCAAACACATTGAAATTGTAACTAAAATACCAGTAGGAAGAAGTTTTTATTAGAATTTTAGAACTGTGGTCTGCTTGCATGCTTGAAATATATTATAATCACATTTGTGTACTAGGTTTGTTTCTTTGTACTGTCTAAAACTAATTCATATACAGTACAGATATTTTGAGCTTATTATTCCTGTGGTGCCGTGTTAAAATATTAACATGATTTTCATGGGAGTAAAAATTGCTCCTGTAATTCACTTGCAGTAAGGTCTTTCTATGTTCATTAACAATATATTAGAAAAATGTTTCTACAAATTTAAATAATCCACTAAAGTGTCCCACAATGAATATTTTACTTCCTAGAGGATAGAAATAAAGGTAAAGGTAAAGGTTTCCCCGCACATGCGTGCTAGTCATTTCCAACTCTAGGGGCCGGTGCTCATCTCCGTTTCAAAGCCGAAGAGCCAGCGCTTGTCCGAGGACGTCTCCGTGGTCATGTGGCTGGCATGACTAGATGCCAAAGGCGCACGGAATACTGTTACCTTCCCACCGTAGTGGTCCCTATTTTTCTACTTGCATTTTTACGTGCTTTCGAACTGCTAGGTTGGCAGAAGCTGAGATGAGTAACAGGTGCTCACTCTGTTATGTGGCACTCGGGATTCGACCCGCCAAACTGCCGACCTTCTGATCAACAAGCTCAGTGTCCTAACCCACTGAGTCACTGCGTCCCTGTGAGGATAGAAATAGTCACTATTAAATCAGTTTTCTTCCAGTGCAAATATAATTTGCATTTTTAATTTTTACCTTGCCTCCCTTTGGTCTTTCATCTCCATCTTATTCTAGCAGGGAATAGCAGAGATTTGAGAAAGAGGGAATTAATCAGAGAGGATGCTTATAGTAGGATGCAGTATTTTGTTTTTTAAATTCTTCTGCCTTGATTCTTTGGAGTGAGAATATGGCACTATATAGAGCCACAGCAGTGTCAACATACCTGTAAGAGAGACTCAAGGAAAGATAATATTTGGAAATATAAACTTTCATATGAAAAAATGTATTATATTTGTCGGTTGGCTATACCAGTTTAGTACAAATTGGTCTGACTTATCTAGTTATATGTCATACCACATTATATATTTGGGTCAGAACCAAATTGATATCTCTTCATTGCTGTAAATATTTTATGAACCATTTGAGGCTTCTGCAGTGGATTTTTCTTCTATTTCCTCTTTTCCAGGAGTTTCCAAACCCCACTTTATTTTAATTTCATGGATTCTGCAACAGTGTGGGAAGTAGAGACTGAAAGGGAGGATAAAAATAGTCTCTTTCCCATTCTGCTGGATCAAGAATCTCCTTTTAAAAATTGTCATTCAAAATCATATGTATTTGGATCATAATCTGGACCAGAACTTTATGAGAAGACAATTTTTGCCTGCTTCGCAGCTCAGTTTCCTTTCTTGGACATGTAATATTTTTAGTATTTTGACCTCTGAGTTGGGAAATCTGTTGATTTTTCTCCTTATTTATGAGAAATAGAAAATTAACACTGAACTGAAATTTAACTGAGTGGATGTTGATGTTAATATTTAGCACTATGTTGTATATTATAACTTCAGTATCTTTATTATAGCTTTCCACCACTTGGATACAGGTACCTTTTGTTTCTATAGATAAATATTTTAATGTCTTTTAATTACATTAAAAATAACAGTAAATCCATTAGATGATATTGATTTTTCAACTTGAATAAAATATTATTGGTATGAAATGTATAATAGATTACTTGGTAAAGTTTTAATAGACATCATATGGATTCCAAGAGCATTAACTGTGAGAAGACTAAAGACAAATCCCCTAAAACATACCATTACCCAGAAGGGACATCATTAATATTTATACAGTTTAATCATTGCAATTTTTATAGCATAAAACTACTATAATTAAAAATACTCTTGCACTGTAAACATGTCAAACCTAGAATTGAGGACTTACATAGTAATTATGTATGTGTGTGTGGTATACGGAGGTAGAGAGAGCCATTTTGGTGTAGTGGTTAAGGCATCAGGCTAGAAACTGAGACACTGTGAATTAAAGTGCCACCTTGGGCCCCACTCTAGCTAGGTTATCTTGAGCCCGTCACAAAACAGTTCTGAAAATGCTTGCCAACAAAACTGCAGGGACTTGACCAGACAATCTCCAAGAATTAGACACAATTGAATGAGAGAAAAAAACAGAAATATAAACGTCAAGCAATTTCAGGGCTTTTGTTATAATGTCACTTTATTTGTTCCATAGGGATTTAGCAGGAGATCTTCTCATGATGATTCCTGATAACGAATTACAATTAATAAAACTGTGTGCTTTTTATCCTGGATGCACAACAGAGATAAATGACCTACATGAAAAGGTACACTTGAGGGGCCAACTGTCTCTTAGCCATTTATGTGAGTAGCAGAAGAGGTTTTATGCTCATTAATTCCTAGTTATGTTTATTAGAAGATTCCTTCTATTACAGAGAATTGACCATTAGAATTTTAAGTTTACTATATTACTGTGAAAAGTATATATGCAAGTTTACATATGATATTAAACAGATTACTTCTCTCAACACATAATATAATATAATGTATTCTATGCACATAATACATTTAGTTCAATTAAACTCAGGAACAATCCCCACTTGAAAAAGAGTGACTGCACATAATAACAATGTTGTCTCTTCTAACACAAGTACATAAGCATAGATGCAGTGCAAGGTGGTATTATAGAAAACAAGGTCATTAAGATTGCACACTGGCCTGAATTCGAAGGATAAGAGGCGATTAAGGGTGCATGTGTGCATACACGCTATATACATCAGTAACTTCTTTAAAGAGGCTACAGTACATCCTCTTCTGAGCTTGAAAAATGATTTCATCAGAGGTTTGGCCAGCAAAGGCAAACATGAGAGTAGTAAAATCCCATTTGAAGTGTGGATTGGGAAAATGTCTGATTTAAGGTGGCACTAAGCAGTTGTGGAGATAATGTTCTCTCTCTCTCTCTCTCTCTCTCTCTCTCTCTCTCTCTCTCACACACACACACACACACACACACACACAAAGATCTTTGTATAGGAGCTATGGCACGGTTCTGAGGGTTATGTCCCCAAAGCCCTATTAATGTTTTGTTAGCATACAAATTACACAAGCACAGAGGTACAATAGTGGCTGAAGATATGAGCATTGCAGCCACACCTTGCTCCTCTGCATGGTCTGCCCATATGCTCTTGTGCCCCTATGCTACAGGTTAGAGAAGGAAAATAGAGTTGCAAGAAAGCTCTGCACTTCATTTCAACTATATCAGACTTACTTTGTGAACATAAACAGTTTTATACCCTTCTCTGCTGATAATTACATTAATTTGTTTGTTTCTATCCACTTTCATTTTCAGTGCAGATTACCAGATGTAGAAGAATGTATGCAATTAGCAGAGAAAGCTCAGAAAGATGGAAATATATTTGAGTCAACAAAATATTATTTGTTAACTGCAGAATCAGAAAAGGCACTTCCTATAGGAATTCAGTATGTCAAAGGTAAGCCTTGAAATAATTCTGAACCATTTTTTAAAAAATACTAATGTGTTTTCTTTATCTGTTCTTCTGTTCAACTTCTTAGTCAATTTTTCTTTCCTACTGCTATTTAACAGAACAAATTAGTAGTTCAGATTGGACACTTGATGCAGTGTATCCTTTTTTGGATCTTCTCAGCTATATACGCACAGAAAAATTGTTGCTGCATAAATGTAGTAAGTAAGTATTTTAATACTAAAATTGGGAAAATGAGTCTTAACTTTTCAAATTTATTCCTTGATTTTGCTTGACAGGATTGACAAATATACAAACATTCTACATCATTTGTGAACTTTATCTAATCATTTTTATAGTCTCCCAGGCCTTAAAAGCGTAATATTTATTTTCATCACTCCTTTCCTTACCTTTTCTCCTCTGTATTAGTGTCTCTCACACAAGAACCTATTCCATTAATCTGACAAAGTAGACAGAATCAGTGAAAGCTAATGCAGCAGTAAAATTGGTTATACTTTAAAGTAACAAAAAATACTTCTTTGGAGATTTCCTTTTCCACATAAGCCTTGTATTATAAACAGGTGGAATTGTTTTTTTATTCATACTTTATTTTAGCAATGTTATACTATGAACAAGAATAGTTTTATATTTTGATATGAAAAAGGATAACCTTAGATTACTAATCAAAATAAAAATAACATTCAATTAGAACAAGCACTTCTTTAAAACAATTTATCTGAATTTTATAATATATTCATTTTGCTGCTTTGAGAAAATCTGGAAAGAAAATCCATTTTTTGACAAGCTTTATAAGGGGTGTTGTCTATGGTAGTACAATAGTAAAGTTATCTTAAACTCAGTACCCTCCAACTGTTTAGAATTACAGTTCCATTACTACAAGCAGATACAGGTACCAACCATGTTTTCTACAGTGAATACTGCATATAACCTGGAGACATGGTTTTAAGGAAAGCTAACTGAATTTCCCCTTTACCTGATGAAAGAATACTAGAATAGCAATCAGGACACGGGCGGTCTTGTCGATATCACCTGGGAGGAGTTTGATTCTGTGACTCCGGAGGAAGTGGACAGGATTATGGGGAGACTGAGCTCCACCACATGTTTATTGGACCCATGCCCTTCCTGGCTGGTTTATGCAGCCCGGGAGAGGACACGCAGCTGGTTCCAAGCAGTTATATCAGCTTCTTTGAGTGAGGGTAGCTTCCCTGCCGTCTTGAAAGAGGCGGTGGTGAGGCCTCTCCTCAAGAAGCCTGCCTTGGAACCAGCTGTATTGAACAACTTTCGTCCGGTCTCCAACCTTCGCTTTCTTGCGAAGGTTGTTGAGAGTGTGGTGGCGCATCAGCTCCCTTTGGTCCTGGATGAAGCGGATTATCTAGACCCGTACCAATCGGGTTTCAGGCCCGGGCACAGCATGGAGACGGCATTGGTCGCGCTGGTGAATGATCTCTGGAGGGCTCGGGACAGGGGTCATTCCTCTGTTCTAGTCCTATTAGACCTCTCAGCGGCTTTCGATACCATCGACCATGGTATCCTGCTGCGGCGTCTCAGGGGATTGGGAGTGGGAGGCATGGTCTTACAGTGGTTCTCCTCCTATCTCCAGGGACGCTCGCAGTCGGTGTTGACAGGAGGGCAGAGGTCGACCGCGAGGTCTCTCGTTTGTGGAGTTCCTCAGGGGTCGGTCCTCTCGCCTCTCCTGTTCAACATCTGCATGAAACCGCTGGGTGAGATCATTCGTGGCTTTGGAGTTGGGTATCATCAGTATGCTGATGATACCCAGCTTTTTCTTTCGACCCCAAACCACCCCAGTGATGCCCTCAACGTGATGTCCCATTGCCTGGAGGCGGTTCGGGTCTGGATGGGGAGGAACAGACTTCAACTCAACCCCGACAAGACCGAGTGGCTTTGCATACCTTCATCCCGGGTCTATTCGGATATTCCATCTCTTTCTATGGGGGGTGAATTATTACCCCCCGTAGATAGGGCTCGCAACTTGGGAGTCCTCCTAGATTCACGGCTCACCTTGGAAGATCACATGGTGGCTGTGACTAGGGGGGCTTTCGCCCAGGTTCGCCTGGTGCGCCAGTTGCGGCCCTATCTAAGCCGGGATGATTTATGAACTCATGCGCTCGTGACCTCTCGTCTGGACTACTGCAACGCTCTCTACATGGGGCTTCCCTTGAGGACCACCCGGAGGCTCCAACTGGTACAGAATGCAGCCGCGAGAGTTGTGTTGGGAGTCTCCCGATACTCCCACGTTACACCTCTGCTCCGTGAGCTGCATTGGTTGCCAGTTGTCTTCTGGGTGAGATTCAAGGTACTAGTAATGGTGTTTAAAAGCCCTACATGGCAGGGGTCCGGAGTACCTTAGGGAACACCTGCTGCCGACATCAATCTCCCTCCGCCCTGTGCGTTCCCACAGAGAGGGCCTCCTCAGGGTGCCACCGGTCAGAGAATGTAGATTGGTGGCCCCCAGGGGGAGATCTTTCTCTGTGGGCGCCCCAGAATTATGGAACCAGCTACTAGTTGAGCTCCGGACGGCGCCCGATCTCCGCTCCTTCCGCCGCGACCTAAAAACATACTTGTTCGAACAAGCCGGCCTGGCCTGAGGGGGGATTGGGGGGGTTTATTATTATTTTATTGGGGTTATTTATTATGTATTAATTGTTCTTTTAACGGGCATGTATTTAATTACTTTTAACTTTTGTAATTTTGTATTTTATTCTTGCCCTGTACACCGCCCTGAGTCCTTCGGGAGAAGGGCGGTATAGAAATATTAATAAATTAAATTAAATTAAACTATATAGTGATTAATATCAGCTCCAGAAGAATGAAATGATTAGATTAATTTTATGGCACCATGTGATAAAGAGAAAGAATGACCTTGTTAAACATATATGTGCAGTTCTGTATGTTTTCAAACTTTACTTTCAGTGTTGTTAACACTTCTGGCATATACTGTATAACCAATACATGTTTTTGTGATTCCTATGGAAACTGACACTGAAAAATGGAAAAATAATGTAACCAAATTTTTAAGAAATAATTATGAATGACCTCTTAATCCTCCTTAATCTCAGTAACACAGAATACTGTAGTTCCCCTTTTTAATATTTTTTCTCCCAACTCTAGAATAGAACAGAATAGAATAGAATAGAACAGAACAGAACAGAATTCTTTATTGGCCAAGTGTGATCGGACACACAAGGAACAGCAAATAAACAGTATTAAGATGCAAAAAATAAACAATGCAATACTAAAGAAAATTAATAAATTACACAAAAAACCCTAAACAGGACCAAGAAATAGAAAAGGGAAAAAATCCAGGTAGTAATACAAAACATGCCTATCTCATACAGAAATCACTGGTTTACAAAAGATATCTGATATAAATTGTTATCAAATAGAAAAGTTTTAAAAAACTAAAAATACTACTCTGTTGTAAAATAATGTAAACTCTATATCAAAAAAAAAACATATTGCTTTATTTTCCAATTAGTTCAAAAAATTGTCTTTCCCAAACCAGTTATACATTTCCAAAAGCCATTGCCTAATAGTTGAAGTAATAATGGTGGCTTTAATTTACTGAACTTGCAAAAATGTTATTGGTCTTATATTTTAACAAAACCAAAAGTAGAATGAAAAATTGTTATAATACAATTCTCTTAGGATCCTCTTACATTCCTGGCAATTTCTTGGATCAACATGTAAGTATTTTATTTCCTGGATAGCGTGCTGTGAGAAATCTTTGGGATTTATTATAGTGTAGATTGGACTTTAATATTGAAACTCGTGAATATATAACTCTTTGCTAAAAAATAGGTGGTAAATGTTTTATTCAAAGATATGGGAGGAAGCCAGGATAGTGATTTTAAATCAATTAATATATAATAACAACATTAAGGATTTTTTCCACCTTCAAAGTCAATATGGATTCCTAGTTCACAACAATGGAAATATTTTCAATATAAATGTGTTTGACAGCACAGTGTGGACCAAGTGCCCTGGCCAATTCAAAGGTACCTGAGCCAAGTTCTTATCTAATGGAAATTACAATAGAACTTAAACTCACTTTCTCTTTCTCTTTCTGTCACACACACACACACACACACACACACACTTATCTATCAAATGTATATATATGGCTGCCTATCTCATAAGAAGTGTGGCATGCAGCAAAAAAAGTATAAAACATGTCAAACATCTCAGATGCTAATAGAATTTACCAATCATGAACTAAAGAATTAGAACCTTCAATAATGCTTTAGCAATAGTTGCAAAGTCCTTAAAAATATTAAAGTTATATCAGATTTAAATCTAAAATTGATTCCAATGAATTATATTTCAAGTCTCTAGAAGAAAGGACATTTGCTTTTTCTTTGCTGATGATGCAAAAAAAAAAAGAGAGATCACTGACCCATAAGAGGTAAAAGAGAGTGGGAATTTTGAATAGACTAAGGAAAAATAGAACAAAAACTCCTCTTCCTTAACCCTTTCTGACTAATCTTCATTCATTCACTAATAAGGTGGATGAAATACTTCTTTTAAACAGATGCAACTTTGATTTTTACAACTCAGCAGCAATCTGCTTCACTGAAATCTGGCTAAATGAATCAATTGATGGTTACGGCTTGCAAATCCCAGGGTTTCAGATACAGAGGGCAGACAGAATTGCAGAAATATCCAATATTTATTTAATAATTTTATTTTATTAAATTTCTATACCGTCCTCCTCCCAAAGGACTCAGGGCGGTGTACAGGGCAATAAAATGCAACATACAAAAGTTAAAAAAAATTAAATTAATTAGCCCTAACAATAAATAGTTAAAATAAACCCAAACCCTTAGTCCAGGCCGGCCTGTTCAAACAACCAAGTCTTCAGGTCACGATGGAAAGAGCGAAGGTCGGGAGCCGTCCGGAGCTGAACAAGCAGTTGATTCCAAAGGGCTGGCGCACCCACAGAGAATGCTCTCCCCCTGGGGGCCTCCAGCCGGCAATCCCTGACCGACGGCACCCTGAGGAGGCCTTCTCTGTGGGAGCACACAGGACGAAGGGAAGTTGATGCCAGCAGCAGGTGCTCCTGTAAGTAGTCCGGACCCATGCCATTTAGGGCTTTATAGGTCATCACCAGCACCTTGAATCTCACCCAGAAGGCAATTGCAACTCGTGGAGGAGAGGTATTAATTTAATTTAATTTAATAATTTGATTTCTATACCGCCCTTCTCCCGAAGGACTCAGGGCGGTGAACAGGGCAATACACAATAAAAATCAGATACAAAAAT
This sequence comes from Vipera ursinii, assembly GCF_947247035.1. Taxonomy (NCBI): domain Eukaryota; kingdom Metazoa; phylum Chordata; class Lepidosauria; order Squamata; family Viperidae; genus Vipera; species Vipera ursinii. Next base: position 28,167,829 of record NC_139521.1, read on the forward strand.
TAAAAAACCATTAAAAACCAATTAAACATCATGCCCATAAAATCAATACATATTAAGTTAAAAACTAATTTTAAAAAACCCAACCCCACCCCGTCAGACCAGGCCAGCTTTTTCGAAAAAGAATGTTTTAAGATCGCGCCGGAAGGAGCGAAGGTCGGGGGCCGTCCGGAGCTCAACCGGTAAGCTGTTCCAAAGGTCTGGCGCGCCCACAGAGAACGCTCTCCCCCTGGGGGTCGCCAATCGGCATTCTTTGATCGGCGGCACCCTGAGGAGGCCCTCTCTGTGGGAGCACACTGGACGGAGGGACGTTGACGCCGGTCGCAGGTGTTGCCGTAGGTAATCCGGACCCATGCCATGAAGGGCTTTGTACGTCATAACTAACACCTTGAACCTCACCCGGAGAGCAACCGGTAGCCAATGCAGCTCGCGGAGCAGAGGTGTAACATGGGAGTATCGGGAAACTCCCAAGACAACTCGCGCGGATGCATTCTGCACCAGCTGGAGTCTCCGGGTGGACCTCAAGGGCAGCTCCATGTAGAGAGCATTACAGTAGTCTAGACGAGAGGTCACGAGCGCATGAGTGACTGTGCGCAAGGCATCCCGGTCTAGATAGGGCCGCAACTGGCGCACCAGGCGAACCTGGGCAAAGGCCCCCCTAGTCACAGCTCCAATATGCTCTTCCAAAGAGAGCTGTGAATCTAGAAGGACCCCCAAGTTGCGAGCCCTATCTACGGGGGGTAATAGCTCACCCCCCATGGCCAATGATGGGATAATCGGAATTTCCCGGGATGCCGGCACGAACAGCCACTCAGTCTTGTCAGGGTTGAGTCGAAGCCTGTTCCTCCCCATCCAGACCCGGACCGCCTCCAGGCAACGGGACATCACGTCGAGGGCATCGCTGGGGTGGTTTGGGGTGGAAATAAAAAGTTGGGTATCATCAGCATATTGGTGATACCTAACTCCAAAACCACGAATGATCTCACCCAGCGGCTTCATATAGATGTTGAACAGGAGAGGCGAGAGAACCGATCCCTGAGGAACTCCACAAATGAGAGGTCTCAGGGTCGATCTCTGCCCCCCTGCCAACACCGACTGCGAACGTCCCAGGAGGTAAGAGGAGAACCACTGGAGAACCGTGCCTCCCACTCCTAGCCCCCTGAGACGTCGCAGCAGGATACCATGGTCGATGGTATCAAAAGCCGCTGAGAGGTCTAAAAGGACTAGGACAGAGGAACAACCCCTGTCCCGAGCCCGCCAGAGATCATTCACCAGCGCGACCAATGCCGTCTCCGTGCTGTACCCGGGCCTGAAACCCGATTGGTACGGGTCTAGGTAGTCAGCTTCCTCCAAGAACAAAGGGAGCTGATGCGCCACCACGCTCTCAACAACCTTCGCCAAAAACCGAAGGTTGGAGACCGGACGATAGTTGTTTAAAATTGCTGGGTCCAAGGCCGGCTTCTTGAGGAGGGGTCTCACCACCGCCTCCTTCAAGGCGGCGGGAAAACTACCCTGACTCAAAGAAGCAGTAATCACTGCCTGGAGCCAGCCTCGTGTCCCATCCCGGGCTGCATAAGTCAGCCAGGAGGGGCACGGGTCCAACAAACACGTGGTGGAGCTCAGCTTCCCCATGATCTTGTCCACTTCTTCAGGGGTAACAGGATCGAACTCTTCCCAGATTAAATCGACAAGACCGCCCGTATCCTCTTCGACAGACTCTGCCCAGTCGGAGTCCAAACCGGTCCGGATCCGAGCGATTTTGTCCGACAGAAATCGACTAAACTCCTCGGCTCGACCCTGCAAGGGTTCCTCCCTCACCTCCTGATTAAGGAGAGAGCGAGTCACCCTAAACAGGGCGGCCGGGCGATTCTCTGCGGACGCAATGAGGGTGGCAAAGTGGTTAGACCTAGCCACCCTCAATGCTGCGAGATAAGTTCTCGTAAACGACCTTAGTCGTAACCGGTCGGATTCGGATCGGCTGGACCTCCAACAGCTCTCTAGGCCCCGTCTCCGACGCTTCATCTCGCGGAGCTCCATGGAAAACCATGGGGCCCGTTGGGATCTGCGTCGGGTCAAGGGCCGCATGGGTACAACTTAGTCGAGTGCCTCTGTGGCTGCCCTTTCCCAGGCTTCCACCAGGGCATCGACCGAGCTGTGAGCAAAGGAGGCAGGTGGGGGCCCAAGCGCCGTTTGGAACCGCTCAGGGTCCATAAGGCGCCTAGGGCGGAACCATCTTGTTGGCTCAGCAACCCCACGACAGGGAGTGGCAAAACGGAAGACCATCCGCAGGAGATGATGATCGGTCCATGACAGGGGTAAATTAATTGGGGAACCCCCCCAAGATCATCTAACCACCGTCCAGATAGAAAAACCAGATCGAGCGTGTGACCCCCTCCGTGAGTTGGGCCCAGAATAACCTGCTTCAGGTCCATGGCCGTCATGGAAGCCATGAACTCCCGAGCTAACTCAGATGATCCCCCCAGGGATGGTAGGTTGAAGTCACCCAAAACTATAAGTTTGGGGAACTCAACCACCAACCCTGAGAGGATATCGAGAAGCTCAGGCAGGGCTGCTGCCACGTGTCTAGGTGAAATATACACCAACAGCAAGCCCAACTGAGCTCTGGGACCACATCTCAGGAGGAGGGACTCACACCCGGCTATCTGGACTATGGTGGCCTCCCACGGACATAAGGTCTCCCTCACAACAACTGCCACTCCACCGCCCCTACCTTGAGCCCTAGGCTGGTGCAGCACCCGGAAACCTGATGGGCTAAGATCAACCAGGGGGACCCCGCCCTCTGGGCCCAACCAGGTCTCCGTAATGCAAGCCAGGTCCGCATGCTCCTCCTCAATCAGATCGTGAATGAGAGGTGCTTTATTCATTACAGACCTGGCATTAAAATACACGAGCCTGAGCTCAGGTGGCTGCTCATCCTCGCTCCCGGTACCACGTGCTGAAATCAGAGGGTCGGAGCGCATCACCGCTTGAAGACAGCGGGGACGCACCCCCGGGTATTGATGTGGCCCTCTGTTCCTACACCTGCGGCCATTCCCAACCGCCGTGGGAATAGATAATCCCACACCCTGCTCCGGGGCCCCGTAAACCCCCAGCCCAGCCCCCACCACGGCGCGATCAGTCCCTGACCTGGTCTGAGAAACGTTTGGTGGAACCCCCCTAGTTTCCAACCGAGCCGATGAGCCCACCCCCCTCCCTAACCCCTCAAAACATTTAGCTAAAAAACACACCAGGGGCCTCTTATTAAATTTGGAAGAGAGGCTCCTGTCCCTGCCCAGCCATCTCTCGGGGTCCCAATAATTGGGTCCGTCATCAGGAGGCACGATGGAAAAGCAGGCGGGTCGCACCCAGGAGAGGGGGGCACCCCTGAGCGCCAATAAGGCTGTGCTGGAGTAAGATAAAACCATTAGTCCGGGGGAGTCCAGTCAGGCAGTCCATCAGTCAAAAGTTGGGAAGCTGAAAGTCAAAAATGTCCAATTCACCAGCTCCCTGCCACTGAGCTGGGTACCAGTCAGATGACTCCAGGATAGAACAGGCACCTCCCTCTCACGAAGGGCCCAGATCTACGATGGGATGGACAATTGCCAACTCAAAAGGGCATACCTCCCTAGATCTCTCACCTCTAGGGAGGCAGCAGATGGTAATTGGTTGGTATCGATGATAACATATACGAGCCGCCCTCTCACAGAGGCTCGTCCAAGACCTTGCTTCAGTGGGGACCATAGAGAGAGAAAAAGGAGAGCAGCAGTTATCAGGATTAACCTGAGGATAACCATAGTTAAGTTGGAGAGCAGAGTTCCTCTCAAGGCGGGAAACGCAAAGCGGGGAGAGCAGGAGACGCAGGATAGAAGATCGATGGACCCCGATGCAAGGGGCTGAAAGCCGGAGGCAAAAAGCCCGTCGCCCAGCCAGCCACACACAGCACCAGAAGTCAGGCAGTCCCACGCCAGCCGCAGGCCTCCTCGGTCGAGAGCAAACAAGAGTGACTTCAAACAGACCTCCACAGACCGCACAGGGGCCACGAGCCAGCAAAACGCTCCCCATTCCGCTCGCAGTCGATCACTCCACCGTTCTATTCTGAGGCCGAGTCAACCACCATTACTAAGCAAACAGGAAAATCGGAGGCCACTCTAGGCCGCGGCTCTATCGGCCCCGAGGATCCACCATTCGGAGCCCTCCAAGCCGCGGCTCCTCCCAACTCCACCAGGGCCTCCGAGATGAAGACACCGAAGCTTAGTTGAAAAATGGAGGGCTGCAACTCCAACTCATGCCGACTCTCCTTCTCTCTCGGTTCAATCAACTCTCCGAGCCACAACAAATAGGAAAAACATCTCCGCGGGCTCGGAGGAACCCCAAAGGACCGGTAAGGACGCCAAAACTGGAAACGCTCCACGGAGCTCAGCCCAGCACCTCCGCCATCGTGGGCATGCGCAAAAAAAAAAATTACATGGGAGTATCGGGAAAACCCCATCACAACTTGCGCGGCCGCATTCTGCACCAGTTGAAGCCTCTGAGTGGCCCTCAAGGGCAGCCCCATGTAGAGAGCATTGCAGTAGTCTATCCGAGAGGTCACGAGCGCATGAGTGACTGTACACAGGGCATCCCGGTCCAGATAGGGCCGCAACTGGCGCACCAGGCGAACCTGGGCAAAAGCCCCCCTGGCCACAGCTCCTACATGGTCTTCCAAACTGAGCTGTGAGTCAAGGAGGATACCCAAGTTGCGAGCCCTATCTACGGGGGGTAACACCTCACCCCCCATAGTTAAAGATGGAATGAACTGAATTTCCCGAGATGCCGGTACGTACAACCACTCAGTCTTGTCGGGATTAAGTGGAAGCCTGTTCCTCCCCATCCAGACCTGAACCGCCTCCAGGCAACGGGACATCACATCAAGGGCATCACTGTGGTGGTTTGGGGTAGAGATAAAAAGCTGGGTATCATCAGCATACTGATGATACCCCAGTCCAAAACCACGAATGATCTCACCCAGCGGCTTCATATAGATGTTGAACAGGAGGGAGGAGAGGACCGACCCCTGAGGAACTCCACAAACGAGAGGCCTCAAGGCCGACCTCTACCCTCCTGCCAACACTGAGTGCGAATGACCCAGGAGGTAGGAGGAGAACCACTGCAAGACAGTGCCACCCACTCCCAACCCCCTGAGGCGCCGCAGTAAGATACCATGGTTGATGGTATCAAAAGCCGCTGAGAGATCTAATAGGACTAGGGCAGAGGAACAACCCCTGTCCCGAGCCCACCAGAGATCATTCACCAGCGCGACCAATGCCGTCTCCATGCTGTACCCGGGCCTAAAGCCCGATTGGTACGGGTCCAGGTAATCAACTTCCTCCAGGAACAGAGGGAGCTGATGCGCCACCACGCTCTCAAGAACCTTCACAAGAAAGCGAAGGTTGGAGACCGGATGGTAGTTGTTCAAAATAGCTGGGTCCAGGGCAGGCTTCTTGAGGAGGGGCCTCACCACTGCCTTCTTCAAGGCGGCAGGAAAGCTACCCTCCCTCAAAGAAGCAGTTATTACTGCCTGGAGCCAGCCTTGTGTCCCCTTCTGAGCCGCATACACCAGCCAGGAGGGGCACGGGTCCAATAAACACGTGGTGGAGCTCAGCCTCCCCATGATCCTGTCCACATCTTCCGGAGTCACAGGGTCGAACTCTTCCCAGATAACATCACCAATAAAAAGAAGGGAGGGGGTCTCTGCTTTTATATCAACAACCGATGGTGCAAAAATGTAACTACATTAAAGAAATTCTGTGATGTGGACTTAGAGACATTTAATCATCAATTGCAAACCATTTTATTCTCCATGTGAGTTTTCCTCATTCATTCTATTTGCAGTGTATGTTCAGCCACAGGTTTGTATAAAGAATGCATTACGAACTCTAGCTGACCAGTTTATGTGGTCTGAAGGAAAATATCCTGATTCACTCCTCATTGTATTAGGAGATTTCAACAATGCTAACTTAAGCCAAGAGCTATCAAAATACTTTCAGCCTGTCAACTATCTCACTAGAGCAGGCATGTCAAACTCACAACGTCATGTGATGTCGCGCGACATATCGGAGCTTTTTCTCCATTGCCGGCAATGGGGTGGGCACGGTTTTGTCGCGATGCGTCCGGCCTATGGGCCGGCAGTTTGACACCCCCACACTAGAGGCAAGAATACTTTAGACCACTGCTACACAACATTAAAAAATGCTTATCGGTCTTTACCATGAGCAGCTGTGGGACACTCTGCTCAATGTATGATTCACCTTGTACCTGTTTATAGACAAAGGCTTAAAACCACAAAACCAACAATTTAAATCCGTGAATTCTTGGACTGAGGAGTTACAGGCATCCTTTGACTGCACTGATTGGAAAGTTTTCAAACATACCTCTGCAGACTTGGATGAACTCACAAATACTATAACATCATATGTTAGTTTCTGTGAAGACCTATGTGTACCAACCAGAAACTTGTGAAAATACAGTAACAATAAGCCTTGGTTCACAGCTAAACTCAAGCAGCTACATCATGCCAAAGGAAGCCTACAGGAAGAAAGATAGAATGCTGTACAATTAGGGCAGAAATGTATTAACAAGGGAAATCAAAGCAGCAAAAAGAAGCTACTCAGAAAAGCTAAGGAATCAGTTCTCAACAAATGAACCAGGAAATATGTGGAAAACTCAAAAATATCACTGGTTACAGCAAACCTCCTCTCCATGCTAAAGGAAATGGACAACTGGCAGATGACCTGAATGTATTTTACTGTAGGTTTGAGAGGAAACCACTATCTCCATCTCAGATACACCAACAACAGCCAAACTTCCTACAACTGACCCCATCCCTTTGGGCCCACCACCTCTGGTGATCACAGAAAGTGATGTGCAAGGTCTATTTCACAGACAAAGGCCTGGAAAAGTACCAGGCCCAGAAGATAACTCCTTGCTGGATAGCTTGTGCTGACCAATTAGCCCCCATCTTCACTCACATCTTTAATAAATCACTAGAGATGTGCTATGTTCCTTCTTGCTTCAAATGCTCTACTATCATCCTGGTGCTGGAGAAACACTCCATCAAGGAGCTGAATGACTACAGACCAGTTGCTGTGACATCCATTTGAAAAGTTAGTGCTGGCCCACCTGAAAACCATCATGGATCCACTGTTAGATCTGTTGCAATTTGTCTACCGGGCAAATAGATCAACAGATGATGCTGTTAATATGGCACTGCACTTCATCCTACAATATCTTGAATCTCCAAAGACCTATGCAATGATCCTTTTTATAGATTTCAGCACGGCATTCAATACCATCATTCCAGATATTTTTCTCACTAAACTAAATCAGCTAGCTGTGCCTGACCACACCTGTAAGTGGATCATGAGCTTTCTAATAGACAGGAAGCAGCAAGTGAAGCTAGGCAAAATCACATCAGATACCTGTACAATTAGCACAGGGGTCTCCCCAGGGCTATGTGTTCTCCCCATTTCTCTCTATATACCAATGACTGCATATCAAAAGATCCCTCTGTTAAAGTACTGAAGTTTGCAGATGATACATCAGTGATTGGTCTCATTTGCGACAATGACGAATCTGGATACAGACAGGAGGTTGAACAACTAGCCTTGTGAAGCAGCCAGAACAATCTTGAACTAAACACACTCAAAACTGTAGAAATGATAGTAGATTTTAGGAAAAACCCTACTATTGTGCAACCTCTTACAATACTAGAAAACACAGTATCAACAGTAGAGACCTTCAAGTTTCTGCCTTCTGTAATATCTCAAGATTTAAAATGGTCACCTAACATCAAAAATGTCAACAAAAAAGCACAACAAAGATTGTTCTTCCTGCACCAACTCAGAAAGCAGAGACTGCCCAAGGAACTGCTGATACAGTTGTACAAAGGAATTATTGAGTCTGTCATTTGTATCTCTATAACTGTCTGGTTTGGATCTGCAACCAAACAAGATAGACATAGACTTCAACGAATAGTTAGAACTGCAGAAAAAACAATTGCTACCAGCCTGCCTTCCATTGAGGACCTGTATACTGCACGAGCAAGAAAAAGGGCTGTGAAAATATCTACAGACTCCTCACATCCTGGACATAAACTCTTTCAACTTCTTCCCTGATGCAGTAGAGCATTGCACACCAGAACAACTTGACATAAAGACAGTTTTTTCCCCATGTCATCACTTTGCTTAATTAATTCCTACAACAGTCAAACTACTTAGTAAATCTATATAACTATGATTCTCCTCATCTTTCCTATTACCTATTCTTATCTTCTTATGACTATAACTTTGTTGCTTGTATATTACAATTTATATTGTTTTTAGTATCCTAGTATGATTTATGTTTGCTTAGCTAGTATTCTAGGACAATCACTAAGTGTTGTATTTTATGATTTATGATGAATGTATTTTATGTTGTTTATGATCATGATTTATCACTATTACTTGTCTGTACACTGAGAGCTTATGCACCAGAGACAATTTCCTTGTGCGTTCAACCACACTTGGTCAATAAAGAATGCTATTCTATATTCTATATTCCTATTCTATTCTATTCTATTCTATTCTATTCTATTCTATTCTATTCTATTCTATTCTATTCTATTCTATTCCATGTCATATATCATATATCATATATCATATCATATATATCATATGATCTGGACTTGACAATTGCTATCTTTTGGGAATAGCATGAAACGTACAGAAGTAGATTTATGGGGAAATCCCAAAATAATAAAGATGTTAATATAATGTTGAATTATGTCCTCAACCCTTGAGAACTGTATTTACTAAATTTTGGTTGTACCAGGCATGAGAGATTACTAAAAGCATTATTCTAAGAAATTAGGAAAGTGGTATTATTTCAGAATAGCTCCAATACATGGAAATGTCAAAGCTGCATTTAAAAAGATGTCCTTAAAGTAGCATAAAAATAGGTTAGTTTGGGGTTGTTCTTTTTCAATGGAACAAAATATATTCTAATCACCTAAGTAGATTTATTTCTATGTGCTTAACTTTTTTTTATAGTGACTTCCTTTTGTGGCATATTTGCTTTTGCTCATTTGTCTGCTTTTAAAAGATCTTGTTTAAATGTTTTGCACATCTCTTATATTTCTAATGTGAATAAGACATATACATGTATGCAATACTAATTAGGAAAAATAATGAAAATATTTTTTCCAGATTTAGAAATGAATTGTTAATATTAAGTGGCTACGTTGGGGCTTTACTGGCTATTAGAAGACAATATATCAGCATTGTACCAGCTCTTTATGAGTATACAAGGTAATTCTTCTGTAATAACTTAATTGAAAATCTTTCTAGGAATTATGAGAGTTGTATTTCTTTTTCTTTTCCCCCCTAAAATCTGTCATTCTGAATGTGCTTATTTTTCACATCTCTGTGGAGAGTTTGTGACTGTCATTAGTAATTTGATCAATGTCTAAATTCCCTTTGAAATATATCTAGTTTTCCTAATGGAAAATACAGTTTAACTACAAGAATGACATTTGTTCAATAGTTGTTCACAGCTGTTTTAAATTGTATTTGTATTGGTATCAAACCCCTCACTTCTACATCAGGTAGAAATTGAAGCAAGAGCATAGACAAACCTTCTCCAACTCTGTACTTTCCAATATAATTTGGAATTTCAGAATTATCAGAATTTCTTTATCCCAGGAACAGCCTGAGGTCACTCTGTTGGGAAGAATTGGCAAAAATCATCATAGTTTAGGATCTAAACATTTTACATTTAAACTGTCTGGACTATGACAGGTATTGATCCATATAAACTATATATTGCTTCCCATGGATCACTATCCATATAAAATATGGATCAATAAAATCAATAAAATATATTGATCCATATGGAATGGAGTGTAATCTATACAGGACTATCTTGTGTTACTCTATATTTTTTTCCAGCCAGCTTTTAAAAAGAAGGGAAGTATGTGTACCCCTGAAAATTGAGCAACTCTCTGAGGAACTAGATGCTTGGAGAGCTTGTAGCCAACCATTAAACAAGTAAGTGTTTGAATTTATGGCATTTTTAGAATATTATTTTCAATTGTGAAAATTACTGTTTATTCTTACAAATACTAGCATGCCTACATTTTATAGGTCTTCTGATGAATTACTACAGATACCGCCATCTGAATTACAACAACAGATTTATACAACAATGCTATCACGAATTAAAGAAGAGCCTCTTCAAGTAACCATAGGAACAAATTATGTTTCTGGATCTAACTTTCCTAGTCATTCAGATGTTCACATCTCTTGTTTGACAGGATTAAAAATACAGGTATTGGATAACAGAACTGGACTTCATTCTCTAAGAACTTGCAAGTATCAGTATTTCTGGTTATATCCAACAGTAACACAAATGGAAATTTGCTTACACACTGGTGCTTCCCCAGAATATTATTCCAATTTACGAATCCCTTGCAAGGATAGTATCCAAAGTAGTAGTATTTTAGTGTCTGGAGACAGTTGGATCTAGATGAGGAAGAGGCTGAAGCACAACTTTACACTGAGTAGCAGTGCATGGATAAATAATTTGATTTCAGGGATTTAGCAGCTTTGGTTCTTGGCAGGGATATATACTGCTCAAAAAAATAAAGGGAACACAAGATAAGACATCCTACTATTAAATACAGCACATTGTGTTAAGTGTTCCCTTTATTTTTTTGAGCAGTATGTTTCCTCAGACAGATCTGATATGCAGTTTGGATTTTTTATTTCATTTTATTTATTTTTTTGAGCAGATGGCAGTTGTGGACTGGAAACTTCTTGTTTGCATTTCTACCTTTTCCTAGGCTTTACTCAGTCACTCACAAATTAATCACCTTGCACGTGGACCACTGCAATGTGCTCTGCATAGAGCTTCCTTGGAGGCCACTTAGATGGTATAGTTGGCCCAGAATATGATAGGATGAGCAGTGAGATGTGTACCTTATTATGCCTATGTAACATCTCTGCTGTGTGAACTGCAGTGGTTATCCGTGACTTTTTTATTGGAATTCAAGGTGCTGATAGTTGACAACTATTAAGCTTTACCTGTTTCTTCAGGTGCCATCTGTTAAAAAATGTGGGACCTAAGAAATGCATCTTCTCTGTCATTGCCATTGCAATATTTCCCCTTAAATCTAGATGAGTTCTGTCAATTGCCTACCTGCTTCAAACATTACAGATAATTTTTATAAGATTCTCTTGAAAAAGTTAAAAATTATCCTAGAAGGGGAATACTCTATATTTGAAGGCAATTGTTATTAAGGGAATAAATGCAGTAATATCTCTCTCTTACTTGATTTCAGGGAACAAATATCTTGTCCCCTTGTTTCATTACAATGAAAACACAGAATTTCAATTCTATGAACAAAGGTTCATGAAATTTCCTCAGCTTTCTTTCCTTCCTTCTTCACTTGTTCACTCAAAATCTGCTCATGGGAGCAAAACTGAGGCATGATAAATACAGAAGGAAAGCTATATATGTTAGCATAAATTATCATGTCTCCAGGCATAAAACAATAAATTATTATCTAAACTTTTTTGCTTTAATAATTATTTCTTCCAAACGTGTAAGTGCATATATACTTATTTTAATGTATTTTTAATAAAAAAGTATAATTTGTTTATGTCTTATTGTTTAGGGTCCTGTATATTTCCTTGAAGACGGAAAATCAACAATTTCACTCAACGATGCATTGATGTGGGCAAAAGTGAATCCTTTCTCTCCACTGGGGACAGGAATACGGCTCAACCCATTCTGATAAAGAAATCTTTCTATTAATAATGATAGTTGCTTTTATTACTGGAATGATTTGAGGTTGATACTTTCTTGAACAGTTTTATGAACTTTGTGAATTATAAATTTAATTTTTATATTGAAATTGATAACCCAAAGAGAATTTCATATATCATTGGCAGCCATGTGATTTTAGAAGATTAAAATTAGGTATCTGTGAACACTCTTGTGAAGCACATTGCTGGGTCATGCAATAGCAATTTATGCATTGAATTATTCCTTAGACGAAACATATTTTAAATAAAGTTTGTGTATTTGTCTCCTCCTAGTGGAAATTAAGGACATAGCCTAACAAGTGCTGTCTTGGAAAAAAGATCCATTGAAACAAGTAGAAATTTTGTGGCTGTGATACGTGATGGATTGTGTTTTCATATTTATAATAATAATGTGTGTAAATCTAATAGTTGTATAGTAAATTAGCAGGTATTTTGGAATACTTAGCTTATACTCAGCATAAGAATGTTTTTAAAATATATTTTGAATATCTAGATTTGCATTTGACATCCTTTATTTTACATGATTAAACATATTTCTAAAATTTATTTTCCAATACATCTCTTTTAAATAAACTATTGATTGTACCAAAATATGCTATGTAAATTTACAAGGAAATAATTATTTTCGTTTTGGTGTTTGTAAACATGGCATTTAAAGTTCCAACATATAAATAAATTAGGTTTGTTTTAAATAAGTCTTTTTTCTGAACATATATAATCAAGTTTCAGGTTATTACCACTACCTCTTATTTAAATATAGCTTCTACATTTCCCGTATGATCAGGATATTGGGAATCAGAGTGCAGCTTACCAAAAGGATTCTGGCTGTGAAGGTGAAACACAATCTCTGCTAAGATCAGTTGCTTTTCCATAATGGATGTGTGTGAAGTTCCTTCCTAAAATTGAATACTGAAGGACACCTAACAGCAAGTAGATAAATGTGCTTTTTTGCAGATTGGATGTGTTTCTTTTCAGCTTATGTGTTGAACACAGTGACAGCTTTGACTTTCATGAGCATTCCCTAGATTAGAAAGATGTATTACAGTAATGATATGCAATGGTTAATTTGTTTTGTTATGTTTTCAGATCATTAAACTTTTCATTCACCAAACCCTGGTTCTTGCTATCTACATATTTTTTTCTACCTTTGATTTGTTTGTCCTTTTGTTTCTAGAATTTCCTTTGTAGGAATTTAAGAGTAATCTCCAGAAAACAGTTAGCTTCACTGTATTTTTAGTTTTAGCTAAGATAAAGGAACCATTAAAAGCATAATATTAGAAGAATAAATATAGTTTGCAATTTTACTTTTTTCAACTTAGTTCCTTAACATTTTGTAAAGTATGATATTCTGTTTTATATACAGATAACCAGTTTGATGTAGTGGTTAAGGTGCTGGCCTAGAAACCAGGAGATGCAAGTTTTAATCCTGTCTTAGCCATGAAAGCGAGCTGAGTGACTTTAGGCCAGTCACTCGCTCTCAGTCCAACCCACTTCACAGAATTGATGTGAGGAAACTAGGAGGAAGGATGTTATGTTTGTTCACTGCCTTGAATTACTTATAAAATAATAATGGCAGAATAAAAATTAATAAAGTATTATTAATCGATTGATTGTATTAGTTGGTTCTGCTATATATTTATATCTTGTCTGGCAAAGAAAGAGCTACTTCTATTTATGAAAAGCCTGAAATCCGAAAGTTATTTTTACATGGTTCTAGACTGATCCCCCACCTCTCCCAAACAATAAACATTTTTATAGCATGAAGGAAAAATAATTTTAATGATAGTAAGATCTTATCTCATCATTATTATACCAGTTATTCTATGGAGAAATGATATCCTGTAAACTGGAGTTCTCTTATTTTAATAAGTAGGTCTGAAAGATTTACAACAATCCCTGAAATGGAATTAGCTACCACTTGTTCTTATATTTTTAACAATAACTCATAAGATTATTAAATATATGTTTCAGATTTGAGATTAATTTTCTTCCCCCTTTTTTTCTTCCTTCCCAAGACTTTTAAAAGTGTTTCACAGCATTTAGAAAATGAATAGTAGGCAGAAAATATGAGCTTTCTTTTTCCTGATGAACAGATTTGAACTGACAGCACACAGTTCTATATTAAATTATGAAATGGGACAGTTTCCTTGCAAATTTACACATGCATTAACAAGAAACACAGGGTTTTTGTTAATGCATGTGTAAATTTGCTAGCCTCTAATTGCTTAACAAGTTTTCTCATTTCAGTCTTTTGATTCGGAGGCATTATAATATGATTATGTGTATTATATGAAGTAAATCACAAGATTTCTATGATCTCATAATCAAAACGTAGTAGGTCTTGTGTTAGGAATTTAAGTTCTTCAAGAATTATATTTGCTTACTTTCTTAGAGAACATTTTGATTATGCCTAGTTTTCAGATATCCTCTAATGTAGGAAATGGAGCTGTGAAGATTCCTTTTCTACAATAGATGAAGGATAATAATAGTAATAAATATCAGACCCTCAGTAGCAAGAAAATGATTTGCCATGGGAATATGTTTTGGATTTTTAAAAAGCTTAGCCTAGTTTTTTCTTGCATTTTTTTATTGTGGTCCTACTGCTTTTCAGTCTCATAACTGGTAAGAAAGAGGTGCTTTCTCCCAAATAAAAGGCTCATTAAAACTCCTTTGTCCTCCCTACTGTAAGTGGGAGAAAATAGAGTTTTCAGGATGTTCTCCAGCCCATTCAATTTAATATTTCCATTGGTGGATTAATGTTGTGCACTAATGTAAGATACAAAAAAGAGCTTTAATTTCACTGGTTCTAAAGTTCTGACAGATACATTCTAAGAAGCTTCCTTGGTTGATGAGAAGTTGAAATATTTTAACATTATGATCCACTGATTTCCATCAATTTATAAGTGCACTCAAGAAATGTGTTTAGCTATATTGAACATTTTACATTGTTTATAAACAATTAAGAAAACACTTGACAATGACACTGGAGCTGATCCATTTTATTAAAATTATATTGACTAAGAGTTCTAGGTTCTGCATTACTGGTATAATAAAAATTTACATTACAGCATGACAAGGAGGTAAACTTCCAGTAACAGAATGGATAAAATGATCTGGTTTTATTGCATTTTATTATGCCTGTGCAAATACCATGTTAGCAATAGGTCTCTGATGTCAGTATTATTTCTTTACTGGCTCATGTTCCTCAATATAGGACTCAAATTTGATTATAAATCTTCTTTCTGAATTTCTTCTCTATAGTTCTTTAAAATGTGTACCTGAAGCTTCAGTATTCATGTTCACATCAAATGGGAATTTCTTAGCTTGTTTCACTTGAATAGTTTTGAAATGAACATCTGTTTTGCCTCTGATTTGTGTGGATGCTACACCTAAGAGATTGGTAAAATTGTCAAGCACACAATTCATTTATAACATATAAAATTGTTTTAGCTTCTAAAACATTTTTTATAAATGTGAGTTATTAAAATAGTTTAGATTCCTCTACCTGTAAATATTTGAGAAAATTAAATAAGGCACAATTTTTCAGCAATATATCAGTTTCCAGTTGTTATCAACTCAATCCATGTAAACTCAAATTTGGCTCATTGAAATATGCTAAATATTGTTAAAAATGAAAATGTAGGGCATAATTTTAATAAATACATTCAGGTACATTTCACTCTAAGAACATTAGTAGGAGAGAATATAAAATGCAGCAAAATATTAATAAAAAACTCAGAAAACTAGCTTCCATTTCAACCAAGGTTGCTACTGGTTACTAATCAGTCCTAATAATTCAATTGCTGGTAAGACTGGGCAAACAATTTGATCTAAAAAGTGAGCAGTGCAACCTACTATACTATACATAATGATAAATTGATATTAAGCATTAATTAGGAGAAGATCAGAGAACAAGAAGCAAATAGGAGTTCTATTTCCCTTGACTTGCAGTAAAGGATGAAAGGGAATGAATATTTACTCAGAAATTCCATAGGAATCTCTTCTCCAACTTCCCATGATGCCATTTATTATCAATTTCTGGTGTCCAAGAATAAATAATCTACAGGCAAGAATAAGCACTAGCTGCTCTTCCCTCTCCATCATATGAAACTGGCATGGAGCAGTTGCCTAGTTCAAGTGAACGCAAGATCTGCCTGCTAATTTATATCCACAACTCATACTGATAAAGCAATTACTTCTTCCTCTTACTTGCCTGAAAGTATCCTTCAAGGGGTATGACATGTTTAGTGGAACTAACCCTTTTTATGTTTCATAAGTGCACAAAGGGCATTGTGCAAGACAAAGCAGTAATTACTTAGTCTCCTGCTTATATCTCCTGACATGAAACAAATAGGCTGAACCTGTGGGGCTGCCTGAAATGATATTCAGAAGACAATTCTGACATTATGAAAAGTGCAGCTGTATTTTTCTCTTTCTTGTGGTACCCAGAGAAGTAAGGAATGAATGCAAAGAGATTGCAGATACTTTTGGCAATAACAGCCATTGTGTCCAAATAACACTCCCTACTTTGATGCCAACAGAGGATGAATAACATAGAGGCAGTAGAGGAACTCACTCTTTTCTTCAGCTTTTAATATTGCCTCAAGAAAAAGTCTCAGAAGAGACAATATAGGGAAAAGAAATGCCTAGACATTTCCTAAATGGCTATCAGAGAGAAAAAAATGAAAAGCAACTAATTGTAAATTAAATAAAAATATGAAAGAAGAATATGGCACAGTTGGTAGGAAAATAATCATTCTAGAAAGAAAAAAAGGGCCTGATAAGTATAGAATGAACAAAGGTAGATAAATCAAGAGACTGGTACAGAAAGGGAAAGACAGAATTAAGAAATGGAGACATGAATTATACCAAAACAACAAAGTGAAGTATATACTGCCCAAGGTTTTGTTACACTGTTAACAGAAGTTACAATTTGGTTAAATGCCTGAAAGGAGAAAAGACATATGCTTGAATCAAGCCATGAATATTCAGTCACAACTATTTCAATATAACTTATTCCTAAACAAGTATTTTTTAAATTTATCTAGCCCACTGAATAGAACCGTAACCTTTGACTTTCAGATCAGAAAAAGAATGCTTACTATTTGGCACAGGAACAGATTTTTCCTTTGGAAGATTAGTTGTACCGAACGAACGAGCCAAAATAGAAGAGTGATCAATGGCAAGTTCTCCCAATGTTGGTTTGATACCAAACCGTGCTATAAATCAACAGAGTCATTTATCTTAAGCAACAAGTATGTTATACGCCAGCTATATTGTATAAAAAAATTATATTTCTAAGCCACCCATCTCACTGAGAAATTATTAAATTAAATTCTATTAATGATTATTAAAATATTTCATTAAAGAAACAATTAAAAAGGATATAGCTCGAGCTTATGCAGACATTGACATTCTGAGAGCTCTTATAAATCAGTTCAAATTTTAAAATAAAGCAAGTCTACAGTATATACACAGTGACTATTAGTTATGATCTGCTCTTTTTACTGGACTTTAAGATAAGAAACAACATTAATTGCAAAACAGTTAAAACAGTTAAAACTAATAAAAAAGACTAATAGAGACTAAAAAAGATAGCAATCTAACAATGTCGATAAATATTCAACTAATCAATATTAAATATTTTCCATTACAAAGGTGGACCTTCTCAAAACAAAAGTAACAAACTAAAAAACCCATGCCCTGTTCCGCCATGGTTTCAGAAATATTTCATTATCTAAACTGAAAAACAAAATAATCAGATGGGCAAAAAGATGGGCCAAAAAATCAGAGCAGGAGTGACTTCCAACTTCCCCATTGTTTTTCTTTGTGGGTAGCTGGCAAGGAACATTGGAAATCTTCCTTCCTTCCCGTTCCTCCCTCCCTTCCCTTGCCAGGAAGCTGATAAGTGGCTGTTGCCAGGTAAAGTTGGGAGCAAGGCAGCACATGAGTGGCCAGTGTGGTGCAGGCTCAGAGGGACTGGTAGTGTGTGCATCATTTCTCTATTGACTTTTTCCATGCAATCTTCCCACAAGGAAAAAAATTGCTAATTGGAAAATGGCAAGGAGCATCAACAATCATAATAGTTCCTTCCCAGTTCTCCACCGACTTGTGGAAAGCCATCAGGAAATACTCAAAATGGGGATCATGTGACCACAGCCAATTGCAGCAGCACAGTGGCAGAGCTGAAGCAGCAAAAATATCTCCAAATTTTGTTCCTTCAAGAAAATTGGGTCCCGGAGTTCAGTAAGCTAGCCTATTTGAGCTACTTTTCTTGAAAACATTTTGCCTTATGTATCATTTCACAGAATTGAAGTTTACAAAGTTTCAAACAGACCCAAGAGTTTTAGTAGTATATAGATGAAAAGCAAACTGGATCTCCTGCCAGCAGGTAGTCCTGTACCTCTGTTTTTGAGTTTTTATCAGATTGATTCTGGATAAAGTACAAACCATGGAAAGTCCTTTCAAGGTGAGATTGAAAAGTGCATATAACTTTGTTTTTTTTTATATTTATTTACACACATACACACACACACACACACACACACACACACACACACACACACACATATATATATATATATATATATATATATATATATATATATATATGTACATATACATACATACATACATAGACACACACACACACACATATATGTAAAGGTAAAGGTTCCCCCGCACTTGCATGCTAGTGGTTTCCAACTCTAGGGGCCGGTGCTCATCTCCGTTTCAAAGCCGAAGAGCCAGCGCTTGTCCGAGGCTGTCTCCATGGTCATGTGGCCGGCATGACTAGATGCCAAAGGCACACGGAACGCTGCTACCTTCCCACCGTATATATATATATATATACATATGCCTATTAAGTTACGCAAACAGGGAAATATCCTTATATTATTCCAAAAGATGTTCTGAAAAAAAATACTTACATGGATGTTGATCCCTCTCCATTAATCTTCGTTGCCTATGTATATCAAGGATGGCGTTTATTTTCTGTTTGTTTTTATAAATATCAGGTTCTGCCATTATTTCTGTCATACTGATATTGTTTTTAATAGCCCTTGAAGCAGTTGATCTAGCAACCAGTGGTAAGTTGTTCTGGTAAATACGATCAGTAAAATCAATCTCTTCATCTTGAATATGTTTTATACTACAAGAGAAAAAGAAAGCATAATCCAAATTCTTTCACTAATCAAGGAACAAAACAATGCTAAGCTGCCTATGTGCTTATATGTATATTCTTAAAATGAAACTTCCTCAAATTAACTTGAAATTCTATATATTCACAAATCAATGACTACATTTGTTTTTTTTCTTTCCATCTAATTTAATTTTGTCCTGAGAAAAATTATAGTAGTGGATTGTGACCTAAAGGAAGGAATTGTCTTGTCTTCTGTGTTACTTAATACTAACATTTAGGTATTAACATACAACTTTCAAATATAGTATTGAAGTAACATACCAACTGTTTGTCAGCATTGTATAAATATCTTGTACAAATATTTCTGCAGCTCCTGGTTTACAATGAATTGTCCCATCAATTAGCTCTCGTGGAGGCTTCAGGTTTCTTTTTGTAAAAAACTTTAACAAAGAAGAAAATACATGAATTCATTTTCTTATCGTCAATTATTTATCATAAAGGGATAAACAGCTTAGTTTACATAATGCAATAATTGCCATCAGCGTAAACAACAATGCCTGACATAATATCTAAATAACAGAACTGGAAAGACACAACTATTAAAAATATAAATATATAATATTTCCCTGGAGTCACTACAAATACCATTTCTATATTCCACTTGAAAAACAATAGCATAAGTTATTTGTCTATGACTATTGGCTATATACTGATGAATTGGCAATAGTTTAAATAAGAAGCAAGCCCTCATTTTATTGTAACTTTTATAATACATTAAAATGTATAGAAGATTCATAATTGCATTTATTATTCACCTTTCCAAGCAGTGCCCAGTTACTAAGTTTGACACTTAGGGAGGTTCCATTTACAAAGGAATGCATTTGAATGTCTTCTGGGAAGTACCGAGAGAATATTTCGGCAATAAGGTAGCCATTTGAAAAATCCCTATTCGAAATAAAAATATAAAATTAAAAAATTGAATGAAAGACTAGCTTTTATAGGATTTGTCTTAATTTAATTATGTCATTCCCTAGATTCTTACTTAAGAAGGATGGTGTTGTTTTTGGTGACTTGTTAGATTTTTATACTTAGTTATACTTCCTTTTCCTAAAGGAAACCAACCTTGACTATTCTTTGAAAGGACAGTTACTGAAGCTGAAGCTCAAATACTTTAACCACCAAATGAGAAGAGAGGAGTCTTTGGAAAAGACCCTGATGTTGGGAAAGATTGAGGACAAGAGGATAGTATAGGATGAATGCTTAGATTCATCAACACAGCTGGCGTGAGTTTGGGCAGACTCGGGGAGACAGTGGAGGACAGGGAGGCCTGGCATGCTGTGGTCTATGGGGTCACAAAGAGTCGGACATGACTTAGCGACTGAACAACAACAAAATACCTTTTAGAAAAAGGCCTAATAAAAATCCTTCCCCATTGTCCTCATATCTCAGATAAATAAAACAATTTTGTTATGCAACACCAAATTCAAATTTCCCTTCCTGAAAAAGGATCAAAAAACAAGAATTGAATGATAATAATCATATGATATAACCATTTCCCATTTTTCCTTCCTACTATTTTCTCACAAGTGCAAGGTCCATTTTTCCCCACCAGATCAACTTGAGTTTTGATCCATTGCTTATAAATAGGAACTGACCAATTGGCTCGTTACCTGAGCCTTTTTTGTGTCTCCTGAAAGTTCACCCTTTATCTTTAGACTTTAGACCTGCATTCATCTGGAATCAGTTCAATACAGATACAGGGTTTAATTTGAAGGAAAGAAATATATTGTAAGGAAATGAAAGAATGATAAAATGGATAAATATGTTCAAGTAAATCAAATGGACCTGGGTTGACTTTCCCTACAGGTATGACTCTAATGAGAACTTAAAAAGCAAAAGTAGTTACACTGGTCTATAAGCAAAAAGAATCTCAAATCAATACTTGGTCAATACCTTTACTGAGGATCAATCTAAACTTTTAAAAACTCTGCAAACATTCAATAACTCGAGGATTCCACATCAGGCAAGGTAATACAAAAAATCAAAAGAAAAAGATGTAGAAAAGCTAAAAAAAATAGCCCAAGCTTTGCAATAATTAACTTTATCATTAAGAGTCAATATCAAGACTGCAGACTGAATGAATTCACCACTAGTAAATATTGCTTTTGTTTTTTTAACTTTCCTTTCTTGTATAGTTGCATTTACTATTTATATCATTTATAATTGCCATTGCTTAGCTTCCTGAAAATTCATTCTGGCGTCAGTTTTTCAATAAATATACAAATTGCCTTCAAACATAACAAGTCTCAGGTCTTAAGTCACACATTTTAAAGAAAAGCTGCTTTTTAAAATAGCCAAATTGTAGAGATTTGATAACTAGCTAAATAAGATTGGCTATTTCTAATAAACAACCCTGTTAGCCATTTTGGATTTTTTTTAAAAAAACCTGGCATTTAAAATATATTTTCTATGTCTACAGAGTCTGTCAAGTATCATCAGTTTCTTGGCCATCTGATCAAGAACAAGGAAAGCCTTCAAGAGGAAGAGAAATAATACCAATCGTCTTACCTACGGAAGTTTCTTGGTGAAAAAGTGAGGTCAAGACTCTGAAGCCACCGCAGTACTGTCAGGGACAATCCAGTATGCCCTGGACATTTGGAGTATGACATGAAGATGACAATTCTTCTAAAACTGAGAACTTCTTATGATCTTATATTTTTCCAAATTTCTCACCTGTCACATTTTACATTAAAACACCACAAGAATTAAGACATAATTACAGCCACCTACTATCTTATCAATACAATTTTATCACATTAATTAAAAACTCATATAAGCTATAAACTCTCCATAAATTGGGTGCATTAATTCCCAAGGTTTTTTTATTTAAATATTGTCCTGTGTATGAAATTATATCTTCCTCAGCAAATATGTAAAGAAAATACTAATTCCAATATATCTGATGATTACTACAGAACCTTGGACAGGACCAGTCAGCCATTTCTGGTGTGACTAGAAATACTTCCTTGGTACCCACTAGACTTCTTTATTATTACTTTTTCAGAAAATCATAAGAAAAATTGACATGCTGTAAAACTAAAACTAAACTGGTGTGCAATTGTCATTTTTTCTTCTTTCCTTCTTATACAGATATTCAGAGCTCATAAGTCATTCCAAAATAAAAATGGTGAGTGGCTGCAGCACAGGCTTTGTTTGGATATGTGTCCATTTGCTTAGCAAAAACATAAAGATAAAATGAGGTGAATGTTCTGAAGGATAAAAGGAGCCTTAGGAATAACCTTGCTAACTTATGTACAATAAAAAGAAAAAATAGAGAAAAATAATAGAAGAAAGAATGCTTTGAGATAGGAGTGGGAATGAGAAAGAATAAATATGAGAAACATTTTTTATTTAGCAATTACGGGTTCGTTCTGTCTAAAATTGAGAGCTGAGACATTTTACTCCCTTTTCTATTCCGTAAACCAATGTCATATTTAATTTGGAGATTCCCTCAAACATGTGGAAATAGTCACAGTCACTCATGTGCTCGTGACCTCTCGGATAGACTACTGCAACGCTCTCTACATGGGGCTGCCCTTGAATACCACTCGGAGGCTCCAGCTGGTGCAGAATGCAGCCGCGCAAGTTGTGATGGGGGGTCTCCCGATACTCCCATGTAACACCTCTGCTCCGCAAGCTGCATTGGCTTCCAGTTGTCTTCTGAGTGAGATTCAAGGTGCTGGTGATGACCTATAAAGCCCTAAATGGCATGGGTCCGGGTTATTTACGGGAGCACCTCTTGCCGGGGTTAACTTCCCACCGCCCTGTGCGCTCCCACAGAGAGGGCCTCCTCAGGGTGCCATCGGTCAGGGAATGTCGACTGGCGGCTCCCAGGGGGAGAGCATTCTCTGTGGGCGCGCCTGCCCTCTGGAATCAGCTTCCAGTTGAGCTCCGGATGGCTCCCGACCTTTGCTCGTTTCGCCGCAACCTGAAGACTTGGTTGTTTGAACAGGCCGGCCTGGACTGAGGGATTGGGGTTTTAGAGTTTAAATTTTTTAAAAAATTAAATTTTAGAATGTATTTATTGTTTAGGGCTAGTTTGATTTAATCTTATTTTAATTTTTATACACTGTGTGTTGTTTATAGCATTTTAATTGCCCTGTACACCGCCCCGAGTCCTTGGAGAGGGGCGGTATATAAATCTAAATAAAAAAATAAAAAAATAGCTGTAGCAATGAATCCAGCAATTTTCAAATATGAATTAGATCACAATAGAAAAAGAGCTACTAGCCAATTCTGCAAGGCCTTCCTTTGTCAAATGCTGGTTTCTGATTACAATATCACTCAATATTTTCAGCCCTTTAAACAGCTAGGGAGTCAAGTGCTTTTCACCTTTAAATTACCTGGTCTACTATTATGTACTGTATTGTTATTCCTTTCAAATCACACCAACAACGTCTACAGTTATCACATCCATTCAGTTTGTAACATTGTCCCAAAAGCCCAGTAAGACATGCCAAAGCTTAGTAGACCTTTGTTGAACCCCCAAAGCTTGCTAGACTGATTTATTTATCATTTATAAATCCTAGGGCTGCAGATTAGGCTCGAGTAGACCGTCGAAAAAAACAACCCAGAAAAGGGCAATGGTAAATCACATCCGTCCCAGGACTCGAACTGGATTATGACTGCATTTGAAATTGGCTTCCCTGAAAGCAAAATTCACCGTTCCCCTCCCCACCATCCACCTCCCTACCCGATTCAGCCGCTTCTTCCTTTCGAGTCTTTTTCTGAACTACCTTATTTCAGTCTCCAATGATCCTTTCCATCCACACGCGCGATTCCCACTCTTACTTGAGAAGGACCCCAGGGTCCTCGATTGCCGCGTCTTCGATCGCCATAACAACCATCACCAGAGCAACCTCTCGAGCAACAGACCCACCGACGCGAAAAAGTCAGCAGCCCAAATGCGCATGCGTTTCAGAGACTCAGCAAGTACGAACTGTAAACGCTCAGTCGCTACCATCTTTTTCGCGGTTAGTGGATTAGTTTTACGTGTCATGTACTAAATCATGAGGTCGATTGGCAGTAGTGCATAATTAAACGAACCAATACACTCACCCACCCGTACCGCTTAACACAAACTTCCCGATCACTTGTCATTTATCTTCTCGGTGTCGCGTGTTTCTTTTTGTCTCTTTTCAACTCGGCGGAGTTGGCTGGTTCGTCCCGTTTTCTTTTTTGGTACAGTCAGTTCAAATTCCGTTTCTGCATTATCTTGTAATGCAAAAAAGCGAAATACGTACTAACCATGAAGAAGAAGGACAAAATTGGCCCAGGGATTCATTTTTAAAATTAGTTTCAGGAAAATTGGAAGCACAATTGTTTTTGTGATGCTTTGCTTTTGTTTAAGTTGGAGACCTAGTTTAATAATTAACGCGATACAAAAAGTTTCATTGTACATTTAAATTGGTAAAGGACTGAACCAATTATCTGAATTTTACTGTCCTCCCACAAAGTTTTGCCCATTCATGTTAATTCAGTAAAAGATTGCTCTTGAAAATGCAAATTTCTGGCTTTCATGCTTGTAGAAGTGATTTTTTAAAAAATATTTTTTATGGATGTGTGGGTATCTGTCTTGAGGGAGGGTGAAAAAAGCCTTTCCTTGACAATACAAAGGATGTGGGATTATGCATAGTATTGGAATTTAGTTGAGAATGATGCAAAAAGAAGAAAAAGCTGCATAAAGCTTAATGAGAATCATTTCCTAATTGAGATCAAAAATTGTCAAATTTCAAATCAATCTAAGATGTCATAGATACTGCAGGTGAAAACGTTTGGAGAAAATATTCCTGAAGTTGGAATAGATGATATAAATCATCTGTCCTGTTAGATCATGAGTTCTGGACTGCATGGCCAAGATGGACGACTCAGGACAAGAGGGTTCAACATAGTCCACTTTATTGCTTCAGCACAGACTGGGAGAACAAAGGGGCAACTGCCCCTTTTATATACCTAGCCAGGTATACTTCGAACCAATCCCCATATCCGGATTTCCCGCCAAAGGATGCCCTGCCAATCCTGACAGGGCACCCTGCCACCTGGTGGTGTCAGTGGCTTATCTTGTGTGACATCCCCTTTGTACATAACACCCCCTTCCCCCATGCAAAGAAAATAAGCATAACAACAACACAAAAAAAATAAAATAAATGAATAACAATACAATACCCGCAGTGTGAGGCTTGATTTTGTTACCCAATAATAACTCTAACCTCAAGACCTTACATAATCCTTGAGGTACCCAGGAGGCCTTGAGGTACCTGGGTCGCCTGCTAACAAAAAATCATCAATTGGGAGGCCAGCTAGGTCCTGATTCCTATCCTTGTTTTTTTCTGCCTGGTTCTGGCCTAAGGACACCGTTTGTGCCTTTTCCAGTTGACGCTTCCTCAACTGGTCAATGTGTCTTCTCACCTCACGGCCCTCCTCCAGCTCAACAATGTATGATACCGGACCCGTTTTGTCAACTACCACCCCCTGAACCCAGCGGTGTCCAGGACTATAGTTCCGAACCCAAACCAAATCACCGATGTGCAGCTCTCTGGTGGTGTTCATTTGGGTTTGGCCCTCTTGAGCTGCCACTCTGTCAGGGTGAAGTCTGTCCAACTTAGTTATGAGTCGCCGACCCCAACGTAATTCCACAGGACTTTTTCCTGTCGATGTGCACAGTGTCGTATGTTGTGCTAACAGAAAATGAGCCAACCTTTGATGCCAATCGCCATCGATGATGCGCCTCAGTGTGTCCTTTGTTGTTCTCACCATTCATTCTGCCATCCCATTAGACGATGGATGGAAAGGCTCTGATGTGACGTGTCTAATCAAGTTGGCCTTGGTGAATGCCTGGAAATCAGCAGATGTGAATTGTGGGCCATTGTCAGAGACCAACACATCAGGCAACCCATGAGTGGCAAATAGCCCCCTCAGCACTTGAACAGTCTTTGCAATAGTCATGCTAGAGACTGGAACTACTTCTAGCCATTTCGAGTGACTGTCAACTACCACTAGGAACAATTGTCCCTGAAAAGGTCCAGCAAAGTCAATATGCAACCTAGACCAAGGTGTGTGTGTTGCCTCCCATTTGTGAATGGGGGCCTGAGGCTGATCTGGCCTTGTTCTCCTCTATGGCTTTGTCCAGACCAGGCCACCATAAATAGCTTCTAGCTAGTGCCTTCATCCTTACAATGCCTGGGTGACCCTCATGCAAAGACTGCAAAACCCTTTCCCTCAATTTCTCATGAATAATGACCCTACTACCCCACAACAGACATCCTTTATGGGATGGCAACTCATGTCTCCTCATAAAATATGCCTGGAATTCTGGACCCGGGCTCTTATCCTGCCACCCATACACTACCCAAATGGTGACCCTGCTCAGTACCTTGTCCGCAGTGGTGCCAGCAGCAATATCTCTCACCTGGAGTGGGCATTCTGGAAGATCCTGGATGAGTAGGATCTGCTCCACCGGTGCTGGGTCAGGATCAATGCTCATTAAAGGCAATCTACTTAATGCATCAGCATGACCCATGTCCTTTCCCAGTCTGTGTACCAGTTTACAAGCGTAGGCAGATAGGAAAATGGACCACCTGAGCATTCTTGGGGAAAGAATTTGTGGTGTTTGTTTATCAGTGGTGAACAACCCCAACAATGGTTTGTGGTCAGTAAAAATTGTGAACTCTCTACCATACAGGTAGTCATGGAATTTTTTGACTCCTGACACAATTGCCAGGGCTTCCTTGTCAATTTGTGCATAATTTCTTTCCGCTTTTGACAGTGTCCGGGAGTAGTATGCAATTGGTCTTTGTTCCCCATTGTCCTCAATGTGACTTAATACTGCGCCCACTCCATAAGGGGATGCATCACACGCGATGCAAATGGGCTTATCCTCAATAAAATGTGTGATGGTTGAGTCACTGGACAGTAGTAGTTTGAGGCTAGTGAAACTCTGTTCGTGGACCTTACTCCAATTCCATGGGGTTTTTTTTATCTAACAGTCTGTGTAAAGGTTCTGCGATTGCAGCTTTGTGGGGCAGAAATGCATGATAAAAATTAAGTAACCCCAGGAAAGCCTGCAATTCTGCCTTGTTGGTGGGTGTGGGAGCCAATTTAATTGCCTTTACCTTGGAGTCTGTAGGGTGAATGCCCGTAGCATCAATCCTGAACCCTAGAAATTCAGTGGAGACAACTCCAATACTGCACTTACTTTTTTTAAGCTTGAGCCCAGCAGCGCGAAATCTGCTTAAAACAGCGTGCAGCCTGTCAGCCAGGATCTCCTCAGATTCCCCAGCAATGAGAACATCGTCAAAATAAGGACACGTGCCAGGAATACCCTTCAAAGTCCTCTCCATGACTTCTTGGAAAATTCCAGGAGCTACTGAAATGCCAAACTGTAAACGGTTAATGTGGAAAGCTCCTATATGTGTCACTATAGTTTGAGCGTGCGCTGTTTCTTTGGAGACAGTCAGCTGCTGGTACACTTGCGCCAAATCAAGCTTAGCAAAACCCCCGCCAACTTGGACAGCAGAGAGAACCTGCCGGACCGTCAAAACCGGGTAAGCATGCAGATTCAAGGCTCGGTTGATTGTAGCCTTATAATCAGCACATATTCTGATTTCCCCATTTGCCTTTAACGGCGTCACGATAGGGGTTTCCCAGTCTCCCCCATCCACAGGCTCTAAAACTCCTTGTTCCACCAGCTTGTCTAATTCACGCTCAATCCTCTGCTTGAGAGCAAACGGGACTATCCGAGGCTTGATACGCACCGGTGAGACCGTTGGATTTAATTTCAACTTGATGGGGGGACCCGTGTACTTTCCCAGCCTGTCATCGAACACGTCTGCAAATTCATTGCAGACAGATTTGAGACGCTTGGGCTGGATGCTATTCACTCCCCCCAACCAAATGCCCAGGGCATCAAACCAATCCAACCCCACTAAACTAGTTCTCCGCCCATCAGTGACCAATATGTCCAAGGGACCCTGAAAATCCTTAAACCCCACGGACACAGTGGCCATTCCCCTGAGTTTAATGTGAGCGTGTTGGAAATCTGACAGCTTTAATGTTGTGGGCTTCAAAGGAACCCTCTTTCTACTCCTATCACAAATTCCCTTAAATGTCTCATAAGAAATGATTGAGACTGCAGAACTGGAGTCCAGCTCCATCATGCAAGGTACCCCTTGCAGATGGACCTGTATTGTTATTTTTGGCTTGAGTAGCTGATGGACCTCCGTGTGAGACACGGACTGCATGCTCTTTCCAGGATTAGGGGGGGTTGAGCCGGCTTTTGCGCTGAGGAGTAACAGTACCTTCGAGTGCTGATGTCATCGCTTGTAACACGTTGAGTCTGTCCCGGCTTCATTTCTGGCAGACGGCTGCGATGTGACCCATTTTGCCACAGGAGCGACACTTTGCGGATCTGAACCTGCAAGTCACCAGCGGATGATTTCCCCCACAGCTGGCACACTTCTGGTTGGGTGAGTTGGCTCTCTTTTGTTCCTTGCTGCTGTAACCGCCCGCTGAGCCTCTGCTGGTCAGTGCATGTCTCCTGTGACCTCCATCGTTCTCTCACCGCGATGGATGTTTCACCAATCTTTGTTGTAACTCATCTATTTTTTATTTTATTTTTATTTTAATCCCATTTATATCCCGCCCTTCTCCGAAGACTCAGGGCAGCTTACAATTTAAGCACAAACCAATGTGCTTAGCAATAGCCTTCATTCTATGTATATGCCTGCTTATTAGGGCTTTCGGGGGACCCCAAGAAGCATTATTACAAAGTCAGCTTATTGCCCCCAACAATCTGGGTTTTACCTACCTCGGAAGGATGGAAGGCTGAGTCAACCTTGAGCTGGTGGGATGTGAACCTGCACTAATTGCAGGCAGCTGGTGTTACTTAAGGAGGCATTAGCCCACTGCTCCACCAAGGCTCAGCCTCTCCATCCGTGTCACTGCTTCCACTGCTCGAAACGCGTCCATGATGGATCGTCGCACTTGAGCTGCCGCTGGAGCAGTGTGCAACTTTGCCAGGTTCCATGGCTGCCTCGAAAGCCCTCACCTTGGCCAAAACCTCCTTTAGGGTCATCCGCGGTTTGGCAAGCAGCATCCTTCGGCACTGCTGGTCCCTCAGCCTGAACACCACCCAGTCTCTTAGTCAATCATCGAGATCCAGGAATTCACACTGGCGGGCAGCCAGTCTCAGTGCCGCAACAAAGTGCAAAGTCGACTCACCAGGCTGCTGTATGCGCTGGATGAATTGATACCTCCAATACATCGGAGCTCTCTCTGGCATGAAATGCTCAAACAATTTTGCCTTGAGGTCATTGAGGTCAGGCTCAAGGTTGACTCAGCCTTCCATCCTTCCGAGGTAGGTAAAATGAGAACCCAGATTGTTGGGGGCAATAAGCTGACTTTGTAATAATGCCGCTTGGGGTGTGTGTGAAAGCCCTAATAAGCAGGCATATACATAGAATGAAGGCTACTGCTAAGCTTGTAAGCCGCCCTGAGTCTTCGGAGAAGGGCGGGATATAAATGGAATTAAAAATAAAAATAAAAAATAAATACGAGACGTTCTTGACCGGCGTCAGTGAGCACAGACCCACGGCTGCATCATATACGTCGCCGCCGCTTTCATCTTGTCTTCTGTAATCTTGTTGAGCATTAAGAACCCTTTGATCCGTCCAAGATGTGCTTCCCATCGCTCGGGTTCATTGATGTTGAAACGGAATTCAGTGGTCCCGAATTTGGCCATGTTGCTGGTCCTTGAATGCTGCTTCGTTAGGGATGTTCAGAAGATTTTTTTTCTTCTGCTCTGTGCGTCTGCAGCGTTAGGAGGTTCCCTGGGAAAGATTTGCCTTTCTCTCCTTCCTAGATTTCCGTGCTATTTGAAACAGCATCCCATCCTCATCGCCCGTGTTAGATCGTGAGTTCTGGACCGCATGGCCAAGATGGACAACTCAGGACAACAGGGTTCAACATAGTCCACTTTATTGCTTCAGCATAGACTGGGAGAACAAAGGGGCAACTGCCCCTTTTATATACCTAGCCAGGTATACTTCGAACCAATCCCCATATCCGGATTTCCCACCAAAGGATGCCCTGCGAATCCTGACAGGGCACCCTGCCACCTGGTGGTGTCAGTGGCTTATCTTGTGTGACATCCCCTATGTACATAACATGTCCAAAGGTTCAAACTAGGTCACATTTTGTATAATGGAAATTTTAACTAGCTATTCAAGTATTACTGAAATATTCCTTTCCTAAGGGATAAACTGTTGGAAAGTTATAACAATTTCATTATTTCAGTTTAAAAACATGCAATTTTATATGCATATTATGTTTCATTTGACATTAGAGTGCTGCACTGATGTAGTCATTTCTGGACTGGAGAGAAACTGTTGTTAGATTTTGTATGTTGTTTTTTTCAATAATGGGAAATGATAGGCACAAGGGGTAGCATCCAACTTTAGTCTCCATAGAGTATGACTGAAGCACACACCCTTTTGGCCTTAAAAAATTCTGAGAAGTTTGAAAATGAACAAAAATCATAGGCATGGGAAATAAAAATAGAAAATCATGAGGGGAAAGTACATCCATATAACTTTAATCTAACAATAGCTTTCAGGCTACAGGTCATAATCTATTCTGTCTTAGGCAAAATATTTCAGCAAATGTGGACTGGATAGCATGATGGTACATGCTGGTTCAGAATACATAATTCAAGTATGCTCATCAGTAGTTCTTCATGAAATTAGAGAGAGCTATGGTTAGTTCTGTCAGGGATGCGGTGGCTCAGTGGGTTAGGACGCTGAGCTTGTCGATCAGAAGGTCGGCAGTTTGGCGGGTTGAATCCCGAGTGCCATGTAACAGAGTGAGCGCCTGTTACTCATCCCAGCTTCTGCCAACCTAGCAGTTCGAAAGCACGTAAAAATGCAAGTAGAAAAATAGGGACCACTACGGTGGGAAGGTAACAGCATTCTGTGCGCCTTTGGCGTCTAGTCATGCCGGCCACATGACCACAGAGATGTCCTCGGACAAGTGCTGGCTCTTCGGCTTTGAAACGGAGATGAGCACTGGCCCCTAGAGTCGAAAACGACTAGCACGCATGTGCGGGGGAACCTTTACCTTTACCTTTTTTTATGGTTAGTCCTGGTTCTTCTATTCTTCAATATTTTCATTAATTATTTGGAGAAAGATGCTTTTAACTCGCGATACCACAGAATAGAGTGGGATATCTAATAACCTATTGGATAGAAATCCAATTCAAAATGATCTTGCTAGGAAGTAATGGGTTGCCCATAACAGAACTAAATAGAGACATGTGCAAAGCTCTTCATATAAGAAACATAAATCAAATGTAAAAGTGTAAAATGGAATCTTAAAATTTTAAAGGTTTCCCTATCTAGTCATGACCGACTCAAGGGAGCAGTGCTTATCTGATTCCCAGATAGGGGAACCTAAGTTATCTGAGAAGTGTTTGTCATCATGTGGCCAGCATGAAAATATGGAATGCAGTAACCTTTCCACCAAAGCAGTACCTATTTATCTACTAACATTTACATGCTTTTGAACTGTTAGATTGGCAGGAGCTGGGGTGAATATCGGAGCTCACCCTGTCTACAGTGTTTGGGTTTCAAACCCAGGCTGTTGGTTATCCAGCTGACAAGCTCAGCTTCTTAACTTCTGAGCCATTGCACTCCTTAAGATGGAATATATCTGGCCTGATAATAATTGTGAAAAGGTTTTGGAATAGTATTTATTGTAAACTTAACATTGGCTAACATAGGGAAGTGGCTATGAAAAGCAAATACAATTTTATTTCACACCACTTAAAGTATAATTTGTAAATCATGGGAAGTAACTTTTCCACTCTTTTTTGTGTTAGTCTGACCACTACATGAATACACTATCCAGTTCTGGCATGAAAAAAAATAAAACAAATGTTGAAGTGGATAAATAGAAATTAAAACTTATGAAAAAAGATTGAACAGGCTGTAAATATTTAACCTTGGAAAAAGTTAACTGAGCATGATATGATAGCACTATTCGAACACCTGGAAGGATGTCACATTGAAGAAAGTCAAGAACTGTTCTCTCTCTTATTCCAGAGCTCAGAATCACGAGCTTAACTTACAGCAAAACAGATTCCAATTGAATTTGAATTCCTGCTTGGACTAAGGGCTTGGATTTGATAATTAAAATGTTCTCTTTCAATGCTATAATTATACCAATTGAGAAAGCTTCCTTGGAATTTTCATACAAAGAAAATCAAAAGAATCATAATACTACAAAAACTCCAGTCTCAATATATTTGAAAATTATTATTAAAATTGTACTATTACAATTGAAGTCCAGTGGCATCAAATCTGATTGGTGCTGTTTATTTAATCTTTTATTTATATAAGTGACCATATGTAATTTCTGTGCATTTTAAAGTAATATAATCACATGTGCAAACATTTATGGTATTCTTATGTAGTGACTAAAGCAGGAGTAGTTAAGTCCCTGTTTTGTCCTGAAATTTTCTGGGTGATGCCAGGACAGTTATAGGGGCTGGATCACAAAAGAAAAACAAGTAAATTTACAATAATAGGTCTTCATAAAGTATGTATGCCAGACAAGTCTGAAAATAAAATGACACCTATTTGTTTGACTATCTTTCAAGTTTTATATATGTATATCAGTTTTAGAGAAAGAGAAAAAGAAAATGTACTTAATACATAGTCATTCATCTTTACTCAGAACATATCAAACAATAAACAATAAATTTTATTCAAAATTTACAAATTCTAGACTTTCAAAACATTCTCCCCTATTCCCACTACCTACATTATTACTTACATAGCATTTCATGATTTTTTTAAAGGCAGGAATACATTGTAGGTTCACTCCATTCTAGCTCTTAAAAGACCAAGAATCCACTAAAAGGCAGTTAATCTCTCATTCTTTCAACTGCAATAGGAACATAGAAGAAAGTAGCTTCTGTAGGAACAGCAGTATTTAAATAGACAGCCTACTACTAAGAGCTGCATATTATTTCTTTACAAATGAAGTAAGTGTATCTGTTTCAACTAAACTAATTCTTACAGAGCATAGTGATCTTTATCAGGCCAAATGCTGGGGTGTATATCAGAAAATGAGCATATCTAGGGCAAAAACCAAATGACCTGATTTTATTTAAATTTAAAGGTAGCTCTCTATATATGAATAGTCATTTAATGGCTGTTCAAAGTTATGACAGACTCCCCCCCCCACACACACACAAAAGCTATTTACAACTCAATTTAGAAGTTATGGCCATTGCAGCCCTCTACATTCACCTTTACGGCCAACTTCAGGAAGGTTGTAGTGGTTCCCCTGACTCTCTCCCCCATCCCACCCCACTGGGACCACATGGGCCTTGGGCCTATTCTCCACATACCCATCATCCGTTGCACTCTTAGCTTTTGAAGATCTCCAGATGTCAGGCTGTGCATTAAGAAACAAGCAGTCTTTCCCTTGCCCATGGCTTTGTAAAAGCAGTGGAGAAAATGATGGCCACTTCTGGGATGCATGGCTTAGCCTCAGTCCCCAACATGAGAAACATGGAGATCTTCAGGGGACAGCAAGCAGAGCACAAGATATCTTGGGTGGGGGAGGCATTGGGAGGCCCAGGGCAGGCAGGCCTGGGCCTATGCTAGGCCTCTAAAGGCCTCCCCCACCTCTCCTTAACAACCCATGTGTTCATTTAATGGCCACATCAGGGAGAGCAGGGGATGAAGGTTGTTAAGCAAGACCATCTCACTTAACAGCCATCACCACTTGTGAGTGAAATGGGCAGGTTCCATTACAGTCATATCTCGAGGATTACCTGTATATATAATTGCAATTAAATTATTAAATGAAATTAGTATAAACATCTCCCAATCTTATTGTGCTTAATAGCCTCCCTTTTCAGTTGCAGTTTAGAAAAAAAAATGGTCTGGAATTACATTCAAATCTTGGGAAGCTCCTAGTGAATTTGGGATCACAAGTTGGGGAAATTTCTACAGAGAAGAAATATGGAAAGGATTGGAAGCATTAATTTATTTAAATCCCATTTCTCTTTCTCTCCACTGCCATTCCAATACTTTTAAGAAAATACTGTGCTGAAGAAAAGAGATCAGAATTAAAAAAGAATTTACAATTTGCAGTGCAATATATAGACTCCTGGAAATAGCAATAGTACTTACACTTATATACTGCTTCACAGTGCTTTATAGCCCTCTCTAAGCAGTTTTACAGAGTCAGCATATTGCCTGCAACAATCTGGGTTCTCATTTTACCAACCTCGGAAGGATGGAAGGCTGAGGGAACCTTGAGCCACTGAGAACTGAACTTGAATGTAAAAGTAATTAAGATATGTCTAAGCTAAAAATTTATTGATAATTGTAATGATGTTTTTATTTAGTTGATATAATAAGAGCTGTATTAGCTTAAATACAAGATAATAGATATTAAGGGAAAAGAGAGGAAATTTATTTATTTATTTATTTTATTTTAATCCCATTTATATCCCGCCCTTCTCCAAAGACTCGGGGCAGCTTACAATTTAAAGCACAAATCAATGTGCTTAGCAATAGCCTTCATTCTATGTATATGCCTGCTTATTAGGGCTTTCAGGCCCCCCCCCAAGCGGCATTATTACAAAGTCAGCTTATTGTCCCCAACAATCTGGGTCCTCATTTTACCTACCTCGGAAGGATGGAAGGCTGAGTCAACCTTGAGCCTGGTGGGATGCGAACCTGCACTAATTGCAGGCAGCTGGTGTTACTTAAGGAGGCATTAGCCCACTGCTCCACCAAGGCAGTATTTGATGTTGTAACTTGAGATTTTTACTAAAGATTTTTGTATGTTATTGAACTATTGATTAATCCAGCCACCATGTTGCTTTTTAAGTACTTAGATGTAAAATTGGAAAATTAATAAAATATTATTTAAAAAAACAAAAAAGTTGTTGAGACTCTAGAATACAGAGAAGAACAACAAAGATGATTAGGAGACTGGAGGCTAAAACCAGTCCTCTTTTTTTGTAAAAGAAAAAGGTGCCGGAACTCAAACATGTCACACAACCCGCCTTGCCTACCCTACAAGGTTCCATCCAAAAAAGGTGCCGGAACTCCGTTCTGAGTGTTCTATGACAAAAAAAGCCCTGGCTAAAACATAAGGAACGGATGCTGGACTTGGGTATGTCTAGTTTAATGAAAAGAAGGACTAGAGGTGACATGATAGCAGTATTCTCATATCTCAGGGGTTAATGAAGAAGAGGTAGTCAAGCTCTTCTCCAAAGCACCTGAAGGCAAGACAAGAAGCAATGGATGAAAACTAATCAAGGAGAGAAGCAACTTAGAACTAAGGAGAAATTTCCTGACAGAACAATTAATCAGTGGAACAACCTGTCTCCAGAAGTTATGAATGCTCCAACACTGGAAGTTTTAAAGAAGAGACTGGACAACCATTTGTCTGAAATGGTATAGGGTTTCCTGCCTGAGCAGGGGGTTGGACTAGAAGACCTCCAAGGTCCCTTCCACCTCTATTATTATTGTTGTTGTTGATGATGATGATCATTGCACAGTCAGCCAGATGTTCAGACTGGATTTAGCATTTTTGTTGTTGTTGTTGTAGCATTTTTGTTGTTGTTGTTGTTGTTGTTGTTGTTGTTGTTATTATTATTATTATTATTATTATTATTATTATTATTATTATTATTATTATTATTATCATCCTGCACTCTTAATGCTTAGAACCCTGATAACCTTAACTTCTTGCTGCTGATAGTAAATAATAGGTCTGACTGTAGATCATGTTCATTCATGATTTGGTGAATAAAGAAAGTAACGTGTGTGTATTTTCAGAACCTGGTTGGGTAAGTTAGCAATGTCACCCTTTTGGAGATATGGCCCATCTTTCCTGTGCAGGGCATCTGCCCCTGCGATTCTGATGTGTCTGTGTCTGTGTGTTAATCTGGGCATGATGGGCATTGTGCTTGTGTCTGGACTCAGAATGATAAAAAGGAGTCCTTTCATATTTTGGTATAGAGAGATGTTGTCCTCCTTGCCCTGGGGGTCAGGGCTGGAGCAACTTGGATTCTCATGGTCTTGCAGTCATGGTCCCAGATAACCATGGACCTGTTTGAGTCGAATATGAAGGGCATTTGACTCAGCCATTTGCTGTACTTAGAGCATGTTGTCGAAATAAGATTGTCAATGAATAGTGAATTGATCGGTTATGATGGTACAAAAGCTTTATGAATCCAGATGAATTACAAAAGTTGCTTAGGAAATATACCGGTAAGTAGGAAACAGTGTTCACAGTTATAACAGCAACATGATATAGCAGAATTTGATAGTGACATGCTATTTTGTATATGATTATGAGACCATTGCTTGTTTAATTTTACTGTGAGATTGTTTACAATAGTTTACATCCTTACTAGGCACATTTTATTTTTTTACATGGTTATTGTTATATTAAGGAGATTTTAATTATTCTATTATTGTTAGCTGCGAAGTTGTGTCTGACCCATCACGACCCCATGGACAATGTTCTCCAGGCCTTCCTGTTCTCTACTATCTTCTGGAGTCCTTTTAAGCTCACGCCTACTGCTTCAGTGACTCCATCCAGCCACCTCATTCTCTGTCATCCCCTTCTTGTCTTACCCTCAACCTTTCCCAGCATTAGGCTCTTCTCCAGTGAGTCCTTCCTTCTCATTAGGTGGCTAAAGTATTTGAGTTTCAATTTCAGGATCTGGCCTTGTAAAGAGCAGTCAGGGTTGATCTCCTCTAGGACTGACCAGTTTGAATGTCTTGCAGTCCAAGGGACTCGTAAGAGTCTTCTCCAGCACCATAGTTCAAAGGCCTCAATTCTTTGGTGCTCAGCCTTTCTTATGGTCCAACTTTCACAGCCATGCATTGCAACTGGGAAGACCATAGCCTTGACTATATGCACTTTTGTTGGCAGGGTGATGTCTCTGCTTTTTAGTGTGCTGTCTAGATTTGCCATGGCTTTTCTCCCCAGGAGCAAGCGTCTTTTAATTTCTTGGCTGCAGTCCCCATCTGCGGTGAACTTGGAGCCCAGGAAAATAAAATCTGTCACTACCTCCATTTCTTCCCCATCTATTTGCCAGGAATTGAGAGGGCCAGATGCCATGATCTTGGTTTTCTTAATGTTTAGTTTCAACCCAACTTTTGCACTCTCCTTCACCCGCAACAAGATGCTCTTTAGTTCTTCTTCACTTTCTGCCATTAGAGTGGTATCATCTGCATATCTTAGGTTGTTGATATTTCTCCTGGCAATCTTAATTCCAACTTTTGATTCATCTAGCCCTGCCTTTCTCATGATGTGCTCTGCATATAAGTTAAATAGGCAGGGCCACAGTATACAGTTTTGCCCAACTCCTTTCCCAATTTTGAACCAGTCAGTGGTTCTGTGTCCAGTTCTCACTGTTGCTTCTTGACCCACATATAGGTTTCTTAAGAGACAAATAAGATGGTCTGGTACTCCCATCTCTTTAAAAACTTGCCACAGTTTGTTGTGATCCACACAATCAAAGGCTTTAGCATAGTCAATGAAGCAGAAGTAGATGTTTTACTGGAACTCCCTAGCTTTCTCCATGATCCAGCGTATGTTGGCAATTTGATCTCTAGTTCCTTTGCCTCTTCGAAATCCTGCCTGTACTTCTGGTAGTTCTCGATCCACATACTGCTGGAGTCTAGTTTGTAGGATTTTAAGCATAACTTTACTAGCATGTGAAATGAGTGCAATAGTGCGATAGTTTGAACATTCTTTGGCACTGCCTTTCTTTGGAATTGGAATGTAAACTGATCTTTTCCAATCCTGTGGCCACTGTTGAGTTTTCCAAATTTGCTGGCAAATTGAGTGTAGCACTTTTACTGCATCGTCTTTTAAGATTTTGAATAGCTCAGCTGGAATACTGTCACCTCCACTAGCTTTCTTGTTGCTCAGCTTTCCTAAGGCCCACTTTACTTCACATTCTAGGATGTCTGGCTCGAGGTCAGTGACCACCTCATGGTGGTTATCAGGGACATTAAGCTCGTTCTTATATAGTTCTTCTGTGTAATTTTGCCACCTCTTCTTAATCTCTTCTGCCTCTGTTAGGTCCCTGCCATTTTGGTCCTTTATCGTGCCCAATTTTGCATTAAACGTTCCCTTCATCTGTTTAATTTTCTTGAAGAGATCTCTGGTCCTCCCTATTTTATTGTTTTCTTCTATGTCTTTGCACTGTTCATTTAAGAAGGCATTCTTATCTCTTATAGCTATTCTCTGGAATTCTGCATTCAATTGGGTGTATCTTTCTTTTTCTCCCTTGCCTTTCACTTCCCTCCTTTCCTCAGCTATTTGCAAAACTTCCTCAGACAGCCATTTTGCTTTCTTGCATTTCTTTTTCTTTGGGATGATTTTAGTTGCTACCTCTTGTACAATGTTGTGAACCTCCGTCCATAGTTCTTCAGGCACTCTGTCTATCAGATCTAATATCTTAAATCTATTTGTCACCTCTACTGTATATTCATCAGGGAAATGATTTAGTGCATACCTGAGTGGCCTAGTGCTTTTCCCTACTTTCTTCAGTTTAAGCCACAGTCAGCTCCTGGTCTTGTTTTTACTGACTGTATAGAGCTTCTCCATCTTTAGCTGCAGAGCACATAGTCAATCTGATTTCTGTATTGACCGTCTGGTGATGTCCATGTGTAGAGCCG
The DNA here is from genome assembly GCF_947247035.1 of Vipera ursinii. Classification (NCBI taxonomy): domain Eukaryota; kingdom Metazoa; phylum Chordata; class Lepidosauria; order Squamata; family Viperidae; genus Vipera; species Vipera ursinii. Next base: position 28,206,588 of record NC_139521.1, read on the forward strand.
TCTCTTGGGTTGTTGGGAAAGAGTGTTTTCTATGACCATCGTATTTTCTTGACAAAATTCTGTCAGCCTGTGCCCTGCTTCATTTTGTACTCCAAGGCCAAACTTGCCTGTTATTCCAGTTATCTTTTGGCTTCCTACTTTAACATTCCAATTCTCCATGAGGATAAGGACATCATTTTTGGTGTTAGTTCTATAAGGTGCTGTAGGGCTTCATAGAACCAGTCAATTTCATCTGCTTCAGCACCAGTGGTTGGGGCATAGACTTGGACTATTGTGATATTGAATGGTTTGCCTTGGATTTGAACTGAAATCATTCTGTCATTTTGGGGATTGTATCCCAGTATTGCTTTTCCTACTGTTTTATTGACTATGATGGCTACTCCATTTCTTCTGAGGAATTCTTTCTCTCCCTATTTTTCCCTCTATTTCTCCCTCTTTCTCTCTCTCCATTTCCCTCCCTTTCTTTCTCCTTCTCTCTCCCTCCCTCTCTATTTTTCTCTTTACCTCTATTTCTCCCTCTTTCTCTCTCCCCCTCAATTTCTCTCCCTTTCTTTCTCCTTCTCTCTCTTTCCCTCTTTCTCTTCCTCCCTCTTTCTTTCTCCTTCTCTCTCTCCCTCTCTTTCTCTCCCCCTCTCTCTTTCTCTCTCTCTCTTTCTCTTTTTCCCTCCCTCTCCCATTGTCCCTTCTTTCCTTCCTTCCTTTCTTCCTTCCCTCCCTCTTTGTCCTTCCCTCTCCGCATTAGAGCAGTACCCGTGGAGGCGGCCCTGTGGTTTGGCTTTCTCTTGCAGAAAGCAAGCTGAAACGGAGTGAGGGAGATTGCCAGGAATGCGAATTGGCTGATCTCGCGCTCCTGTAATCTCCCTTGCTCGGTTTCAGCTTCCCTTGCTACAAGAGAAAGCAGGCTGAAACAGAGCGAGGGAGATTGCAGGAGTGCGAGATTGGCCAATTCGTGTTCCTGGCAATCTCCCTCGCTCCGTTTCAGCCTGCTTGCTCTTGTAGCAAGGGAAGCTGAAACCGAGCGAGGGAGATTGCAGGAGCGCGAGATCGGCGTTTCTCAGCATGTGCCGATTCGTGCTCCTGGCAATCTCTCTTGCTTTCCACTTGCAGAGGTTGGGGCTAGCCATACAGATCACCTTCGGACCATAAGACGCACCCTCGTTTCCCCCACACACTTTTTTTTGGGGGGAAAGTGCATCTTATGGTCCGAAAAATACGGTAATATACATTTATGGCTTTGAAATTTGGGGACTAAAAGTGCTTTTGAGACTATTTTTTAAAGAAATTTGAAAAGCTTACATTATAACTTGGGATTTTAAAAGCTGGAAAACATTGCTAATGACATCAAGTGGCTACGTACGGCACTACAATTTGTTATGCCTAAAGGAAATGTGGCTTGAAGCCCAGATTTAGATAAGACTCTTGCTGACCTTGGAAGCTTTCACTTTTGAAGATTGCAGCTGGGAAAAGGGAAAAATACAAAAACGTTTGGGCTGCTTATCAATGCGACAGAGACGATGAACTATTTTGAAACTGGCTTGTCTGAACTACGAATATAAATATTATTTGACTTTCAGAGCTGTATTGTGGAACTATTTCCCTGTAGGAGAAATACACTTCATTGCTTGAGATGAAGGAATATTTTGGATTACAAATCCTTGATTGATGATGGATTTTTATTATAAAGACCACCTACAAAAAATGTAATAGATGTCCCATCTATACTTAACTTTAAATGGTAAAAAACCATCTCTAACACCTGTTCCCAAAGACTTCAGTTTGACATACTACCAAGAAAATATGGATGATCAGAAAGAAATTCTCTCTATGTTAAAATCAATACACAAGACTATTGCTTTAGCTCATGATGAGACTAGAAATAACACAAAGGAGATTTTCTAATCCAAATTTACAAACCCAGAACATGACTACAAAGAAGGAACTAGCAACCCAGAAAATAGAAGGAAAACTAGAGGAAGCAGATCCAAAGATTGAGGACCTAAAGGAAGGAATCAACCAACAGATTCAGACAACTGAAGAATTAGAAGACGGAGCGATAATATCAGAAATGGAAAAGACATCTTACCAATCAAGAATTCAGGACAAATTGGAGGAAAAGGAAGAACTGATTGAATGGAAGATAGAGCTCTTAGGAGAACTGTGGGGAATTGGAGAAGGAGGGAGGCTGTTTAATGAATATCAGTGGGTTTGTTCTTCCAAAAATACTTTAACCAAATGGTCTTTCTTATTCCAAATAATATACACAAAAACAGAGAAAAAATTACTTGATGATTCAAATGCATTGACTTGGAAAGTTAGTTGGCAAAGGAAGAAAGCTAGAGTAAGATTGAAGAAAATAGAGGTTTTGATCCATTAGATGGGATATTATATTATTAACTAGATGTTTGAATATGGTGTAGAATAAAAAAATTGCTAGAAATAGAAGTACTATCATAACTCGAAAGATAAGATTTGTAAGTAGAATATTAGATTTTGGTACAAGAAGGGAAACAGGAAAAGGCTAAGAAGTTTGAATAAGGAAAATATAACATTTTGAAATTATAAATATAACTTACTTTGAAATTATAAACAATAGAGACATTTTGAACACTGATGGGAAAATAAAATTTAAAAAAAGCAAAAACAAGATACTGATTAAACATATGGATAGTAAGTGCAAATGCAATTAAGATATGTTTTGGTTAGAAAACTAATCTAAAACTGATATTATTGATATTATGAGAAAAATATAACAAAGATGTTGATATTCAATTATATATTTATTAATAAAAATAAGAATTGTATTTGCCTAGTGTGGGAAAACAGGTACTACCAGAAGAAGAGAGAAAATATTTGATGGTATAATATTGGAACTAGATTGAAGAAGTTAATATATACCACTGAATTACTAATGGACCCAGACAACACACTGTCTACTAAGCATTTGATTGTAAAACTAGAAAATTAATAAAATATTTATTAAAAAGAAGACATGTTGGGATATTTGGCCAAAGGGAAGATATTCAAAAATTTAGACCTGAGGGGGGCATACTATTGAATAAGAATCAAGGAAGGCAACAAGTGGAAGACTGCCTTCAACTGCCCCCTCAGAAGCTACCAATTTAAAGTGATGCCTTTTGAACTATAAGGGGCCCCTGCTGTGTTCATGCAACTCATAAACAAGGTGCTACACGAGCACTTATACAAAGGGATTTTAGTGTACCTAGATGACATCCTTATTTACACTGAAACCATGGACAAACATGTAAAACTGGTGCAACAGTTGCTGAGGAAACTATTGGATGCTAAGCTGTAGGCCGAACTATCAAAATGTTAGTTTCACAAGTCTAGCCTAGACTTCTTAGGCTACCATGTGTCTTGTGAAGCGGTAGAAATGGACTCAGGGAAAGTGAAGTCTATCCTGGAGTGGCAAGCCCCTAGTGCCCATAAACAGTTGCAAAGCTTCCTAGGGTTTGCAAATTTTTACAGGCAATTCATCCCCTCCTTTGCCACAATTGCCTTGCCAATTACTGAACTATTGAAAACTGGAAAAGGGAGGGGGGAAAGCCCCAGCCAAATCAGCCCTTGAACTGGACAATGAAATGCCAAGCAGCATTTGAAAAACTAAAAGGGCTGTTTGCGGCTGAGCCAGTGTTAAAGTACCCAAACTCAGAAGAGCCATTTGTGATCCAGGCCAATGCCAGTGATGTGGCAGTGGGAGCAGTCCTCCTCCAATGAAATAAAGAGGGGAACTTATAGCCATGCGCATACACATCTTGCAAGCTAATTCAATAGAGCTAATTCAATAGTGGAGCTGTCATGGCTCCATTAGAGCCTGAATCTTCAGAGGAAAATGAGCTGGAAAGGGACCCTATGGAGGGCGAGGGAGAGGTGTCTGTGGCTTCAGAGGAATGTGGGGAAGAGCAGGCTGAGGCAGGCCAGGGCCCTTCAGGATTGGGACAGGATGAACAGGAGAGAGAGAGTTCAGGCAATGAGCAAGGGCCAGCCCCACCTGATCCTAGAACACAGAGAGTGGAGAGAAAGAGGGAACAATGCAGGTAGGCTCAACTACTCAGGAGGAGAGCGTCCTACCCCTCTCCACAAGGCACACCTGGAGACAGATTTAAGGAGATGCTGTGGGGAGCGGCATTTGTTGGGAACAAATGCTGATTCTTTGGAGTTTTGTGTGTTGTTGCTGATCTCTTGTTCTGTGACGTCTGCTTGGAAACCTGGAAACTCTGACTATTGGACTGACTGACAACATTGCTTGAATGTTTAAAGACCTCGGACTGTATTTTAGATTCTCTTTTGAAACTGCTCAGGAAAGCTTGTATTCACACAGACTCATTAGGTTTATGATGTATGTGTTATTCCTTGTTATCTCTGTGGCCTTGACTACATTCCTCTTCTAATCAGACTGTATGTGAAACTACTTGGAGCCAGAGTAAGCTGAAGGTCTGTGTGTTTTCTTTTGTTGGAGGCTTGCCAAAAAGATGGGAGCATTTGGGGAAAATTTGGAGCAATTAAAGGACTGCTTGAATTGCCAGCTGACTGCATTGCCTCTGTGTCACAGCACAGGAGTAGTACCTGCATTACTGTGTCAACTACCAGCAAACAAACTGGGCAGAGCTTTTGCCATTTGCACAGGTAGTACATAACAATGCAGTACACAACAGCACTGGTTTCACTTCATTTAGGTTAGCCACGGGGGTGAAATTCATGCCAATACCAGAGTGCCCACAGGAGCCTCCCTCCTCAAGCACCCTAAGTGACTGGGTGGGTTTGTACCAACAGGTTTGGAGCGATGCAAAGAAGGCTTTAACTAAAGTGGCCAAAAATCAGAAAAAGCAAGCAGACAAAAAACAAGCTCCCCAGGAAATGTACTATATAGGGAATCCATGATGAGACCAGTAAGGGAGGGTGCCCCAGCCCCAATAGTGGTGGAAGGGAAAACAAATTATGAAGTTAAGCAAATCCTTGATTCTAGTATCCACAAAAGAAAATTGCAATTCTTAATCCAATGAGAGGGGTACCCGATATCAGAAGCTAGATAGGTGAAAGCCCAGCATGTAAAAGCAGATTGTTTAGTAAAACATTTCGACACTAAGTACCTCCAAAAGCTGGGACCAGTAGAAGGAAATAATAAGCAAAGATGTGTATTCCTTTTTGAGACCCAGAAATGAGCAAAGTGAAGAAATAGCCATTTACAGGAGAAACTCCTAATGGGAATGAAGCTTTGTAGAATTTCCCCCTAATTAATCAAGATTGCTTAGCTGTAGTTGCTTCTGGATGGGGAACAGGGAGCCATGAATTTTTAAGGCCCTCAATGGGAACATATATTCACATTTCTTGGTGATATATGTTCAATTCCTAATTTATTAACTGATCATATTGAACTTAGATTGTTGCACATAAATTGACTTATATATATATATATATACATAGCATTTATATATATATATATATACATATACATATATATACATACATACATATACATACATATATACATATATACATATATACATACATATATACATACATATATACATACATATATACATACATATATACATACATATATATATATATATATATATATATATATATATATATATATATATATATATATATATATATATATATATATATATATATATATATATATATATATATATATATATATATATATATATACAGTCATGGCCGAAATTGTTGGCACCCCAGAAATTTTTCCAGAAAATCAAGTATTTCTCACAGAAAAGTATTACAGGAACACATGTTTTGCTATACACAGGTTTATTCCCTTTGTGTGTATTGGAACACAACAAAAAAAGGGAGGAAAAAAAGCAAATTGGACATAATGTCAAACAAAACTCCAAAAATGGGCCGGACAAAATTATTGGCACCCTTTCAAAATTGAGGGTAAACAAGATTGTTTCAAGCATGTGATGCTCCTTTAAACTCACCTGGGGCAAGTAACAGGTGTGGGCAATATAAAAATCACACCTGAAAGCAGATAAAAAGGAGAGAAGTTCACTTAGTCTTTGCATTGTGTGTCTGTGTGTGCCACGCTAAGCATGAACAACAGAAAGAGAAGAAGAGAACTGTCTGAGGACTTGAGAACCAAAATTGTGGACAAATATCAACAATCTCAAGGTTACAAGTCCATCTCCAGAGATCTAGATTTGCCTTTGTCCATAGTGTGCAACATTATCAAGAAGTTTGCAACCCATGGCACTGTAGCGAGTCTCCCTGGTCATGGACAGAAGAGAAAAATTGATGAAAGGTTGCAACCCAGGATAGTCCGGATGGTGGATAAGCAGCCCCAAACAAGTTCCAAAGGAATGCAAGCTGTGCTGCAGGCTCAGGGAGCATCAGTGTCAGTGCAAACTATCCGTCGACATTTAAATGAAATGAAACGCTATGGCAGGAGACCCAGGAGGACCCCACTGCTGACACAGAGACATAAAAAAGCAAGATTACAGTTTGCCAAAATGTACTTGAGTAAGCCAAAATCCTTCTGGGAAAACGTCTTGTGGACAGATGAGACCAAGATAGAGCTTTTTGGTAAAGCACATCATTCTACTGTTTACCGAAAACGAAATGAGGCCTACAAAGAAAAGAACACAGTACCTACAGTGAAAAGTGGTGGAGGTTCAATGATATTTTGGGGTTGTTTTGCTGCCTCTGGCACTGGGTGCCTTGAATGTGTGCAAGGCATCATGAAATCTGAGGATTACCAAAGGATTTTGGGTCACACTGTACAGCCCAGTGTCAGAAAGCTGGGTTTGCGTCCGAGATCTTGGGTCTTCCAGCAGGTCAATGACCCCAAACATACATCAAAAAGCACCCAGAAATGGATGGCAAGAAAGCGCTGGAGAGTTCTGAAGTGGCCAGCAATGAGTCCAGATCTGAATCCCATTGAACACCTGTAGAGAGATCTTAAAATTGCTGTTGGGAAAAGGTGCCCTTCCAATAAGAGAGACCTGGAGCAGTTTGCAAAGGAAGAGTGGTCCAAAATTCCGGGTGAGAGGTGTAAGAAGCTTATTGATGGTTATAGGAAGTGACTGATTTCAGTTATTTTTTCCAAAGGGTGTGCAACCAAATATTAAGTTAAGGGTGCCAATAATTTTGTCCGGCCCATTTTTGGAGTTTTGTTTGACATTATGTCCAATTTGCTTTTTTTCTTGTGTTCCAATACACACAAAGGGAATAAACCTGTGTATAGCAAGACATGTGTTCCTGCAATACTTTTCTGTGAGAAATACTTGATTTTCTGGAAAAATTTCTGGGGTGCCAACAATTTCGGCCATGACTGTATATATATATATATATTATTTGTTTTGGGTTTTGCCTTGATATTTTATTTATCACAGCAGGTGGCAGCATTTATATAACTTGATTGCACTTGGAAAAAACTAAACAGGATCAGACCTGATATTAGATGGGAGATCAGCATGAATTCCAAGAATATACTAAATTGGGAAGTCAAGAAAATATCCTGAAAAACATGTATTGATAAATCACATATTGATAAGTCATCTAGAAATTATTGCTAAGAAAGTTATTGGGCATGTCCCTGCAATCTCCAAGAACTGAATTTAAGGAAGTCCTTGGTTTTTTGTTATAGAAATAAAATATAGTCAATCAGTCAATGTATAGCCTGAGCTGATTTTTTAGAGGTATAACAATCTTACCCAGAATGATAAAACACAATAATGTAAGTTTATTTATTAATTATGAATATGCAAATCTTAAAATAATGACACTCCATTAATAAGAATTAAGTTATAAAACAAGGGACCTCACTAACTTTATTTTTTAGATCTAATATGGATAGTGATCTAAGAATTGCTGAGTTTCATATATAAGTAAATTGAAAAGTGGCATAATTTAAAATATACAGCATAGTTGATATAATAGAGATTAATTATGACAAGTATCATTTGAAAAATATTAAAATAATACTTTCCTGTATGTTTGTAAATTAATGACTTCCAGAATCAACATCATCTTCTCCTGATGATGTTGATCATAATGAGAAGTAAGTAATATATTTTTCAGGAATAAACTACACTTAAAAATAATGTTCTTTATTGTTGATCTGAAATCTATGCAGACCTATTAAAGTGGCCTAATTAGAAAAACATGCTGGCTTTATTTGTAGCAAATAAAGAAACACTGTAATAGGTATAGTGAAAGCCTGGTTGAGTTCAAGAAGAAACAAAATAAAAATACATCAAACAATATATACTACCTGAATGCAGAAGTTTGTGAACACATTGTTTCTGCTGTGAAAAGCAAGCCACATATAGAGGCGTTCCTAGGTGAGGAACATCTAGATCAACTTCTATGCCCCAAGAAATCAGCAATTCTAGACAATCACTGTGACCTAAAGAAAGCATAATGTAATTAATCTCTAAAACAAAATCTTAATTTGTTAAATGGCTGATATATTTTGTAATCTACTAATTTTAATACTTACCTCTGCTGGCTGCTTCATGAGTTGGTGAAGGAAGACATGTTTCCTGTTGAATTTTTGCACCATATTCCAACAAAAGTTGTACACACGATGCACTTCCTCTTGAGCAGGCATTAAATAAGGGTGTAATCCCATCAATAGTTGTGGCATTCACCTAAAATATTGGTTAGATTTATTCGTGGGGATAAAATATATGTTTACAAATCATACTTTCTATTTATTGCTCTCTCTTGTATTCGATGTGGTTTGGAGATACGAAAAGGTTAGGGTTTGCAGTGTGACATTTTGACACACATTGCATAATGTTCTCATCTCAAGATGTACCAAATATCTGTACCCCTTTTCCCATGCTCAAACCATTCAGAATGCAATTAAATAAAGATTACATATACTTAATTACATACTGTAGGGAAATGTCAGTTTAGTAAAAAAAAAAAGTAATAAGCTAGACTTCCAGTAAAATACATATTACCTAATGCTTCTAAGAAAAACTTTCTACCTTTTAACCACAGATGATGTGATCACTTACATTTGCTCCTGCTTCGAGAAGTATGCGAGCACATCCTACATGATCTCCAAGGCATGCCTCATGCAATGGTGTCACTTGATCAATGGTTAAAGCATCTACATTGTATCCCTAAGCACAAAACAAGAAATTAACAATCACAACAAATCTCCTAACTTTTCAGTTTCTTAATGAAAGATAAATTACATAACAAGAAGTCTTTATTCAATATTAGTGTAATACAAACATTTTACAATTATTCAAAAGGAATGTAATTACAAAAAATTGTATAATTCAGGACATTTGGGAGTTTGATTAAATACTGTAAACCATGGTATAAAATTATGCTTGTTGTTTACCATCTACAGTAATTACAATTACTATTTTTACAGTTATCTGACTTACTCTTTGGTTTTTGTCCCATGCCAGATTTCAGAAGAAATCTGATAGAAGTTCAAAGCGATCCTGTCTTTGAATATGTGAAAATAGAATCAATCACACAGTGCAATTGCTTTGCCTGTCAAAAAGGCAGTCTGAGTTGTGCTATAACATGGTTTATTTAACAACAGATTATAGGAGAAACCAGTGATTCAATTCAGGATTCTCATACTTTTTTCTGAGCCTCATTTGTTTGTGGCTTTCCCTCATTGTCAATGACCACTGGACACAAGCAACTTTACCATTTGCACTGTTTATTAACTAAACTGTATCATATAAAAACTATGGTCCTCTAGAAATGCTCCCGGGCCCACACCGAGAATCACTTCTAGTTTCTAAAAGTTATAGAAACAGATTCTACTTCATATATAATGCCAAGTCATAAAGTTTGGCTTATAAATCTGAGTCCACAGATTGTGCTAAGCTAAAAACAAACCACTTTAGGATTATATGTGAACCCAACCGTACTGTCATTTCTGGCTTGCTCAATAAATCATACCATATATGAATGCAAATAGCCGAAGGCTATGGTTCTGCATTGCCACAGCAACGAAGAAAGATTTAGCAAGGATTCTCAAACTCTTGGTTGTGACTCCTAAAAAAAACCAAAAACCCAGCAAATTTGAAGGGAGTTATAAGTTTTTGGGTGACCAGGAAGATTGAAAGATAGTTGAGCAAGGAATACAACATCTAAGAGATCTGACTCCCAGAAAAGATTGGAGGCAAGGAGCTTGTGTCATATATAGTACATGACTGACAGGGAGAAGCAGCTCATCCCAAGTGGGGCCCCATTCTTAGAACCAGGAAGAGAAGTCATTACCAAGCTCACCTCTTTGAGTATCTCTAATTAAAGCATTGCCAGGTGATGCAACACTGAAAGCCAATTGGCTTGTTCAGGACCAAGGCTTCAGAACCGTTTTCCCCACATCCAGCTAGTTCAGATATGGGAAGGATCTCAGATCCCATTATCTTTAGGCTGGCTGGAGGGCTTGGCCTATAGAACCTCTAGAATTGCAATGTAAAAATCCCAAAACTATTGGAGAAATGGTAATTCTGCCAGTGTTGTTGATGATAATGTAGTTAGTGGCATCATTACGCATGTTATTCATAATTACATACGTTTATGACATCAGGGGAGTCCCAGCACTGCAAATTTGGAGATCCTCTGAAATATAGAAAATTCTAAAGTTTTACTGCCATGGGAACTTAGCTATTTTAAACACGAAAAGATGCCAGTCTGTACTTAGAATAGTTTTGAATTTACTTGTGGCATGGGGATCTGCATGCTGAAATTGTTTTAAGTCACCTTAAAGGTTTGCAGAAATATGGGATGTAACTTTAATAAGGAAAATAAAAATACGGTAAAAAACCTGCTCCACAATATAAACTAGCCATATATTGCACAAAATATCTACAACAAATATTTAGTATATGAAGGGCAATGACTGGGTATTAAAGTTTCAATAGTAGAAGGCAGAGGGCTAACTAACATATCCATCCTCATCAGTTTTATTCCAATAGAAAGTAATTCTTGGATAAATTAGAATAATGAGCAGCTCTGGTTGTATAGCCTGCAGAATCATATTAAAGAACCATCCAATTTGAGACCATAATTCACATTATGTTTAAGGTAATCTCATTCTGTAATCATATCCTTGGGCGTCCTCTTGGATTCACGGCTCAATTTTGAAGACCATATAGGAGCCGTGACCAGGGGGGCTTTTGCCCAGGTTCGTTTGGTGCGCCAGTTGCGGCCCTATCTGGACCGAGATGCCCTACGCACAGTCACCCATGTGCTCGTGACCTCCAGGATAGACTACTGCAACGCTCTCTACATGGGGCTGCCCTTGAGGACCACCCGGAGGCTTCAACTAGTGCAGAATGCAGCTGCGCGAGTTGTTATGGGAGTCTCCCGATACTCCTGTGTAACACCTCTTTTCCGTGAGCTGCATTGGCTTCCGGTTACCCTCCGGGTGAGATTCAAGGTGCTGGTAATGACCTATAAAGCTCTAAATGGCTTGGGTCCGGATTATCTAAGGGATCACCTGCTGCCGGCATCAACCTCCCATCGTCCTGTGCGCTCCCACAGGGAGGGCCTTCTTAGGGTACCGCTGGTCAACGAATACCGGCAGGCTATTCCCAGGGGAAGGGCGTTCTCTGTGGGCACGCCGGCTCTTTGGAACCAACTTCCCACGGAGCTTAGGACTGCCCCCGACCTTTGCTCATTTCGCAGGGACTTGAAAACCTGGTTTTTTGAGCTGTCTGGCCCAGACTGAGGGGTTTTAATTATTTATTAATGGGGTTTTAGTTTAAATTCAGGGACTTAATTTAATCTTAATTTTAATCGATTTTAACTTTGTATGTTGTGTATTTTTAATTTTTCCCTGTAAACCGCCCTGAGTCCTACGGGAATAGGGCAGTATACAAGTTTAAAAAATAAATAAATAAATAAATATTAAATAAATAAATATCCTGATTTTGGTTAGCTTTGTTTAACTACAGCCTTGTGCTTTTTGTTTGTGTGGTTGTTATTTAGTTTTAAAAATCAGATTGCTTGGCTGTGCCCTGCAAATGTAGTTAAAATACTGTTTGCAGAAGAGAGGTGCACACAAATCTCTATCAGAAAATAAAGCTCATGTGCACACTTAGCAGGAAACCTTTAACAACAATGTGAATTAGATGATTTTATCACCTAAGCTTGGATAGCAATTATTTGGTTAGTTTTTCGGTTGTAAAATTGGTAGTGTTCAGAATCCTAAAACACTCTGCCTGGATATTTATTATTTCATTAAAGTTGGTGCTTGGAAGGACTATATCTAATTCTGATCTGTATGTCATCATCACTGTCATATATGCTATGGTGAGATTCTTTGACCTGTATAAACAAGTAAAGAAACCACAAAACCCAAAACTTGTAATTAATAAACAGTGAAGTAATACCATCTTCATGTTTAGCAAAGCAGTAAAAACGCTTTTTCATTTGATAGAAATGAACATTGATTTTAGTTACATTTTCACATTTTACCTGTGCAATTAATGTTTTGAGAGAAAGAAGGCGCCCTTGGCTTGCTGCTTCATGCAGGGGTGAACGATCTGCCCAAGAGCCTATGGAACAATACCATGGCATAGTTTAAATTACATAAATAATTTTCATTAATGTAAAAGAACTGATACAAACAACATACCGTACATAACTATCAATATACAGGTAGTCCTCAAGTTATGTTCATAATGAAGCCTGCCCATTACAATTATAAATTTATGTGAATCACATTAAATGAACAAGCCCCCCTCCTTGCTCTCCCCAATTCATTCGTTAATCAAATATGTTAACTGTGCATGGGATATCTCAGAGGTAGGGAAGACCATGGAGGACCCTGGTGTAGAAACAAGACCACTTGCCCCCAGTCACCCAAGGCCGTGCCCATTTACTGAGATATCTCTTGTTCCTTTTCCCACCCCCTAGGGTCCCCACAACTGCTTGGGGCTTCTCCACACCAGCACCTTATCACCGAGTGTTTACTTACCTTCCAAAGAGCTCCAGAACAGGCTAGGCCACAGGTCTGCAACCCGCGGCTCTTTCAGCCATCTCCTGCGGCTCCCAGTCTTCTGCTATGTGTAGTCCCCCCCCAAAAAAAGTGGGACTAAAAAAGTTCAACCAATCAATTCAAATATGCAGGGTAGGTGTATATCTCGCCTTGGCTCCACTCTTCAGTCAAACCCTGTTCTGCGCATGTGCGCATGTACATGCATGCCCACACATTTTTTGCAGCTCCCAGTTTTTCCTTTTGTGAGGGAACCATTTCCGAGTGGCTCTTTCACTGTTTCAGGTTGCTGACCCCTGGGCTAGGCCATATGGTAGAAAAGGCCATGGTTTTTTCAGATTCTGGCAAAGCTATTTTCCTTAAATCTCATGCTCTTACACATTTTTGCTCAGAGAATGGAATTGTCTGTAAGAACACAAGATCTATTGCATCTTTGAAAGCCTTATCTGGTCCCAGCCTGGGTGGTGCACAGGTGCACAGGCACCCTCTGCACATTGCTGGGCGGTTGGTTTGAATGAGCTGCTTCGAGGATTGTGGTGCGAAGGTGGCGGCAGCAGTCAATCAATGTAGGACATTTTTCATGCTGGTTTTGACTGGAGTAAGCAGGACTGTGAGACGGATGAGCAGCTGTAGCAGGAGAGTGAGCCAGAGCAGTGGCACTGTTGCTGGGGACACCATGCTTGGGAGTCTGTGCCATCTGTGCTTACTTGCCTCCTGTGGTGCCTTGGGTGAGTTCCTGGTGTGGTGGGCAGATGCTCCACAGCTGCCTGTATTGCTGGAAGGGTCCTCTCACTCCAGGTGATCCCTGCAGGCTGTAGGCACTTCCCTGTCCACCTGATCTTCCCCAGGGGACACCCAGCAAGTGTAGGATGGCTGGTGCATCAAGCTCTTGATCTTTCTATCCATATCCATGGTGGTGCAATTGATGAGGTCCAAATGGGTTCAGTGGTCCACTGGGTGGTCAGCATTTAAGGAAAAGGTGGCCGCTTTTTTGTCATGTGGCCCAGCCTGTTCTGGAGCTCTGGAGATCTTTGAAAGGTAAGTGAGGGACCAGTACTGGGTTGGGGAGGAGCACATGGAACTGGGTCGGCTAGCACAACAGGCCCAGTGCCTGTGGAAACCCCGTGGGACAGGATGGGTGAATAGGTAGAGGGTATGTTTCAGTGTCTCTGTGATCAATCATAAGGGCAAATGACTGCCATGGTGTTGCAATATATGTAACTTACGCATTGAGAAGGGTGTCATAACTTTGAACTATCACTAAGTGAATTATCATAAGTCAAGGACTACCTGTACTATGAAAGTTCTCACTGTCACGACCTTTACCTGGGTGAAACAGTACATCACAGGGCAACAATGTCTGAACCAAGGTACCTCCAAAGGACTAATTTACAGAATATATGTAAAATCTGGGACCTGTGACTCCCTAGGGAATAAAATTTGAGAATATTGTGGCTGCTTCAGTGCTACTAACTGCTGCTGTACTGTTGGCCTGCTACTGTGGTCACATCATTTTTATTTTCATTATTCTATTTCCTAGCCAGTTTTTCAATCTCTCAATCCTTCCCCCATCTAGCAGTAGGCACTTATTTATTTGCCTGCTAAAAATAGAAGGAAAGGGAAAGGGAAAGGGAAAGGGAAAGGGAAAGGGAAAGGGAAAGGGAAGGGGAAGGAAGGAAGGAAGGAAGGAAGGAAGGAAGGAAGGAAGGAAGGAAGGAAGGAAGGAAGGATTTCTGATACTCCCTGCCAGTTCACCACAAGGAAACTCAATGAGGAAGCCGGTAGGAAATTGGAAGTTGCTTCTGCTCCCACTGCTTTTTTGCCCAATGATTCTGTTTCTTTGTTAAGGAAAGGAAGTATCTTTGAAACAATGAACCAATGGGCCTTGGGTTGTCTAGTTCTTACTAAATCTAAATCTCATCCCTCAGTATACATCTGGTGAATCATTCTCTGAATGGAAGAAAATGATAATGGTATTCTTTGGTTTTTTTTATTTATCCACACATGGAAATGCTTTTAAGGTGTAAACCTAAATATGAATGAAATATTAGAACTGAGCTGCAAGTTCCATTAGCTGCAAGTCAGTTAATGGAATTCACTTAATATAGTGCTGTAGCCAGAGGGAAATGGCCCCTATTTCTTTTACCATATCAAAATACTAGTGTGTCTTTCAGCTTTTGCCCTATTGCGCAAACTAAGCAATTCAGTCCACGGGTTCAAAACATATTGCTAAATAGCTGAAGAAAAATCCAGAAATACATATGTGCTTTCCAATGTTCATTCCCTGCAGTAAATAAAACTCTTCTGATTTCAATTCAATGTAGATGTGTACATAATATTTGTTTTTAACACTGCACAAAATTCCACCACATGTTATGGTAAAAGGAACAATATCTATTTATACCAGAAAATGAAATATAAGCCACATATCTTGCAACAGATTATTGTGTGAGCAACAGATCCCAAGATGTATGGTTGCTATTTACAACTTCCTTCATCAATCCTCTGCAGAGAATTCATTACACATTTGTGTCAATTTGTTTTACTGCCAAATGAGCTTTAAAAGCTGCAGCATTGGGGAAAGTGCATCAAGTGTATAAAGTGCCTGATTAGTATCTCTGAGGCATACTGAGCTTGTACTGGGACTATTAATTTTGTTAAAAGTAGAATACTGCAGTCAAAATCTTTCTTACTCTCAGTTTTCACTTTCCCTTGCAAAACATATTGATTCATATCCTTGCTAACTTTCCTGTTTCCTCCCATTCCTCCCTTTAAATGTAAATGCTGTGCTTCTTAGAAAATCATGGCATATGTCATTATTACAAAGCCATGACATTCATTTTCTCACAATGTCAGGATAAAATCCAAAACTCTGCACTGAACTAAGCCTCAGTGTCTAGTGTCTCTATAATAGCTATACTAAAAGCAAATATAGACTAGCTAACGCCTCACTTCAAAAGTGTTCCCTGTGGCCCTCCTTTTTCTATTAATTAGAGCTAAAGGTTATCTCCCATATTTTATATTGGATTTCAATCTGCCTTTCAAGTAGCCTGTTATGGTTACATTTGGAAAGAAAAAGGGATTGTAAAATGTTTGTATAATTCATATGAGAATACTGTAAGTTACTTCTTGGAGGAATGTTTCATCCTGCATTCCCTCCCCCTTCCTCCATTTAATTTCTACAAGATATTGGAAAGAACAAGACTATAAAACTGTACTCTGACATTTTAAAACCCTATATAGGAAATGCTGAAACAATCCTGATTTCTAAACTTCTAACCCAAAGTCCAACAGGACACTGAGATTTTTGTCAGTTATGTAATGAATTCTTGTAGTTTAATGATTGGTGGCAGAATTATAAGTACCCTAGAACAGGGGTCCCCAACCCCCAGTCTGTGGACCAGTACCAGGCCATGGCATGCCAGCAACTGGGTTGCACAAACAAGCAAAGCCCCATCCGCAGGCAGCACACAAAATCACACCCCCTCTGATCTGTGTAAAAACCTCTCTCCACAGAACCGGTCCCTAGTACCCAAAAGGTTGTGGGGGCTCTGCCCTAGAAGTAACAGAGGTGTAATTTAATATACAAAAGTCTTTCAGTACAGTACTTCATTTTATCAAGCTTTCACAGCATGGCATGCACTGAATTGTAATGGAGAGAGAATCAAGTTCCAGTTCAGTCTAGTTCTTTAAATTTAAGGAGAAAAATATTAAAAGGATTAGTTGAGGGAAAAATACAAACCTAATATTTTTAGTCTAACGTTTCCTTATGATTCTTTTTTCACTGATCGAAATGCAAAGTACCAGTGGCTATATTTAGATTCTGCATTGCAAGTCATATGTTATCTAATTTAGGAGGAACAAGAGCTGCAGTTCTGTAAATATTGCAGAGATCAAAGTTAAAATGCTACCATAAACAGAAAAAATAAGGAAAGTTTTAAACATTGTATACAGTACCTAAATCTCCACCTCCCCATGGCATTTCCAGCCAATTTTGACTATAAATCCTGCTCATTTTAAATAAGAAAAACTGTCTCTTTAGCTGATTCTTGTTAATAGCACGTCAACCATATTTAGAAAGAGCTTCTTGCACTCAGTATAAAATGAACTTTCACCTGTAAAGACACTGCAGAAAACAAATATCCAAAGACCTAAGTTTAATATTTCAGCTTCTATTGCTCAGCCCTGTATAGTAGAAATGCTATCTGCAACATTGCATACTTTAAAATATATACAGTATTTCATTTTATAATCAATTATGTGTTCTAAATCATAATGATTTGAATTTGGCTCTAGATTCAAATATCTGCTCTGAATTTATTAAGTAAATCTGAGCAAAATAATCGCCTAACCTCATTTACATCTTTAAAAGAGAAAGATAAGTACTTTATTTTATACAACTTTTGTAAAAAAGAAATGTAATAAAACAACTAATTATTACAGAAGTTAAATGTTTAAAGTTAAACTTTGCAATATGTTATGAAGTCATAGTGCCATATACTGTGAAAATGGTCACATGTAACTAGACAATAATCTATCAATTTCCTAAAATTTTCTGTTTGTATAAAAGTATTTCTGAAAAATACCATGCCCTTGTATTATTATACAAACAATTAGCTGCAGTGTTATCTTTAAATATTTTGTAAGAAATAACTCATATATAATTTCTGGATTTATATATAAGCTATAATTTTCTATAGTTCAGAGATTAATTTATGGCTTCATGGTAACTTATATCCTCAGTGTCTATGAAACATTATTTGTCTGAATAGTCCTTTTTGACCAAAATATCTGAATCATGGTTTACAACCAGTCTAAGACAGCAAAGAGGAGGGTATTTTTCTTACAATCCCTAAAATAGGGGAATGTATTTAGGATTTTAACAAAATTTAAGGGATGATAGAATTCCTTTTTTCTTTTTTTAAGTGACCTGCCACTTCAATTGAACACTTCAACATTTCATCTGACCACAAATGAGTTAGTTTGCAATAACAAAATAGACATACCGCTTACAAACTTTAGTTTTTCATAGTAAAACCTCGCTTCTCAAGTAGAGTAACTGTCAGGCTCCTTGAGTCATTCTCGGGACACTGCCATTCTGTTGGAAGGGGGGTAGTAGTGGGCTCTGGGATGTGTTTCCTCTGCTTTGTTCTTTCAACCTTTGATGTATCTCTTTGGGTGTGAAAGGGGGAAGGAATGTGCCTGGGACCATCTGCCTTATCTCTTCTCCGCTAGGAAAAGGATGCAAAGCCTGGGAACAGCGCCTTAATGCTCTTTCATCTTCCAGTTCTCATAAGAACATCGCACTTTTGGATTAACTGGGCACAGACTGGGCCATTGGGCACTTGGGAGGGGTTTGAAGAGAGGGGTTTAATGTAACAGTTTGAGAGGAAATATTCAGATCTCATCTTGCCTTTCTCATTTCACTACCTTTCAATAAAAGTTCCTTTTGAAATGATGCCAGTTTCAGCAGTTCTGCTTTCTTGGGAGTACAATATTAGCTGAGGCAGGATCTTTCAGTAACTCTTGCTTCTGTTCTTCAGAATTCTTCCTCACAAGGAGAATATTAAAAATATTTGGTGACTAGAACTTAATCTCAGTGTAAATCTTATTACAGACCTGCAAAATAATAGCCCTGACTTCTTTGGGAAGTTTCACAACAGCATAAAGAATACATTTCAAATGTGATAGAACTATGGTTTTCCAATGGACTTTCAGAATGTTATTGTGTAATCATTCAGTATCTTTTTTATTTTATTGCTTGAATATATATTAAAAGAGGAAAACATTACAAAAACACTCTGAGAAAAATTGCCAGTTCTACCCAGGTAACATTTTAAAGATACTGGAAATAATTCATGCTAATGTTTAAATATATTTTGACGACATAAAATAATACTCTACTATGTCTCTACTATGTTAACAAAGAGCAAGTCAGAAACATAATACATATATGCAGGGCTTTTTTCTCATAGAACGCTCAGAACAGCATTCTGGCACCCTTTTTTGAAGAAGAAAAAAAAAGCTCCCTCTATTGGCTTTCGAAAGCCTATTGCAAGCGTAGGCAATCTTGGCTCTTTTATGACTCGTGGACTTCAACTCCCAGAAATCCTGAGCCAGCCACACTGAGGGGAAAGAGAGAGGTTTCCAAGCTGAGCCATGCTGGCTCAGGAATTCTGGGAGTTGAAGTCCTTGAGTCATAAAAGAGCCAAGGTTGCCTACCCGTGCACTAGAGGAGGACATTAAAATTATTTACAAGGTTACTTCTTTAGGAATTAAACTTTTAGAATCTAAAACAGCTAATTCAAAAAAGCCAACAGGAAAGAACCTCACATTTTTCATCTGCTTCTGTCTTTTGGAAGGTAAAATTAGATAACAAAATAATCTATTTCCTATGTTAACATCTCTGAAATGAAATCAATAAAGGTAACAGGAAAGAAATGAGAAACATTTTTCTCAATGTAATATGTCTAATTTAGCTGATGCTAGAAAAAAATAGTATCTTTTGTACATACTCTTGAAAACTATTTTGAATCTATAACCATCTATTACAACTAAACCACTTTAAATTAAACAATTCTTAAGAATGAAATATTCTTAATTTGGACTTTACTTTTACTGTTTGGACTGTTGTGTGTTTTGAAAAATAGATTATTTAGAATCTAGTTATGTTGCGCTTCAGTCTTTAAATAATTAACCTAGTATATACATAACAATATACAATGATTTCCATGGTGAGCTTAACATCAATAACAACATTTATTAAAAAGGCTAAAATAATTTCTGGTGGTATTATCTGTACATTAAAATTTTGTTTAGTCACAATCTTTCACTTTTCACATTCTGGACAAGCAGTGTTCATGTATCCTAGCAAAAGATGTTACATATGTGCATAAGTGTAGTCAGTAGGATATGCCTTTTTAAAAATATCAAACATGCAAAGAAACAAAAATAAGTCCAAAATATCTGTATTACATCCAGAAATGCCAACTTTGCAACCAATATTTCTCATCCATAACTATGGTACCCTAAGGATACCTGCATACATGCAAATGCTTCTCTGGGATCAGTAATGCAGCAGGGATTGCTTTTTCCTTCCAGTAACAGATTGCTGGGAAATACCAAACAGGGCCTTGAGAATTCCAATGTTTGTTACAATTTTTTCTGGATGTGGTTGGAAAGAGGCCTAGAAATGCCAGCACAAATACATCACACTTGCTGAATGTGCACATGCAACTAATTACAATCTTCAATTATATGTGATATATCTAAAATGAGATGGGTTGTCTCAACTGCAACTTGCAAACTGTTCTGTTTTGCGGCAAAACAATCCAGGACAAGCTTATCAGCAGAGCTTAGAGAGGATTCATTAACACAATTTTTGGGAAGGAAAGAAACAGAAGGACAGTTTAACATATTCCAGTTGATGTTATGTTATGTAACATCTTCTGGGAGTTGAAGTCCATGAGTCATAAAAGAGCCAAGGTTGTCTACCCCTGGCCTATTGACTTCCAAAAGCCAATAGGAATTGCTGCTGAGCGCGCCAAAAGATTCAGCCGGCAAACGTTGCACAAGTAAGTTGTCTGCAGCGAAGGCAGGAACTATGCACCCCTCCCTGCTGCCTAACTACACCATCTCAACTAGGTAAGTAAGATATTATTTGCAAATAGGATGGCAATAAAAAATTTAGGCTGCATTTACATCAGGGCTTTTCAACCTTTTCAGAAATTGTACCACTTTTAGGACATGACAATATTCATGTACCACGAGTGCTTAACAAGGTGTCAAAAACTTGATGACTAAAAAAAGGGGAGGGGGTATTTTGGGTTTTATTGGTTAGATTCATTTATTGTTATAGAAATGGCTAGTTTATAATATTATAAAAAAGCAAAAAGTTGAGGTTCAATGTTAATGCTTCCTTCTACTCCTGCAACAGAGGAAGTCAGAAGTCAGTGCCTTTTCTTTTTTCCCTTCTCCCCCTCACTTTTCCTTTTTTCTCTCACCCTTCGCTCGCAAAAGCCCCCCCACTCACTCACACTTTGCTCACAAAAGCCTCCAGTCGCTCTGACTCCCTCCTCCATCTCTCTCAAAGGTAACTTGTTCAGTCTCTCCCCCACGCACTCCGTATCTTTCAAAGGCCTCTGGCTCGCTCGCTCACTTACTGTCCCGTCACTTCCAAATGCCATTTGCTTGTTCACACACTCACTTACTGCCCTGATGCTTCCAAACACCATTTGATCATTCACTCACTCACTTACTGCCCCGTCACTTCCAAACACTTCCGAATGCCACTTGCTTGCTCACTCACTTACTGCATTTCGAAGCGACGGGGCAGTAAGTGAATGAGTCCTGGTGCCAGAGACCGCTGCCACGAGGAACACAGCTCTGGGTTGGGGTTTGGAGCAGCTCTGGGTGGGGGCTCAGCACGGGCCGCGGCATGGCAACTGCAGGGAGGAGAATCCCCACAGTGGCTGTGGGGAGGGGAATTCCCGTGGCCTGTGGCTCTGAGCCACAGGGGCAGGGGTGCAAGGGACGGGTGGCAACACCGTAGCAAGACACCAGCATCGCTCCCAGTGACAGCACCTTTGAGTTCCGGCACCTTTTTTTTTTTAGAAAAACAGCACTGCATATATGTATCAGTGATTCAAGTCAAGCAACTGAGGTTACATTATCTTTCCGAAATTGAAGGAATAAGAAACATAAAAACATAGGAAACTGACAGCACAAAAAGACTCAGTGATCCATCGAGTCTGCCCTTTGAGTTTTTTGTTTTTGTTTTCTTTTTAATGTATGTATTTATTATTTTTAACTATTAATTATTATTTATTTATATTTTTGCTTCATAACACCATTCACCCAGATGTTCAGACTGGATTTGGCATGTTTGTCTACTATCAAGTTCTTTCCAAGAACCTAGGATAGGCAGATCTGGATGTCTGATGGTGTTATAGATATCATCACAGGATGGAAGCTTTTCTGAGTAAAGCCACTTTTTACAACTGACTGATGGTGAATTTTGTTTTGGAATTTCACCCAACATGCCGCTGCCATTGCTATTACCTTTGCTTGCTTTTGCCACAGTTGTTCTATTTCTATTTGTAGTTCTTTGTACTTTGTTATTTTCTCTATTTCTTTCTCTTCTTTTCTACTGTCTCCACATACTGTCCCATCCACTATCCAGACGTTTTCATCTTTGGTTTTAGGACTATACCATCTCTGGTGCTGGGTGGGATTGCACTGCCCCAAACAGACCCCATGTGAAATCTGGGGATCCTCTAGGATTCAAAATTCCTGTTCAAGGAGAAGGTAGCAGTTGTGGCTAGGAGATCCTTCATATCATGTGCCGCTTGCATCCATTCTTTAACCTTCTTCAGAAAGGGAAGGTTAAAATCTGGACAGCAGCAGTTTAGATAATGGAAGGTCTGCTGATGACAAATGATAGTGTGCTACTGCCACCTTCAAAACCAGGGAAACAATCCTCTCCCTCAAAGAAGCCAATACAATCACATAAGCCCATCAACTAGCCACCTTATTAGCCACCACATAATAATCCATAGGGACCAGGCTCTAACAAACTGGTGTCTGAGCTTACAGTTGGAAGGATCTTGTCCACTTCATCATGAATGTGTGAGACTAGGTTGAAGCCACCATATCTGAAAGCATGTAAGCAGGGTCGACAAAAGCCGGGGAAAAACCCCTTAGGGAAAGGAACCAAGTTTTAAGGAAACAAGGGAACAAAAATTGGGCTGTCAATCTAACACGGTGGACACATTTACAAATGCAAACTAGATATGATAGAGATGTTAAAATGTATGGATTTTATAAGGAACAAACTGTGTTTGATAAGACATTGTTGACCTCAGATGAAAAACTAATTAAGAAAATGTATAATTTTTATTAACTTTAGAAATGGAAAGTGAACAAGTTAATGAAACAATGATAAGATGGGTGACAAATTTTGGTTGTAATATAGAATTAGAAAAATGGCAAAATTTATGGGAAAGAAACTATAAATTGACAAACTTGACTTCCTATAAAGAAAACTTATACAAAATGTTTTATAGATGGCACTTGCCACCAGAAAGATTAGCAAAAACGTTTTAAAATATGTCAGATAGATGCTGGAAATGTAAGCATGTCATGTTTGGTGGACATGTGATAAGTAAAGAATTATTGGAAAAAGATACATACTTGGCTAGAACAGATGTTAGGAGAACATGTTGATTTTAAACCTGAACCTTTTTTATTAGGTATAATGCAAGAAAAAACTAATAAACAAAGCTTATACTTGACTTTGCATGTCATGATAGCGGCAAGAATTATATTTGTGCAACACTGGGAAAATGGAGGAATACCATCAGATGAAGAAATAATTAAAAAAATACTAGAATGCACAGAGATGGACAGATTCACTATGAGACTGAAAGAAAAAGAAGAAGCGGACTATTATCAAACTTAGAATTTATTTTACCACTGGCTGGAAGAAAGAAGAAAGGATTAGGAATTAAATATGTATTAGCGTGTAAACTCAGACAGCATGTTGAAAAATTACTATTGTATGTATGGAAAAAATGAATTTTTAAAAAGGGAACAAAAATTGGGCCTAAGCACTTGGGAAGCCCTTCCCCACCAACAAAGCAAGGATTTGGGGGGATAAAAGGAGTCCTGAAGCCTGTCCAGTCTTTGAGTCATTTTTGGATCCAGACTTCCATCCCTGACAGACACTTGGTAAATGTGGATGAGACAGTGTGTGTGTGTGTGTGTGTGTGCATGCGTGTGTGTGTGTGTGTGTGTGAGAGAGAGAGAGAGAGAGAGAGAAAATATATATACATTAACCAATAAAGTTGCTGTTATATTAAATTCACTGGGTCTCTGTGTATACTAAAGAACCATTTGTGCCTTAGTATTCAGTTGAAAGTTTTTTGAATGTGGCAATTTTTCAGGACTGTGAGTGTGTAAGAAAGTGACCATAAGCTGAACCTGAGAGGATACGTACATAACAAGTCACAGAATCAAACTGAGTCCAAATAACATCCCGAGAATGCACTCCAGGAATTAATTTGGATCTGTTTAGTAAAAGTCCTAGTACAATTCCAAGTGAATCCAAATGATTTTATTGCCCAAATAGTGTGAGTATTTCACACCTCAGCCCTTGTAGAAGAACCAGAGGCCAATCTTTCCCCAGACGGGGCCTAGAGAGCTGTTGGAGATCCATCCAGTCTGAATCCGACCGATTGCGACTAAGGTCCTCTACGAGGTCTTATCTCGTGGCGATGAGGGCGGCAAAGTCTAACTACTTTGCTGCCCTCATCGCGTCCGCAGATAATCACCCAGCCGCCCTGTTTCAGGGTGACACGCTCCCTCCTAAACCAGAAGGTGAGGGAGGAGCCCTTGCAGGGTCGTGCCGAGGAGTTTAGCCAACATCTGGCAGACAAAATTGCTCAGATTCGGGCCGGTCTGGACTCCGACTGGGCAGAGTCTGACGGAGGTGACACAAGCGGTCTTGGTGATGTTATCTGGGAATAGTTCGACCCTGTGACTCCTGAAGATGTGGACAGGATCATGGGGAGGCTGAGCTCCACCACGTGTTTATTGGACCCGTGCCCCTCCTGGCTGATCTATGCGGCTTGGGAGGGTACATGAGGCTGGCTCCAGGCAGTGATAACTGCTTCTTTGAGTGAGGGTAGCTTTCCTGCTGCCTTGAAGGAGGCGGTGGTGAGGCCCCTCCTCAAGAAGCCTGCCCTGGACCCGGCTATTTTGAACAACTATCGTCCAGTCTCCAACCTTCACTTTCTTGCGAAGGTTGTTGAGAGCGTGGTGGTGCATCAGCTCCCTCTGTTCCTGGAGGAAGCTGATTATCTGGACCCCTACCAATCGGGCTTTAGGCCCGGGTACAGTACGGAGACAGCATTGGTTGTGCTGGTGAATGATCTCTGGCGGGCTCGGGACAGGGGTTGCTCCTCTGTCCTAGTCCTATTAGACCTCTCAGCGGCTTTTGATACCATCGACCATGGTATCTTACTGCGGCGTCTCAGGGGGTTGGGAGTGGGGGGCACAGTTCTCCAGTGGTTCTCCTCCTACCTCCTGGGTCATTCACAGTCGGTGCTGACAGGAGGGCAGAGGTCGGCCTCGAGGCCTCTCGTTTGTGGAGTTCCTCAGGGGTCGGTCCTCTCACCTCTCCTGTTGAACATCTATATGAAGCTGCTGGGTGAGATCATTCGTGGTTTTGGAGTAGGGTATCATCAGTATGCTGATGATACCCAGCTTTTCATCTCTACCCCAAACCACCCCAGTGATGCCCTCGATGTGATTTCCCATTGCCTAGAGGCGGTTCGGGTCTGGATGGGGAGGAACAGGCTTTGGCTCAATCCCGACAAGACTGAGTGGTTATATGTTCCGGCATCTCGGGAAATTCAGTCCATTCCATCTTTAACCATGGGGGGTGAGGTGTTAACCCCCCCGAAGATAGGGCTCGCAACTTGGGTGTCCTCCTGGACTCACAGCTCAGTTTGGAAGACCATGCAGGAGCTGTGACCAGGGGGGCTTTTGCCCAGGTTCTCCTGGTGCACCAGTCGCAACCCTATCTGGACCAGGATGCCCTGCGTACAGTCACTCATGCGCTCGTGACCTCTCGTATAGACTACTGCAATGCTCTGTACATGGGGCTGCCCTTGAGGACCACTCGGAGGCTTCAGCTGGTGCAGAATGCGGCCGCGCAAGTTATGATGGGGGTCTCCCAATACTTCCATGTAACACCTCTTCTCCGCGAGCTGCATTGGCTTCCAGTTGCCCTCTGGGTGAGATTCAAGGTGCTGGTGATTACCTATAAAGCCCTAAATGGCATGGGTCTGGATTACTTACGGGAGCACCTGCTGCCAGCGTCATCTTCCCTTCGTCCTGTGCGCTGCCACAGAGAGGGCCTCCTCAGGGTGCCATTGGTCAGAGAGTGTCGGCTGGCGGCCCCCAGGGGGAGAGCATTCTCTGTGGGCGTGCCAGGCCTTTGGAATCAATTACCGGTTGAGCTCCGGATGGCTCCCGACCATCGCTCTTTCCGCCGTGATCTGAAAACCTACTTACTTGAACAGGCCGGCCTGGTCTAAGGGTTTGGGGTATTTTTAACTATTTATTGTTAGGGCTAAATTAATGTAATCTTACTTTTAACTTTTGTATGTAGTACTTTTATTGCCCTGTACACCGCCCTGAGTCCTTCGGGACAAGGGCAGTATAGAAATTCAATTAAATAAATAAATAAATATAAATAAATAAACTAGGGAATGGATCACTATAAATAGGCCACCTGAGCAGTAATAAAATGATGGAATAAGGATGGAGAAATAAAGACATTTTGCCCACTTTATCCCCATGGATTTAGGCCCAAACATTGGCACTTGTGTTTGGTTAGATTCACTTTTGTCTTTCCGCAACAGTACTCCAGGCATCACTTCTGGTGCTCATCTCTTGGAGCTTCTCAGAAAACCAAGGTGTACCCCAACATTGTCATAAAAACAAATACAACCTTAAACAAAAATAAACAATATCCCTACATTGACATAGCTGGCAAACTACGGTTTATGTAATTCCTCCAAAACAAAGATTGCAAATTGGGACCAAATTCTATTTTGCAATCATAATTTAAATTGGAGGGACTGGAGGAATAATCTGTGCATTTAGCTTTTTGCCAACATTTAAACTATGATTGAAGGAAATTTCAGTGTCTTAACTTTGCCTTATTATTTAGTTTATTCACTCTAAATTATCAACTTACTGAAATGAATGAATATAAAGCATTAACATGAAAACATATTTTCCTACTGTCTCTTAATCATGAATGCAGTTATAATGTAAAATATTAAAAACTTCTTTTATTTGAGATGAATAAATTACAATGCAATTCTATAAATATCAATTAACAAGTAATTTAAGTTCAGTGGCATTCTAGGTGAATTTGTGCAATTTTAACCATTCTTTGGATGAAAATAAGTATCCATGTTAATGTCTTAAACACAAAATAAGTGTGATCTCTAAATTAAATATACTTCTACTCTGGAGAGTGAAAGGAGTATTTTCTATACATAGCCTTTATTTTAATGAGAAAAAAGTAGTGGCTTAAATAGCAGACTGATTATTGTAAGGAAGGTTTCCATCAAGAAAATGGCATAATGGAAAGTGTTATAGCTGTCTTTTTTTTGCAGGATAATACGTCTCTGGGTAAAAATCTG
Source organism: Vipera ursinii (assembly GCF_947247035.1). Lineage (NCBI taxonomy): Eukaryota > Metazoa > Chordata > Lepidosauria > Squamata > Viperidae > Vipera > Vipera ursinii. Next base: position 28,233,777 of record NC_139521.1, read on the forward strand.
CTCTTAAAATATAATCATTCAGCTATATGTTTAACATATCTGGTTTTAATCCAAAATGTAACAAAGTCTGTAATAATCCTTATATTTGGATAATGACTATAAAATTTCAGAATATCTTAAATTAGATCAGTTGGAAATGTCAAATACAAGCAGTTAGATTTGTTGTTGGTGGTAAATATATAAGCAATAAGCAATACAAGATGTATTGTTTATGAGGTTTCACAGTTCCTTCATGTTGTAATATTTTACAGAATAGATTAGATATTGACTCATTTCTGCAGTTATATTTACCTATAGTCCTTCTTTCCTTTGCACAGATATGTATATTTATTACTATATATGTATTTACATATAAGCATTCTCCGCCCTTCTCCCTGTAAATATTACTTAGCAATGCTACTTAGCTATATATTATATATTAATACACATACATAAACACACAAATATACATTTTTCTATTGCAAAACCATCTCATACAAAATGCACATAGCTTGTTTTTAAATAGTCTACTAAAAATTGCACAAAAAGCATATGTCCTAACATGCACAATAAAAATTTATATTTACATTGAAATTTTAGTTTAAGAAAGTGTGCCACTTGAGTCTTAACAAAAAGTGGGCATGCCAGCAAACATCAGTGCCCTACAAGCTGCTGAAACAATGAGTTTACTAACCTTGACTGGTGAGAATGCCCCAGTTAGCCTTCCGTTTCACAGGACGCTCTTCTGTGCATTCTAAATTTCTCTTTGAGAGATTCTGTTTAATGCTGCTCCTCTCAACAACAGCATCTGTGGACATTTTTTTAAACTCCTGCCAAGGCCTCTGTGTCATCAATGCTATTCCCTGCAGAACATTCATAATCTGCTAATTTCTTTCTTCCTTGATATTTTGGCTGTACTTATTTTGGAATAGTTTCCTGTAGAACAGTCACTACAGTTAAACCCATTCAGCAACATTTACTAACATAACAGGCAGCTAGAGTGAGGGAAAGAAAAGATTGCATTGGCATGTTCTATTTATAAAGTAAGAAAGAATCAGCTTAGCTATGACATGGGTCTGTTTACATTATTTAAATGGAAGACACTCTTGTATTTTTATTCAAAGCTGTGCTAGAAACACTGTCCCATGATGACCCTAATAAAGACCTATCTAATCTCAAATATCCTTTGAAAAAAATGGGATTACCCCCACTACCACCTAAATACATGTTTGTACACAGTGTATGGAAGATACTGAGCTTCTAACAGTCCCTTAAGACCTTGTTGCATGCCAACAAGGCTGGGACTCCAAGGGACTGTTGAATTTGTGATGTAGCTCTGCTATTATTAACACCCCTTCACCTATCATTTCTCTGTTTGTACTGTTTTGATAGTTTTAATATTTTCATAATTAATAATTTATTTATTATTATTATTTGGATTTATATACCGCCCCACTCCCGAAGGACTTGGGGCGGTGTACAGGGCAATTAAAACACTATATACAACACATAATACACAAAAATTAAAATAAATTAAACCAAGTAGCCCTAAACAATAAAACACGTTCTAAAGTGTAAAATTTAAATTCTAAAATCCCAGTCCCTCAGTCCAGGCCGGCAAGTTCAAATAGCCAAGTCTTCAGGTCACGACGGAAAGAGCGAAGGTCAGGAGCCATCCGGAGCTCAACAGGGAGCTGATTCCAGAGGGCAGGTGCGCCCACAGAGAATGCTCTCCCCCTGGGGGCCGCCAGTCGACATTCCCTGACCGACGGCACCCTGAGGAGGCCCTCTCTGTGGGAGTGCACAGGATGATGCACTCTCTGTGGGAGTACACAGGTTAATGCCAGCAAAAGGTACTCTCGTAAATAATCCAGACCCATGCCATTTAGGGCTTTATAGGTTATCACCAGCACCTTGAATCTCACCCGGAAGACAACTGGAAGCCAATGCAGCTCGTGGAGCAGAGGTGTTACATGGGAGTATCAGGAGACCCCCATCACAACTTGCGCGGCCGCATTCTACACCAGCTGGAGCATCTGAGTGGTATTCAAGGGCAGCCGCATGTAGAGAGCATTGCAGTAGTCTATCCGAGAGGTCACGAGCGCATGAGTGACTGTGCATAGGGCATCTCGATCCAAATAGGGCCGCAACTGGTGCACCAGGAGAACCTGGGCAAAAGCCCCCCTGGTCACAGCTCCTATATGATCTTCTAAACTGAGCTGTGAGTCAAGGAGGACACCCAAGTTGCGAGCCCTATCTACGGGGGGTAACACCTCACTCCTATAGATAAAGATGGAATAGAGTGGACAACCCAAGATGCTGGTATGCACAGCTACTTGGTCTTGTCAGGATTGAGCCAAAGCCTGTTCCTCCCCATCCAGACCCTCAGTGCCTCCAGGCAATGGGACATCATGTCGAGGGCATCACCGGGTTGATCTGGGGTGGAAATAAAAAGCTGGGTATCATCAGTGTACTGATGATACTCCACCCCAAAACCACGAATGATCTCACCCAGCGGCTTCATATACAGTTGATGTTGAACAGAAGGGGTGAGAGGACCGACCCCTGAGGGACTCCACAAACGAGAGGCCTCGAGGCCGACCTCTGCCCCCCTGCCAACACCGACTGTGAATGACCCAGGAGGTAGGAGGAGAACCACTGTAAAACAGTGCCACCCACTCCCAACCCCCTGAGGCACCGCAGTAGGATACCATGGTCGATGGTATCAAAAGCCGCTGAGAGGTCTAATAGGACTAGGACAGAGGAGCAACCCCTGTCCCAAGCCTGCCAGAGATCATTCACCAGTGCGACCAATGCCGTCTCCATGCTGTACCCGGGCCTAAAGCCTGATTGGTAAGGGTCCAGATAATCAGCTTCCTCCAGGAACAGAGGGAGCTGATGCACCACCACGCTCTCAACAACCTTCGCAAGAAAGCGAAGGTTGGAGACTGGACAATAGTTGTTCAAAATGGCCGGGTCCAGGGCAGGGTTCTTGAGGAGGGGCCTCACCACCGCCTTCTTCAAGGTGGCAGGGAAGCTACCCTCTCTCAAAGAAGCAGTTATTACCACCTGGAGCCAGCCTCGTGTCCTCTCCCGAGCTGCATAAACCAGCCAGGAGGGGCACGGGTTCAATAAACACATGGTGGAACTCAGCCTCCCCATGATCCTGTCCACTTCTTCCGGAGTCACAGGATCAAATTCTTCCCAAGTAATGTTCCCAAGACTGCTCAATTAATGATAAGCTTTTTTGTATTTATTCAGTTTTAGCTTTGTTGTACACCATCCAGAGTTGCTTTTGGTGATATAAACATCTAGGATGGATGGATGGATGGATGGATGGATGGATGGATGGATGGACAGACAGATAGATGAAGTATGTGAGAAGAATGGATCCACTATCTTTTCCTTGAAGTTGTTGCTGTTAGAAACAACTGGTATGTAGATTTTCTGACTATTGTCTGGTTTTCAACCTATCTCAAATATTTGTGCAGTCAACAAGTAGGCTGGCTTGATCGCTCAACAGCAAAACACTGGTGAAGTGGGCATAGCAGCACCTGCATTTTCTGTGTCGCATGAGAAAAGCACATCTTCCTTCCCCTGTCCTTACCACTTTCTACAGAGGGACTATCGAGAGCATCCTATCATACAGCATCATAGTCTGGTATAGAAGCATCACTGCTTCAGATAGGAAGGCAGTCCAAAGACTGGTGAGGATGGCTGAAAAGATTAGCAGTTCTCTCCCTTCCATCCAGGACATAGCACATAAGCATTGCTTGAGCAAGGTCCGCAAGATTATCTGGGACACTACACATCCTCTTCACGACTGTTTTCCTTGTTACCTTCTGGGAGAAGGCTCCATGGTATCCAAAGCAGAACATCCAGATTCAGTCACAGTTTTGTTCCATACAGTATTAACCTTGTGAACTCTAAAGCTTCCTTTTTCCATTATGTATTCAAGATGGACAATGATTAATATTTATATGTTACTTATATATAAGGGTGAAGGTTTATACATATGTTGTATATAGTATGTTTAAAGGTGTGTTATGTATTTGTACACTTTGAGAGCAAGCAACTCAATTTCATTTTTAATGTGTGCCATTGTGCCCACAGTAAAAAATTACAATAAAGCTTATCTGACTTACACTCTCTCTCTCTCTCTCTCTCTCTCTCTCTCTCTCTCTCTCTCTCTGTCTCTGTCTCTGTCTGTCTATCTATCTGTATAAAACTGATTCTTTTGAAAATGTGTAAAAATCTATTTTTACCAAATATTTAAAATGAATAAATGCTTTTGGAAATGTTAAATTCATGTCTACAATCCATCAGCCAGAGCCAAAGATCAAGAGGGTATTTAAGAAAGAAAAGCAGACATATGTTTAAAATTAAGGAATATTGTACCTCTGCAGCGCATTATAGTCTAGGAATTTTCCATAACAGAATTATTTTGTACCTTTCTCATAAATACTCCCTTATATTTTTCCTACAAGCTCTTTTAATTACAGCATACGAGGTGAAGCTTATTTTTACTATATTTAGAACAATCAGGACTCAGGAATAATGAGTAATCTAGTGTAAATAACTCTGAGATTTACTAATAGGTTCCAATCTACCTCTTGCCCTCCATTCTTCTCAAAAATAACCATAATGCTTAGTTTTGAACAATATGTAGCATACATTTGCACTGTATGTAGGACTTGAAGCAAATTACTTGTTTGTTTAAGTCATTTATAGTGCACATTTAGTTCTCATGTAGTTACACATTAATAAACAAATTTAAAGATCTAATTTACTATCAGACCCATCAGTTCCATGCAACCAAGATAGCCTAGGGTAACACAGCTATGTTTGTTTCCATGGGTTTTCAAAAATGGAGGAAGCAAGAAGTATAAAATATGGGAAACATCATCTTCTTTCTCTTATACAAAAAAAGAAAAGAAAAAAACCCTAAACCACAGTTTGAACTTAGGCACCCATTTAATTTGGAAAGCCTTAGGACATTTAATATATATGGCCAGATGATACCATCCTGGGCATAACCTGGCATAATAATTTTCTGATTGAAAGTCTTAGATTGTCCTAATTATGTCACAGTATAAACTCTGAGACATAAACTGGCATCAAAATGGTCCATTTAAAATAGTATATGCTTTATTAGAAAACATACAGCAGCAGAAAAAAATACAGATGAGCATTGCATTTAGCAGAGGACATAAAGGGACTATGAATAGCTTCCTTAAGAATGGAGAGGGAACTTCTGGAAAAATAGTTGTGAGATGAATCATAGGAGGCTTTGTACATATCCAAAATTACCTAACATAAGTTAGCATACTTTCTCACTGGCTCCTTACTACCTATGGAAGCCTGAATAGGTTGAATTTATTCAGCCACTCCATCTTGGAGTGGGCTGTGTTTTTCTTCCCACTACCATGTTGCTCTCAGAAAGACTCAAGAGAAATATCTAGCTAGTGCTCTTTCCTGTTTTACTCGAGGGAGGAGGGAAGAGGAGGGAGATGTATTTTCTCAAGCTATACAGCCAAATATATCACTTGGGCTTTCTTCCTAGAGATAGAACATACTAGGATACAATAATTTGTATGTGTGTACTGATTTAATAGAGATTTGCTTCTAGAGACTTGCCTACATAGAGGTGGCCATTATAGACTTAAAATCTTAAATGAGACAACTAAAAAAGAAAACAGAACTAAGGAGAAAAAAACAAAAGCAAAAATATTCCTGTATAAACTCTCAGTGTTAAGATAAAACTGACAACAGCTAGCTATAATTTTAATGTTATAATTGCAGTGCTGCCAATTGTTATAATTCCAGTGCTGCCAATTGACCTTACCATGATGAGAAAGGAAAAAGCTAAGATGGAAAAAGATTCCAAAACTAGATTCTTAATACTGCCAATAAAGTGGCACCCAGTTCCTATGCCTATGTCTACCTAATGCATCTGCACTCCCTAGTCACATGACTCATTTTGGGTGCATTTGCAACCCTTTGCAGCATCCTGCAGTCATATGATGTATGATCACAGCCTCACAGCTGTGTAGGCTGCCTGAGCTCCTTGACTCCACCTGTAGAGCTTTTGGTGTCCTTGTCCTGGTTGGATCACATCCTGATAGCTATGGGATTCTCTGGTGCCACTACCCACTGCACAAAAGCTGGACTTACTAGTTTGATCCACCCACAGCTACTGATGGACCTGGATGGGTTTCAGAGGGATCTGAGGTTGTTCCTGTTGGTCTGCTGCCTTGATGACTACTTGGAATGGGGGGGGGTCAGTGGAGGCTTTTGATCAGATCATCCTTATGTGACCTTTTCCCTCTCATGGAAGAGATCCCTCTCTGTGATTTACAGAGGAACTGAGAAAGCTGAAGCAATGCAAGAGACATCTAGAGCATTGCTGGGGTTCTACAATGGATGAACTTGACCATACATGGGTTATTGCTATGATTAAGGCTTTCACATATCTCGTAATGTTAAGGATGGTGAAGTGCCATTACTTTTCTGCCCTTATTGCATTAACGGCTAACTGTCTTGGATTCCGGTTTCAGCTGACAGTCTGTCTTGGATAAAGGGACTCAGAGAACCATTTGTAAGGTCATGTATAAGAATTTGTTAAGAAACTGTCAGACAAAGTTTTTCAAATTTGCTCACAATTGGATGCCAGTCTTGTTATACCATAGCTTCAGAGGAGATACCGGGGACAAAGTCTTGTCCAATTATCTGAACCTGTTGGACCCGATGAAGTGGACAGAGGACTATGTTCAGTCATTTCTTTTTAGATCAATGCTCTTCCTGACTTGTTAAAGCAAGCTGTGGGGAGGTGGTGGCATATAAGCTCTAGCAGTGGAAAATTCTTCCCTGAGTGAAAGGTTGATCCTTTGTCTCTTAAGGCCTTGGTCTGCTCCCTTCTCAGGAAGCCATTGCTGGACCCAACAATACTTGATAATCTTTGTCCAGTATCCAACCTGGGGTGGGACATGTTAGACTGGCACCATCGATCTGACCTTCAGAGCTCCCTCAATACCTTGTTACACTAGCAGGCCAGGATAACCCAGGGAATTAATGAACTAGTGAGGTGGCTCCATTATTACTAACATTCTTTCATCCATTATTTCTTTTTAGCTATCTTTTATAGTTTTTAATGTTAATCATCATAATCATCACTGCTCTGGAAGATCTGTACAATAGTGCAAGCAAGAACTGGTGGAAGCATAAAATAGAGAAAGTCATTGAAAATGAAGAAGTTAAATTGCTCTGGAACTTTAGAATTCAAACAGACAGATACCTGTCATATAACACCCCAGACTTAACAACTGTTGATAAGAAAGACAAAAAATCTGGATAGTGGACATGGTAGTATCCAGAGACAAGAGAGTAGAAGAGAAAGAACTAGAGAAGATAGCAAAATAAAAACACCTGCAAACAGAAATGGAACGACTGTGGCAGTATTAGATGCAATCCCAAAACATCTGGATCACCACTTGGAAAACCATCAGCAATGACAAATTCACCATCAGTCAATTACAAAAGGCAGCTTTACTCAGAACAGCTTACAAACATCCAAGATCTGCCTATTCCAGGTCCTTAGAGAGGAACCGACAGGTAGAGAAAAATGCCAAATCCAGTCTGAACATCTAGCTGTGAATAATAATAATAATAATAATAATAATAATAATAATAATAATAATAATAATAATAATAATAATAATACAAAGCTAACGTGAAGATTGTTGACAACAAGGGTGCTGAAGAAAGAAAATGAAGGCTTCATTTGGCTGCTCAAGAACATGTCCTGCAGATCAATTCCATGAAAGCAAAAATTCAACATGTCAGTAACAACAACAAATGTCACTTATGCAACAAAAAAGATGAAACAGTGGATCATCCTATCAGTGGCTGCAGCAAAATCTCACAAACTGATTGTCTACAACGTCATGATCGAATTGCCAAAATCATACATTGGAAGTTTTGCCAGAAGTTTGGGTTCAAATGCAGCAAAAATTACTGGAAACATTAAATTGACAAAATTCTTGAAAATGAACAGGCTAAGATCTTGTGGGACTTTCAAATCCAAACAGATTCAACATCTGGCCCACAATATGCCTGATATCACTATTATAGAAAAGAAAAAAGTCTGGTTCACTGATATCGCAATACCAGGGTGTTATGTATTGCGCTTGCTTGTTAACACCACGTGGTAATGGCTGGTAGGTTGCGAGAGCAGGGAGCTAGCTAACGGCTCCCAGCATCTCAGACAACCCGTCTCCAGCGCTGCCATTGGTTGCCCCTAGGCAGCAATAGGTTGCTTCAACCCTATTGGCCGCCACCTAGGGGCCAAGGTATAAATTGCTGCAGAGGCAGCCCTGTTCTCTAGTTCAGATCCTGCAAGAAATAAACCATGCTCCTTGCTGAACTCACTCGCCTCGTCTTCATTCCTGCGCAACGAACCCAGTACACAACACTGGCGATGAGGATGGGATCCTGTTTCTCCATCGGAGCTGAAAGTCACTAAGGGAGAGGCAGCGCACGCCTGGCAGGAAAAGCAATTTTCCCCCCCCCCAGTCAGCTAGCAAGCCACATTAGTGACCACACGCTCAGGACCAGTCCCTGAGCAACGGAGAGGCAGGATTAGAAGAAGCAGAAGCCAGCCGCGAAGACCAGCAGAATGCCCAAGGTCAGAAGCCTGAGAGAGTTCTACATCAAGAAACCAGAAGGATGGCCCTCTTACCTGTTCCAGGTCGAGAACTACCTTTGGGCGAACCAGGTCGCAGAGGACGGACTAAAGGCCGCCACACTACTCTGTGTGTGCGGGCCAGCGACGTTCGATCTGGCTGAAAACCTGTTCGTGCCCATGCCATTGGAAGCTCCGAGAACATGTCCAACCAAAGATGTCAGTGATTGCATGGTGCTACGCCTTCGAACCATGAATACAGCAGCTAGGAGAAACCACATCTGAATACATTGTGGCCTTGAGGCAGGCCGCACGCCTATGCCGATTTTCAGATGTTGAAGAGCAACTTCAAGACCGGCTCGTCTGTGGCCTCTGCAATTGAGAGCTGCAGCAAAAACCTTTTGCCAGAGAGGTCCTGTCGTTCACAGATGCCCAGAACAAGGTCATGGCAGACGAAGCTGCTGGTGGAGCCATCTGAACAATCCGGCCTGCCAAAATGACACAACATGAAGAAGCCGTCCACCATGAGGATGCCAAACTCACCGAGGAGTCAGAAGAAGACGCCGAAGTTGACAAGCTGCACAGACAGCCCGACCCACAGCACCACAACAGCAAGCAGCAAGAGACTAATTACAAGGCAGATCCCTTGCCTAGATGTCCAGGTTGTGGCGGCCACCACCAACGCTCGGACTGCAGGTTCCGGACAGCCACGTGCCAGGCCTGCGAGAAAACCGGCCACATCGCAGCAATCTGCAGAGGTCGCCAGAGGGACCAGCCATCGCATTGTCAGTCGGACAATCCAACCTGGAGAGGTACCGGGGCCCCAGGGCCATTCAGCATGGGTTTTTGCTCAAGCTGCCAAAGTGTATGTCACACCGGGGCCCGACACCCCCTTAAACCCAAGTATAGACTCCAGGTGGAGTGCAAGGGGTCCTCTGTAAGATGGAGCTGGACACAGGCTCTGCCATTTCCATTATTTCTCTGGACACATTTAATTCCATGTGCAGTTTCAGTAGGAGATGGGCCAAGCTGAGGCCCTCTGACATACTTTTAAAAGATTTCCAGAATGCAAAAGTTATAGTCAAGGGTGAAGCCACCTTGGCCATTAAATTTAAAGGTTTTTTGGGGCACCTGGATGTTGTGGTAGTAGGGGGCCAGAGAACGAGCCTAATTGGGCTCGATTGGTTTGATGCACTAGGCATCCAAGTAACCGGTATCAACCAGACACAAGTCACGAGTCTAGCGTCAGTTTGCAAGGACTTCGCAGACGGATTTGATTCAGCCCTAGGAACTTACACGGGCCTGCCAATAGCATTTAAATTTGACCCAAACATGTTTCCCATCAGGATTAAGCCTCGCAGGGTCCCCTTTGCCCTCAAGCACAAAATTGACATGGAACTAGACAAGCTTGTGGAAAGGGGTGTGTTGTAAGCAGTAGATGGTGGGGAGTGGGAAACTCCTATTGTAACACCACTTAAAGCCAACGGGGAAGTCAGAATATGCACAGACTACAAATGTACAATTAACCGGGCCCTTAAACAGCATGCATACCCAGTCCCAATGGTGAGCCACCTCCTGGCATCTTTGCAGGGTGGCACCACTTTTGCAAAATTAGATTTGCTGCAGGCCTATCAGCAACTACCTGTTGATGAGGCCACGGCCACAGCACAGACAATTGTGACCCACAGGGGGGCTTTCAGAGTAAAGCACTTGCAATTTGGGATCAGTGTAGCCCCGGACATTTTTCAGAGAATCATGGAATGCACACTCAAAGGCATCCCAGCGGTTTGCCCCTATTTTGAAGACTTGCTTATTGCAGGAGAATCCACAGAAGTGCTAGCAAGGAGGCTCAGAGCCGTTCTGCAGAGGCTGCGTGAAGCAGGCCTCAAACTAAAAAAGAGCAAATGCAAAATTGGGGTTCCCTCGACTGAATTTTTGGGGTTTTGCATTGATGCCAATGGCATCCACCCAGCTGAGTCTAAAGTAAAGGCCATTCAGATGGCACCTAGCCCTAAAACAAAAGGAGAGCTGCAAGCATTCTTGGGCCTCCTCAACTTCTACCACGTGTTCCTTCCTAACAAGGCTGCAGTGGCAAAGCCATTTCACAGGCTCTTAGACAAAAAAGCTTCTTGGAAATGGACCAGCATTCATGAAAAAAGTTTTCAGGACCTGAAGGCACTTCTGTCAGTCAGTTCCACTATCACTCATTTCAGAGAGTCTAAACCAGTCTGTTTAGCATGTGACGCATCCCCATACGGAGTGGGGGCAGTTTTTAGTCACTTAGAGAAAGATGGAACCCAGGTCCCCATTGCATTTTATTCAAGGACGCTGTCCTCTGCTGAGCGTAACTACGCTCAAATTGACAAAGAGGCATTGGCCATTGTAGCTGGAGTTAAAAAATTCCATGACTACTTATATGGCAGGGATTTCATGGCCTTCACAGACCACAAACCATTATTGGGGTTATTCACCACAGACAAACAGACACCCCACATATTATCCCCCAGAATGCTGAGATGGTCTATTTTTTATCAGCTTACATGTTTAAGCTGATTCACAAACCCGGCAAAGAAATGGGCCATGCAGACAGCCTGAGCAAGCTTCCACTGCCACAAATCAAACCAGACTGGGCCCCAGCAGCCCGTGTATTGTCCATCCAGGACTTGCCAGAATTTCCTCTCCACGCAGGGGACATAGCTGCAGAAACAGCAGCTGATAAGACACTAAGTAGATTACTTTCTTGGGTACACACAGGATGGCTGAAAAAAAGCCCAGGGCCTGAATTCCAGAATTATTTTACTAGAAGACATGAGCTATCAGCTCACAAGGGTTGTATCCTATGGGGGAACAGGGTCATAGTCCCCACGTCACTAAGAGACAGGGTCTTACAATCACTACATGAAGGTCATCCGGGTATTGTCTGTATGAAAGCTTTAGCTAGAAGCTACTTATGGTGGCCAGGGTTAGACAAGTCCATTGAAGGCCAGGTGCATGGATGTTACACATGCCAGCAATCAAGGCCTAAAATGCTAAATGCTCCAATTCACAGGTGGGAGGAGACTCACACTCCCTGGTCTAGAATACACATAAACTTTGTTGGGCCCTTTCAGGGACAGCTCTTTCTTATAGTGGTCGACAGCCACTCTAAATGGCTTGAAGTAATTCCATTTGCTAACATGACTACTGCTAGGACTAGCCAGGTGCTTAGGAAACTCTTTGCCACACATGGGCTGCCATACGTCATAGTATCTGACAATGGAGCCCAGTTTACAGTGGCAGAATTTCAGGCATTCATGAGAGGTAACCTCATCAGGCATGCAATGTCGGCCCCATTTCACCCTTCTTCTAATGGTCAAGCCGAACGGATGTTCCGGACCACAAAGGAGTCACTGAAGCATATAGTGACTGGGGGCTGGCATCACAGATTGGCAGATTTTTTACTTTGCCAGCATTCCACACCCTGCATGGCTACAGGGAAAAGCCCAGCAGAGCTGTGCTGGGGGAGGCGACTGATCATGAAACTGGACAGGTTGCATCCAGATAGGGTGGCAGCAGAAGTTTCATGCCCAAAACCCCCGAGCGGGCTGCAAGTGAGCGATGGGGTGTGGGCCAGGAACTATGGGCATGGGAATTTGTGGGTGCCTGGAAAAATTACTAAAATGTCAGGCCCCCTCTCTTACAAAGTGGGGCTGGAAGGCAGGCAAGTTGTACAGCACCACATAGATCAGCTTAGGAAGTGTGCCACAAAAATGGAAGGTTAGACAGGAAAATAAGATCAGCAAGTTGATATCAGATGCAAGCAAGCTAGAACAGATAAAAGAAAAGATTTTGAAGAACAAGATCAAAGACTACCTAATCAAGAAATACCACTTCAAAACAAGGAAGATCGAGGAAACACTGGAAAGAATAAAGCAGCATACTAACAGCTGTAGTAAAGATCAGCAGATATGAAGCTCGAATTGTAAATTATAGGCAGAACCTCCAATTTCAATTCAATCAGAAAAGTTTCTACCAATCCATCAATGGAGAAACTGCAAAGAGTCAGTGTGTACCTGACAAGGAAGAAACTGAGTTCTGGGCACAGATATGGGCTAACCCAAAGAAACATAACAAGGATGCAGCTTGGTTTAAAAGAGGTGGATAAGAAAGAAAAGAAATTGAAATGAAAAAAAACTAATAATAACAAGATAAATGGTAGAGAAAAGACAAAGAGGATCAAGAATTGGTCAGCATCAGGTTAAGAAGAATTGCATAGTTTTTGGTTGAAATATCTAACTGGTCTATACCTACTTATTGCCAAGCAATTTAACAACATATTACAAGGAAGTGAAATTGAAGAGTGACTAACATCTGGCAGAACCTACCTGATAATGAAAGATCCAGCAAAAGGGGCAGCACCAGGCAACTACAAGCCAATTACTTGCTTATCAACTATGTTCAAATTGCTAACTCATACGGTAGCTGATGCAGTCCAACAGCATCTAGTTGAAAACAATCTCTTTATACCTGAGCAGAAAGGAAACTGCCCCAATAGCAGAGGAACAAAAGTTCAACTCCTAATTGACAAAATGATTTTGGAAAACTATAAGAAAAGGAAGACCAACCTGAATGTAGCATGGTTTGACTACAAAAAAGCATTTGATTTTCTGCCACATGACTAGATAATCAAGTACCTAGAAATAACAGAAGTCAGTAGAAATATCAGAAAGTTTGTGCAAAGATTAATGGCACAATGGAAGACACAGTTGCATGTCAATGGTGAGAGACTGAGAGAGGTTAATATCAAGAGAGAAATATTTTAAGGAGATTCATTATCACCACTGCTATTTATCATTGCACTGTTTCCTCTGTCAACAATACTGAATACTCCAGGTCATGGCTATCAAACACCAAAAACATCTGCCAAACTATCCCACCTCCTTTACATGGACGATCTGAACCTGTATGGAAAAACACTATCTGAAATAGAAGCACTGCTCAACACTGTCTGTATATATAGCCAAGATATTGGAATGGAATTTGGATTGGACAAATGTGCCACACTTACTATCAAACAAGGAAAAATAGTGAAAACTGAAGGAATCAAGATGCCCCATGAAAATAAAATTTCAAGTCTGTATGAAAATGATTACTACAGATACCTGGGTATCCTTCAAGCTGACAACATCAAGCACACTGAAGTCAAGAAAAAGATTAAGTTTAAGTTTAAGTTTATTTGATTTCTATACTGCCCTTCTCCCGAAGGACTCAGGGCGGTTCACAGGGCATATATAAATAGCAGTACAAAAATTAAAAAGAGATTAAACCAATGCCCAATTAAAATACAACAACAATAAAATAGTAAAAAACCCATTAAAAACCCATATTCCCCCATCAGGCCAGACCAGCTAGTTCAAATAAGTGGGTCTTCAGCCCGCGGCGGAAGGTGCGAAGGTCCGATGCCATCCAGAGCTCAACTGGCAGTTGGTTCCATAATGCCGGAGCACCCACAGAGAAGGCCCTCCCCCTGGGGGCCACCAGTCGACATTCCCTGACCGGAGGCACCCTGAGGAGGCCCTCTCTGTGGGCACGCACAGGGCGGAGGGGAGTTGACGCCGGCAGCAGGTGGTCTTCAAGGTATCCCGGACCCATGCCATGTAAGGACTTAAAGATCATAACCAAAACCTTGAACCTCACCCGGAAGACAACTGGTAACCAATGCAGCTCGTGGAGCAAAGGTGTAACATGGGAGTACCGGGAAACTCCCAAGACAACTCTCGCGGCCGCATTCTGTAGAGGTGAATACATCAAGAGAGTAAAGAAGATCATAAAATCCAAACTCAATGGAGGAAATACCATGAAGGCAATCAACACCTGGGCAATTCCATTCATTAGATACACAGCTGGAATAGTGGACTGGACTCAAGCAGAACTAAAGCAATGGATAATGACAATGAATCATGCCCTTCATCCTCACAGCGACATTGACTCTACCTACCAAGGCAAATAGGTGAGCGTGGAATGTTGCAAGTAAATCAGATGGTTGAAGAAGAAAAAAGGACTTTGGAAGAATATTTGAAAAACAATGAAGAAGATGCACTGAAGTTAGTATACCAGGAAGGCTAACTGACTACTGGAGAGACCAAACTGGCCTACAAAAAAGATCAAATGAAGTTCAGAATGGAGGCATGGGAAGACAAAGCACTACATGGCCAGTACATTAAAGAAATAGCTGGGAAAGCAGATAATAACAAGACCTGGCAATGGCTAAGAGCAGAAAAATTGAAAAAAGAGACAGAGGGGCTAATTCTGGCTGCTGCAAGAAGATCGCACAGACTGATTATAAACAGCGATATGACAAAGTAGCAACAATGGTGCATTGAAAGATCTGCAAGAAATAACAATTACCTGCATGCAAGAATTTGTGGGACGATAAAATATAAAAAGTAATAGAAAATGAAAAACTTAAGTTGTTCTGGGACTTTAGAATTCAAACAGACAGGCACCTGCCACATAACACCCCAGACTTAACAACTGTCGATAAGAAAGACCAAAAAGTCTGGATAGTGGATGTGGCAGTGCCTGCAGATAACAGAAGTGAAACAACTGGAAAAGATAACAAAATACAAAGGCCTACAAATAGAAATAGAATGACTGTGGCAAAGACAAACATGGGTAGTACCAATAGTAATAGACGCCTTGGGTGCAATCCCAAAACAACTGAACACCACTTGAACACCGTTGGCATCGACAAATTCACCATCAATCAATTGCAAAAGGAGGCTCTACTGTGAACAGCTTCCATCCTGCAATGATCTGCCTATCCCAGGTCCTTGGTAAGGACTAGAGAGATAGACAAAAATGCCAAACCCAGTCTGAACATCTGGCTGATTGTGTGATGATCAATAACAACAACAAAAAGAACAATAATTGGAAGCTTTGCCAGAAGTTTGAGTTTGAATGCAGCAAAAATTACCGGGAACACTAAATTGACAAAGTTCTTCAAAATGAACAGGTCAAGATCTTGTGGGACTTTTGAACCCAAACAGACATCTTGTCCACAACACACCTGACATCACTATTATAGAAAAGAAAAAAGTCTGGTTCATTGATATTGCAATAGTAGGTAATGCATGAATTAAAAAAACAACTAGAAAAATACCATGATCTGCAAATTGAAGTTGAGCAATTGTGGAGGAAGAAATCAATGGTTGTACCAATAGTACTAGGAGCCCTTGGAGCAATACCCAAAGGGATATCTAGATACATGGAAATTTAGAACTTATCAGACCTGAATATTCTGACTTTGCAAAATCCACCCTACTCAGAACTGTCTATATACTCAGATGCTTCCTTAACAGCTGTTATTTCCTTTGTTAGGACTTGAAGTGTTAAGTTTTTACCAGTCCCAGACTGTGAATTGAATTGAAGATTAATAATAATTATAATAAATATAAATATAAATATAAATATAAATATTAATCATCATCATCATCACAATCGCAATCATAATACTATCAAACATCCAGATCTGCCTATTCAGCTCCTTGGAAAGACTCGATAGGTAGATAAAAATGTCAAAGCCAGTCTGAACATCTGGCTTAATGTATTAATTAATATCAATATTATCACTATATTAGAGAGCCACATTTTGTGAGAGAAACAACTAAATAATTTGAAAAATAAATAAAATACGTAGTTTGGATTTGGGGAATGTGGCATATAAATACAATAAATAAATAATACGATAATAAAATCAGGAAAACGACCCCATATTGAAAGGAAGGAATAATTATCCAGACATCAGATCAAAACACATTTCTTAGGCAGATGGTTTACATACATCATTTATCATGCATATAGTTTAGTGGTTCAACAGCTCATCATAGTTCTAGAAAAATAATATGCTGAATCCTTAGTACTACATATATTGAGTTGAATAGTCTATATGGCATTCCTTTCATGACCATCAAAACCTATTGTACCTAGAAAGCTTGAGTGAATCTCTATTGTTTTTATTAATAGAAGTCTGATCCTTCTGGAATGTGTATCTAAAAAAACACGTTGTACTATTTTCATTCTCCAAGCAACTGTTGTTGAGTGACATTATCAGTTGGAATTATTAAATGGTACACTATGAAAACATTTATTACCACAAACTGTATGAATGCATCCAAGTTCTTCAAATTACATATCTAAAAATATGGATCGCTAGAGCTGAAACGTCAGATAATTGGGAATGACTATAAAAGGGGAAAATGGTAGAGAGAGCAAACCTAATTCTTTATCAGAACACTTCAATAGTTTAATATTTCTAAGTCCCTGTGGGGGAAAAAATCTAGATTTAATCAAGACTTTAAGTTTCACATTTAAAAAAAAATAAAGAAAGAAGAATAAACATTTTCCCTTACATTTCAAACTCAACCATTATTCTGAATTTCCAAGCCTTTTCTGGCATATCTCCTCTGTCATTTATTTTCCTGATATGGGATTATCATGCTGGGAAAAGCTTGAGCAGAGTTTTCTTTCCTGCCTATGTTCCAAATCAATACATAAACAAAAAACTGTAAATAAAAAAAAGGGAACAGAAAAAAATCGCACTAGAGCAATGTTAGAGGAAAATAAAGCTTGGGAATATAGAAATACATGTGTAATCTTTAAAAAATAGAACACTGTAGATTTCTAAATTCAATATTTATATCTAGAAAAATAGCATGCAATTTATACAAATTATTATAAATTATTCATACAAAAGATCGTACAAGGAATTCCGTAAGTCTATATCTTCTTCTCACACTTTTTAAGTATGTTCAAGAAAACATGGTGTATGTGTGCATTGAGTTTTGTGTAGATTCATCAGTATTCACTATGCTTTGATACTTGTTAATATACATTATTGTTTAGAAAAGTGGTGGCGAACCTATGGCACGGATGCCAGAGGCAGCACTCAGAGCCCTCCCTGTGGGCACCCGCACTATGCTTCGGAGGTAGCAACTGTCCCTCTTCAACCAGCTGCCCCCCACAGGTGTCCCTCCCCACGAGCGACATTGAGGTGACCACACCCACCTTGGCCACACCCACACAATTTTCCATGACCACCACAGCCACACCCACCCAGTAGGCCACGCCCACCTGGCACCCAGCGATAAATAAGTGGGTTTTGGGTTGCAGTTTGGGCACTCAGTCTCTAAAAGGTTCGCCATCACTGGTTTAGAATTTGTGATATTATCAATATAGTTATGAACTTGTGAGCAGTTTATTTATGTGATGTATGTATTTGCAAAAGATTTCCCCAATAATAGTCAAGTTGGGAGTCTGCTCTTCCCTTTTATTTTTCATATTGTTGTTAGGCCACTTCTTTTATTGGTAAACATGTGCATGACTTAAATTTTAGACTAAATATGTTCTATTTGAACTGCAAGGTCTTACATCTGCCAATTTTTCAAAACAATAAACAGGATCTGACAGCATCAGAGAATTAACCTACCATTTTTTGTAACCCCGATTCCTATGCAGCAGAAATAAAAGATAGGCTTATCTTTAAGAAACCTACTTTAGTTTTATCCCACTATTTTAGTATATCACTCTAGGACCAACATAATATTTTTCTACCCTTCACAAAAATCTTCAAGTGTTAAATCCAGGTAAATTCAATGTTCACTCCCATAATTAGTCAAAGTAATGCAACTTTAGAGCCTTCTTAAAAGTCACCAAAGATTCTTAGACCCCTTCCTGCAGCAGTCTCCAACCTTTTTGGCACCAGGGACCAGTTTTGTGGAAGTCAACTATTCTACGGACTGGGGCGGGGGATGGTTTTGGTTTTGCTCGCTTGCCTGCCACTCACTTCCAGCTATGTGGCCTGATTCTTCACACGCCAAGGATGGTACCAGTCCATGGCCCAGGGGTTGGGGACCCATCTTACTGTATTTTGATAGAGAACACACAGAAGTTCAAACAGCAACTATAAGCAGCTCTCCCCCAAAGGTCTTAATGAATGGTAGTGATCATGTGGAAGAAGGTACTCTCTGGGGTGATTTGGATGGAGGCTCTAAAGGCTTTCAAGATAATTATTTATATTATGCCTCAAAGCAAACTGGCAACCAATATAATCATTTTAATAGTGGAGTAATCAGACACTCTAGAGATCAACCAGATCAATTTTTCAGTCTAGTATACTAGAACCAAACTCATTGTAAGAATTGTTGTGAGATGTACCTGAGACATACCTCAGCTGAACCTAACAGGAATATACTTTTTCAAGAATTCATACTATAGAGTGGCATTGTTGTATAAGAGCAGTGATGGTGAACAAGCTTTATTTTGCTTCTATGTACATTTTTTCACAGATGAGCGCATCACATTTAAGCAGTATCATAAGGCATTCAGCTGTTTTCAAAATGGTAAGGGGGAGAGAATCAGAAAATTATATTGCAAATCACTTGAGATATCATTTATGCCATTAATACTTATTTAAATATCAATTGCACTTAGTATATAGGACTACCAGGTCAGGGCTGCAAAAATCCAGATGACCACTAGATAGCAATAAATAATGGGTTTTTAATCTTGTGTGTATAGTCAAGGCTATGGTCTTCCCAGTTGCAATGTATGGCAGTGAAAGTTGGACCATAAAAAAGGCTGAGAGCCAAAGAATTGAGGCCTTTGAACTATGGTGCTGGAGAAGACTCTTGCGAGTCCCTTGGACTGCAAGGTGATCAAACCGGTCAGTCCTAGAGGAGATCAACCCTGACTGCTCTTTAGAAGGCCAGATCCTAAAGCTAAAACTCAAATACTTTGGCCACCTAATGAGAAGGAAGGACTCACTGGAGAAGAGCCTAATGCTGGGAAAGATTGAGGGCAAGAGAAGAAGGGGACGACAGAGAATGAGGTGGCTGGATGGAGTCACTGAAGCAGTAGGCGTGAGCTTAAATGGACTCCAGAAGATGGTAGAGGACAGGAAGGCCTGGAGGAATGTTGTCCATAGGGTCACGATGGGTTGGACACGACTTTGCAGCTAACAACAACAACAATCTGGATATTTGCCACCTAATTCTGCTAGTCCTATTATTACATTAGAGGAGGAGTGTCAAACTGCCAACCCGCAGGCCGAATGCATCATGGCGAAACTGCGCTTATCCCATTGCCACAATGGGAAAAAAGTCACGATATGTCGCAACACGTCACGTGACGTGGCACATTTGAAACCCCTGCGTTAGAGGAAATACCAGGATCAAAAGCCAGAGATGAAAGAATCTCAGAGGCCTTCTAATCCAACATACTGCTCTTTACAGATCCACTATGCATTTCAGTCACCAACCTCTTTTCAAATTTCTCCAGTGATGAGGAACACAGCACCATTAAACAACTCATTTGATTGGTTAACAATTCTTAACATCAGAAAGCTCTCTAATATTTAACCTGAATTTATTTCCCTTTAGTTCCAACATATTCCTCTCAATCTTTTACAGAGTAAACATATCTAATTCCTGGACTTCTGGTGGCGACGCGACGCTGAAGACAGCCATCTCCGGGCTGTCTGCTCCGCGGCTTCGTAGAACCGCCGAAAACAGCGCCGATCAGCTGTTTCGGTGGTTCGGAAGCCCCCTCCTCGGGAGAACAGGAGGGGGTGAGGCCCCAGGTAGGGTTTGAGCTCTCCAGGGCCGCCTGAGCTTTTAGTTCGGGCGGCTGAAGGATTGAGCCCCCCCCGAAGCCTGGGTTTGCTCCGGGCTGCGCAGCGCTTCTGCTCCGTGCTTTTGGGAGCAGAACCAAGCGTTAGCAACCACCCCTGCCAGAAGGAAGGACTTTGGAGTGTGAAGAGGCAGGCAGAGCGATACAGGAGATCAAGGTGAAGTGGATTTTTGTTCTCTAGTTCAATGGATTTTATGGACTTTAAAAGTGAAAATGCGTAGCAAGTGAAAGTGGGGGAAGATGGCGGCTAAAACTTCTAAAGTTCTCAGGAGTGCGGGGGCTTCCCCGGTGCAACAGTCCTCGCTGCAAGCTTTACTGCTTCCTGCACCTGCTCCGGCACTGACGGTTAAAGGTCGACAAGACGCTTTGGAAAAGCACTCACAACAAATAGCAGATATTATAGATGGAAAGATGGAAAAGCTGGAGGAGAAGATGGAAAAGCTGGAAGAGAAGTTTACAGCAATTAGGCCAGACATCTTGCCTGCACTTCAAGGTGTGGCTTTATGTATTGAATGCTTGGACGAAAAAATGGAAGATCTTAGCCAAAAAAATTCCAGATTAGAAGCAAAAGTGTTAGAGAATGAAAATGTGATGGATAAAATGGACGGTGACTTGACTCTGGTCCAGCACCACCAGATGGAGTTTGCTATCAGAATCAGAGGCTTAAAAGAGAATCCTAAAGAAGATTTACAGCAGATAGTCTCTGAGGCTTTGGAAGTGGTACTGGGACAGTCAGCAGCTGAAATTGAGGGAAATATAGACAAAATCTTTCATGTGAATTCATGGATTGCAAGGCAGAGGAAGCTACCTAGAGATGTGGTGGTTTATTTCACAAAGAGAGCAATCAGGAATGAAGTTATTCAAGTTTCTTATGATACTAAGCTTGTGGTTGCTGAGCAAGAAGTTTTGGTTTTAAAAGAGATTCCTCCAAGAATTTTAAGGAGAAGGAAAGATTTTGCTTTTCTGGCACAGGAACTTAAGAAACGCGACATCAAGTTTAGTTGGGAGATACCAGTGGGCATGGTGGTGATGCATGAAGGCACGAGACACCGTTTGGTCACAGTGATCCAGGCACGTGATTTTTATAGCAATGTTTTAAAAGCAACCCCTTTACCACTTTTGGAATCTGCAAGGAAAAATGGCGAGGGGAAGCCTCAAGATGCTGAAGGAACACAGACAGATGAGAAAGCTACTGGAGGGGATCAAATTACAGCTTCATCGGAAGATGCCAGAGAGCAGAGGATGACGCGTGCTGTCTTGAGACGAGCGAGACAAGAGCAAGAGCAAGACCAGCAGAAAGTTATGGAACCTCCAAAGCATACCTATAGCGAAGCTGTGGGAGGGGCGTGGCCTAAGGAAGTTAAGGGACTCCTGGCAGACGTGCTCCAGAAGCTTCGGGTCGCCAAGGATGTCAACTAAGTTTCTAACTTGGAATGTCAATGGCTTAAACTCACCACAGAAGAGAAAGAAAGTTTTTCAATACTTAAAACAATTTAAGACTGATGTTATTTGCTTGCAAGAAACACATATTAGGGTTATGGACCAAAAGTACCTATTGAACTCTAGATTGGGTACACAATTTATTGCTTCTGCAATGAATAAGAAAAATGGAGTGGTTATTTATGTCAAGAATACTGTGACAGCGGAGCTAATAGAAGCAGATAAACAAGGAAGATATGTTATAATAGATTTGCTGTTAGAAGGCAAAAAAACGCCTTTGGTTGGACTGTACAGTAATCAACAACAAGCTGACTTTTATAGTTCATTACACAGTAAGATTACTCAGTTGGATTATAAATCTTTTATTTTTATGGGAGATTGGAACAGCGTCTTGGACAAGTGTGGTTCTTTTAGGCATACTCCAAGCCACGCTAGATTGCCTAAATCTTTTTTTGAAATGAAGGATGATTTGGAATTGCGAGACATTTGGAGAGAAACACATCTACATGAAATACATTTACAAGAAAAGGATTACACTTTTTTTCTGATAGACATCAATCTTTTTCCAGGATTGATTTTATATTACTGACTAATGATTTTTTTTCCAGGATCAAGAAGATAAAGATTTGTCCAAGAAATATGTCTGACCATAGTCCAGTTTGGTTAGAGATTGACAAGGATAATAGAGATAGGCGCTCTTGGCGCTTAAATGAGAACTTGTTTAGAAATAAGAGAAACATGGAAGAATGTAAAAAACAGATG
This sequence comes from Vipera ursinii, assembly GCF_947247035.1. Lineage (NCBI taxonomy): Eukaryota > Metazoa > Chordata > Lepidosauria > Squamata > Viperidae > Vipera > Vipera ursinii. The sequence goes on from NC_139521.1 coordinate 28,256,305, forward strand.
AAGGACTTTTTTGAAACTAACATGAATAAGTGTACTTCTATGGACATGGTTTGGGATGCTAGTAAAGCTTATATGAGAGGGGTGTTAATATATATGAACAACAAATACAGACGTAACTTGGAATTTAGGAGAAAAGAATTGGAGAATGAAATTAGGGAAAAAGAAAAGGCCCTAATTCTGAATCCATCGGATGTGAAGATCAAAGAGGTTATTAATTTGTTAAGAGGACAATTTGATAAGTTGATGGCTGATCAGGTGGCAACTAACTTACGGTTTGCTAGGCATAACACTTTTTGCAATGCCAATAAACCAGGTAGATGGTTAGCCTACAGGTTAAGGAAAAAGCAAAGGGCTTCTAACATAGATAAAATAGAACATAAAGGTAAGGTTGTGTATCAACAGGACCTTATTAAGGAAGCCTTTGTGGACTTTTATTCCAAATTATATGCTAAAGATAAGATTAATGAAGCAGATATTGATGTATATTTGAGGAATGCCAATATCCCGGTTCTTACACAAGAACAAAAGGAAGAGATTAATCAACTGATAACAGAAGAAGAAATTCTTTTAGCAATTAAACAATTGAAGGTGGATAAAGCGCCAGGCACAGATGGACTGACTGCAGTGTACTACAAAAACCTACAATTGGAGATGATAAAGCCACTAAGGGAATTGTTTCAGACAATTCAAAGGGGAGGAAGGGTGCCTCTGTCTTGGAGAACTGCTTTTATTTTTCTGATTCCGAAGGAAGATCAGGACGTCACTCAAGTAAGAAATTATAGACCAATATCACTTTTGAATACGGACTACAAGATATTTGCTAAGGTTTTAGCTAACAGATTGATGAAGGTTCTGCAACAGATAATTCATGGGGACCAAACTGGGTTTATTAGTGGTAGACAAATGAAAAATAATGTGAGGCATATAGTAGATTTGTTGGAATTTTTGGAAAGGAACAACCAGATCCCTGCGGCGCTGATCTTTTTAGACGCCGAAAAAGCCTTTGATCAACTGGATTGGCAATTTTTGATGAAAGTTTTAGATAAAATGAATTTTGGGGATAAATTTTTACAACCAATTAGGGCATTATATCAAAAACAAACAGCCCGAATAATAGTAAATAATAGTTTGACTGAAGTATGTAATATTGAAAAGGGCACAAGACAAGGGTGTCCATTATCACCTTTATTATTTATTTTAACATTGGAGATATTATTGATTAAAATACGGAATTCAAAAAAAATTAAGGGAATCCAAATTAGAGATCAGGATTATAGACTGAGGGCGTTTGCAGACGATCTGGTTGTTACGGTGACCCAGCCAAAAAATTCTGTTGTGCACCTGATGGAGATAATAATGCAATATGGAAAGGTTTCTGGATTTAAGGTTAATATACAAAAAACTAAAATATTAGCCAAAAATATGACAGTATCGCAAAAAGCCCTTCTAGAAGGGTTAACTGGATTTGAGATTGTTAAAAGGGTTAAATATTTGGGGGTGTATTTGTCACCCTCAAATGCAAAGTTATATAAAAATAATTATTAAAAGTTAGGGGGAAAATTCCAAAAGAATTGGAGAGTTGGGAATAATTGCAATTGTCTCTACTGGGAAGAATTGCAGCAGTGAAAATGAATGTTTTGCCTAAATTTCTATTCTTATTTCAAATGTTACCTATTCTTAAAAAAGACTCAAATTTGGAGGAATGGCAAAAGGGTATCAATAAATTTTTATGGGCAGGGAAAAGGCCACGAGTTAAATTTAAGATTATGCAGGATACGTGTGAAAGAGGTGGTCTTAAAATGCCCAACTTTAAATTATATTATGAAGCTGCTGCGTTGTCAGCAATAAGTGATTGGATTAATTTAACACAAGGGAGATTATTAAATCTTGAGGGCCACGACTTGTTATTTGGCTGGCATGCATATTTATTGTATGATAAGAAGGTAGATAATGTGTTTAAAGTGCATATTTTAAGACAGGCATTGCTGAGAGTTTGGAAAAAGTATAGACATAAGCTAAACTACAAGATACCTTTATGGGCAATACTGAAACACGCAATAGAAAATATAAATGTTGGGTTCAAACATGATGTGACTACATACAAGGAAAATTTAAGTTTGGAGAGGAACGTATGGTGTTTGAAGCCGTACAATTTTTTACGAGAAGAGAAGATTGTTCAAACCTGGTTTCAATATGGTCAATTACGGGCCAGGTGGAAAGAAGACCAGAAAATTGGTTTCTCAATGACTGATGAAAAACTGGTAAAGCAAATTAGAAATCAGGGTCCAGCACATATCAAACGGATATATCTTGCATTAATAGAAATTGACTCAGAAACAGAACTTGTTAAAGATTGTATGATAAAGTGGGCTCAGAATATTCAAGAAGTTATTACAATGGACACTTGGGAAAAGATTTGGGTGAGGAACGTAAAATTTACGCAAGCTCAAAATTTAAGAGAGAACTTTTACAAAATGTTTTATAGGTGGCATTTAGATCCTAAAAAGCTTGCAAGTATGTATCCGAACTATCAACCTAAATGTTGGAGATGTGGTGGCGAAGACGCAACGTATTTTCATATATGGTGGACCTGTAAAAAGGTTAAAGCTTTTTGGATTAATATCTGGTGGAATATGCAGAAGATATTCAAGCAAAGGATAAAGTTTTGTCCGCAATTGTTTTTATTGGGCATAATTACGGACACTACTGTTGTGGACACTAAGTTGATGTTGAACTTAATTACGGCAGCAAGACTTTTAGTAGGTCAATATTGGAAGAAGGACGAACTGCTGACTATAGAAGAATGGACTCTAAAAGTTTCTGACCTGGCAGAAATGGCAAAGATTTCGGCCTATTTGAAAGACCATTCGCAACAACGTTATATTATGGAGTGGAAAAAGTGGATTGATTATATCCAGAACAAATATGGGACTAAAAAGTTTCATTTAGCATTTGTATAAGTTTTGATATGATATTAGTATTGCTTTTAGTCATTTTATATGAGCTAGAGTGCGATAGACTTAATAGTTTATTGTTGTTAACATATGGTTGTTTATGATTGTTTTTATCTTTATACCTTGTATTTAGCTCTGGGAAGTCGGGGAGGGGGGAGGGGGGAAGGGGTGGGGGGAGGGATAGGGAGGGTTAGGAAGGGTTGGGTGGAGGGAGGGGGGGAGGGATTGTTAAAGATAAAATGTATTGTAAAACTTTTCAATAAAAAAAAACATATCTAATTCCTCAAGTCACTCTTCATGCTACTTAGTTCCAGACTCCTCAGTAGACATCTACAGTCACCTTCCCTTTGTCAACCAAAGACTAGCAGATCCCTTTGTTTCTTCTTTTACCTTCTGATAAGTGAAATTGTCAGTAAGGGAAGACAGGAATTGTTGAACCTCTGTGTCTTCACAGAGTTAGATTTACAGCTGGAAATTGGACACCTTTCATTGTTGTGTTTATATGCCTTCTTTGAAAGTTGGATCATCTAACAGAGAAAGGCCTCATCCATATCTTCTGCTTGTCCAAGCAATCTATAATAAACTCACCCCAAAATTTCATTTTTGTTACTCTAGGAGTATCTAGATGGAGACTGATATAAATGAGTTTTATTCTGTTTATCAGTTTGACAAATCTTTTCGGAAAACTGAATCAACTTAACTCACAGCTTCAGTTTGATAATTCAATATGACATTCTGTTTTCCTTCAGAAATAACATTTAACTCAGACATTAAAGTATTTTCAAACTGAATCAGAATTTTCCATAGCCTTATAAATATTACCTTGTCCTAAAAATATTTTCGGATGCTATGGAAAAGTTTGTATTTTTAAAAGTGGATTGTTGATTATAAAACAGGCATAGAGATATATTCTTGCAACACTGAGGATCAATTGTGCATCTGTTGTGTACAAAACAATATTCTGAGAATTAAAATAGGTGCCCAGCCCTGTGGGCTCGACATTGAAGGGAGGATGGGAGACGAAGACTACACCTGGGATGAGGGCCTTACCCATTTGTCACCGAACAGCTGAGTGGTGCCACAGTTGTTCGGTGCGGGGAGGCCTCAGGGACCTGAAAGAGATGAAGAGATGAAGATGTGGCCTGGGAGAAGGGTCTTACCCGTTTGTCACCGAACAGGTGAGTGGTTCCACAGCCAGTCCACTGAACAGCTGTTTGGCGCGGGGAATGCATCAGAGACTTGATAGCATGCCACATGTCTGACAAGCAGCTGATTGGCATTGGGACATCACTGGGAGGCCAGGCACCAGCAGCATGTTCCGAATGGCCAAACAGAGCAGAGAGCTGGAGGCCTGCTCCATCACATCAGCCCCCGGATGCTGGTTAGGTGGGTGGGGGTTGACGCCAGGTGTGAAAAGCATGTAAGGCGCTGGGAGGGGATTGCTCCCAGTGCTAACTTTGTTTGCAGTTGTGTGATTAACCTCATGCCAGACTGTTCCTTTTCTGAAGCTGGCCTCCTGTGAATTTTACAACTTGTTTTCTGTTCTGGAACCAGGGGTTGGTAAGGACTCTGACAGAAAGTTAGCACTCCCTCTTTATTTGTCCCTACCCATTGCTCTGTTCAGGGACCAGGGAATGGCTGAGGTTACACAGGAGATGGCGCCTGTGGATGACAGGGGAGATCCAGCTGAGGCTGGGGTGGCAGCGCCTACTCCGGATGCTGGAGATGAAGAGGCCCAGCTGGTGGTGCGTCCCAAAGTGTGTGAGGCCTGACCTGCAGGTTTGGTGACCAACACACAGGCGGTTCTGGGGATGACGCAGGATGCAGGGGCCTCAGGAGAGTGGTGGCATAGTTCAGCTGTCACCGGCATGGCAGTCGGCCAAATACACACACCAGGTGTTTTGACCCACTCCATGATGGAGTGGAGAGAGAGGTGTCTCATGGATGACGATGATGGAGAATGGAGCTATTCCACGGCACCAGGGTGGCACACAATGGACATATTGAGGGAGAGGTTTGGAGAGGCTGGATTCCATGATCCCCCCTCATGGCCGCATTGGGAAGCAGGGTCCCAAACAGCATCATGGCCACAACCAGGGACCCAATCAGTGCAGTCCTGGTTTCGCTTGGCCAGCCCAAAATTGAAATTAGATGCTGGCCATGCTCCTGGCACCCCACAGGTGGGAGGCCCTACCCAGGGTGTTTCTTTGCCTGTTCCAACAGGAAAATAGCAGGCTGTGTGGGAAGGCAGGTTGCTGTTGGATCCGAGTGGGGCCCCACCAGGCATCCAGTTCTGGTGGCCGGATCATCAGCCCGGCGGGGTGTAGGAACCAGGGAACAGCATTCTCTACCTGGGGTTGACACCCTACAAGGACCGGGCTGGCCCTTGGGGTTATAGTCCCATGGGATTGCCTGGGGGCATCCTGGGGCCATCAAAGGCAACATTTGATGGAAACCCGGATCACTTGGCAATGTTCCTAAGCCAAGTCATTAGTCATTTGGATCAATATGCCCACTTTTATCTGTCCCAGTGGGCGATGGTGGTGGCAGTAACTGCAGGGTTGCAAGGTGAAGCTGCAGAATGGGTGGCAGATTTATACAGTAACCATGCCAGGGAATTAGCAGATGCCGGTCTGTTTCTGGAGGCTCTGTGATCCCATTTCAAGGATGTCTCATGAGTCCAATGGACAGAAGGGGAGTTGCTGGCGCTGAAGCAGCGAGGTTGGTCCACAGCTGATTATGTCCGTGAGTTCAGGTGGGTGGCCAGCTGGTTGTGGTTGTGGCCGGAATGCCTGCTGGTCCACCAATTCCAGGCAGGTTTGGACTGTGACCTGTGCCAAGCATGTGTCTACCGGGGCATCCCAAGTCAGTTACAAGACCAGCTTTGCATGGTGGTAGACCTGGATGCAGGACTGCAGGAATTCTGGCCAAAGGGGGATGGCCCAGCAGGGCTGTGCAGGGCGATGGAGAAACCAAGGGGCGAAGGGCTGATACCTCAGGGCCCCGGTTGGGGTTTCTCTGCAGGTACTCCTCGCCTGTTGATTAGATGCTTCAGCTGCAACCGGCCAGGACATCGGGTTGTGGAGTGTCCAGTTCCCGTTCCACGGGGGAATTTAGGGACTCCTGGGAAAGCTGGAGCCACACCCAAGAAAACCCTAGAGAAATCGAGGGCTGCGCACCAGGCAGAGGGTCTCACCCGTTGGGGAGGGTCCCGGAGGAGGAGGCAACAGCCGCTACAAGGTATCAGCTTGTAGCCTACGACAGCGAGGATGAGGCAGCAGAAGATCCAATGGTAAGTGAACCAGTACGGCCGTTTGTCATCCTCATCATTTTGACAGGTCTGCAGACAGGCCACCGTGGGGAATACAGGGCAGCCTTAATCAATTCTGGCTGCACCCATTGCCTAATCAGTAAGGCTGTAGTGGCTGAGGTGGAGATCACAGTGAGGCAGATGGCCAGCCCAGTACGGTTTGAGCAGGTGGATGGCTCCCTTCTGGAGGGGGTGACTCCGGCCACCCTCATAACAGAGCCAGTTTGGCTGGAGATGGGGGCCCATTTGGTGGTCCTCCGATTTATAGTAGTCCCCTCCATGACAGAGGCCATTATCTTGGGGCTGGTATGGCTGAACAAGTGGGGCCCTACAATCTGGTGGGAGGGGGGATACCGAAAGTTATGGATTGGGGTTGGCCCTCGACCGCCTCCTCATGAACAAGTGAAAAAGGGCAGAGAGAGAACCTGGAAGTAGTGGGGCAGGGGAGTGCGGGGGGAAGCTCCCTTCCCGGCGGTGTATGCTGACCTCACTGAGGTGTTCAGGAAGCGCAAATGTGATGTGCTACCTCCCCACCGGCCAACCAACTGCGCAATCGACATACTACCAGGTGCCAAACTTCTGAAGACCAGGATGTATGCGATGATACCCAAAAAAATGGAAGAGCTGCATCAGTACCTTGACAAGAACCTGGCAAGGTGATTCATCCAGCCGGCACTGTCACAGGTTGCGGCTCCGGTGCTCTTTAAGGAGAAAAGGGACAGATCCCTGCACTTGTGTGTGGACTTCTGCAGGATCAACGGGGTTTGCGTTAAGAACATGTACCCCCTTCAGCTGATGGATTTTTTGGCTCATTTGGCAAAAGGTAGGATGTTCACTAAACTTAACTTCTGGGAAGCAAGGGTTTGAGTCAAACGGGGGACAAGTGGAAGACAGCGTGTAACTGCCTATTTTCCAGTTCTGGGTGATGCCGTTCGGCTTGCAGGGAGCCCCTGTGGTGTTCATGCAGCTCATCAATGAGGTGTTGCATGAGCACTTATACCGTGGGGTTCTTGTGTATTTGGAAGATATTTTAATCTACATCTCTAACATGACGGAACACATCCAACTGGTAAGACAGGTGCTAGAAAAACTACTGGCGGCACACTTGTATGTGGAGCTGTCCAAGTGCGAGTTCCATCAAACCCAGTTGGACTATTTAGGGTATTGGATCTCAAGGGACAGGGTGGATATGGCTCCTGCGAAAGTCAGGGCTGTGTTGGAGTGGCAGGCACCACGGACCTGTCATCAGCTGCAGAGCTTCCTGGGATTCACAAACTTCTGCCGGCAGTTCAACTCCTCGTTTGCTAAGGTGGCCCTACCCCTAATGGACCTGCTCCGCATGAGACATACAGTGGGCAAGCCACACCTGGTGAACCACTGATGTAGACTCTGGCTTGCCAGAGGGCCTTTGAGGACCTGAAGGCCCTTTTCGCAAGGGAGCCGGTCTTACTACATCCCAATCCTGACCTGCCATTCATTGTACAAGCTGATGCCACCAACATCGCAGTTGGGGCGGTTCTGCTCCAGAAGAATGGGCAAGGGACGCTACAGCCTTGTGCTTAAACCTCCCATAAGTTAACGGACACAGAACAGGCATGGGTGATATGGGAGAAAGAGGCGTTCACAGTACGGTGGGCATTGTCGACTTGGCGACATTTTTTGGAGGGAGCCAAAGAGCCGTTCGAGGTGCGGATGGACCATAAAAACCTTAAGGTCTTGCAGACACTGTGGCCTCTGTCCCCGAAACATGTACGACGGGCACAGTACTTCCAAAGATTCCGCTTCCAGTTGAAATATGTGCCAGGGGGTAAAAACTTCCTAGCAGACGCACTGTCACGTATGCCCCAGTATAATAGCAGGAGGGGAGGTGTGGTACAGGCCATTATGCCTCCTTTCAGGCAGTCAGCTGCTCAGGTGGTTGCACGTAAATTGGCAGGTTACCTGGTCCAGGAGCTACAAAGAGCGAACCAAGACAATCCCTGGCTGCTGGAAGATCAGGCCCTGCTGACTAAGAGGGAGGGGTTGGCTTGGAAGGGTGACAAGCTCTACATCTCACAGGCAGTAAGGCCTAGGGTACTCCAGAGGTGCCATGACATGAAACAGGCTGGTCACTTTGGGTTTCTCAAAACCCTACACCTGGTGAGACATCAATTCTGTTGGCCATGGATGGATGAAGGCGGTCATAGAAGCATATGTACGGGGGCTGCCGTGTGTGCCACAAAGCCCCGTATGGGGAGGCCGCCAGGGTTATTGCAAAAAGTGGTGGAAGTGACCCGGTCATGGGAGGATATAGCCATGGACTTCATCGTGGAGCTACCGGAGAGCCATGGTTGTATAGTTATCTGGACAGTAATTGACCTCTTTTCTAAGCAGGCCCATTTCATTCTGTGCAAGGGGTTGTAGTCCGCCCGTAAGCTGGCCAAACTATCACACAAGTGTACTATCACCACCTGCATGGGGTGCCCCGACGGATCATTTCGGATTGGGGGGAGTGCAGTTCATGGCTTATTTTTGGCATTTGTCCATTCCATCTAATCGTCCCAAGGAATCAGCTCGGCTTTTCATCCCACTACCAATGGGGCAGCCAAACGGGCCAACACAATGGTGGAATGGTATATGCGGTGCTACATCTCTTACCAACAGACTGAGTTGACCTGTTACCATTTGCCAAAGTGGCATATAATAACGCGGTGCATAGCAGCACCAGATTCACCCCTTTCCAGGTGGTACATGGGATGGACTTTGTCCCAATTCCCGAGTGTTCGCAGGGGGACCCCTCCCCGTCAACCCCAGGAAAGGATAACTCATATTGGGGGGGGGAGTTGGGAAAACGTGAAGAAAGCATTACTGAAAGCAGAGGAGACCTCAAAGGTGCAGGAAGACAAGAAAAGGACGTCCCAAAAGCCTTTCCAGATGGGGGATATGGTGTACCTGTCCACTAAGTATCTACGCCTGAAATTACCATGCAAAAAGCTAGGGCCAAAATTCATTGGCCCATTCCGGATTACACAGGTTATAAACTCAGTCGTCGTGTGGTTACAGCTACCCCAGCTTCTGGGAAAGGTACACCTCATCTTCTATTGCAGCCTACTGAAGCCAGTGGAGGGGCCCTTGTTTAGGTCCATAAAACTGACACCGGGCCGTCACAGGGGACCATTATGAGATTCAAGAGGTGTTAAGACTCCTGTATCTGACACGGTCGGTTGCAGTACCTGGTACAGTGGAAGTGTACCCTGTCACAGAGGCATCCTGGGTGGGGGAAGTGGATATCCAAGCCCCCCCAGTTGTTTTGGATCTTCCACAAACGGTGCACCAGTAAGCCAGGAGGGGGGTTACCGGAACCATCCACCACAGCATGTGATTAGTCATACGTTTCTCCTTGCCTTCCAGGCGGAGCCCTGGTAGAGGGGGCTGCCTGTCAAGCCCCGTGGGCTCAACATTGAAGGGAGGGGGGAGATGAAGAGGCCTGGAAGGAGGACCTTACCTGTTTGCCGCTGAACAGCTGAGTGGTGCCATGGCCGGTCCACCGGACAGCTGTTCAGCGCAAGGAAGGCATCAGGGACTTGATAGCATGCCGCACGCCTAACAAGCAGCTGATCAACATTGGGACGTCACTGGGAGGCCAGGCGCTGGCAGCTTGTTCCGAATGGCAGAACAGAGCAGTGAGCCGGAGGCCTGTTCTCATCACGTGAGCCCCCAGATGCTGGTTAGGTGGGTGGGGGGTGGAGCCAGGTGGGAAAAGCATGTAAGGCACTGGGAGGGGATTGCTCCCAGCGCTAACTTTGTTTGCAGTTGTGTGATTAAACACATGCCAGACAGTTTCTTTTCTGAAGCCGTCCTCCTGTGAATTTTTACAACTTGTTTTCTGTTCTGGAACCAGGGGTTGGCAAGGACTCTGACAATAGGATTCATTCCCTAATAATATATTACTAATGGGAGACACAAAGTTTCAGAGGAACCATGAGTTGAATCTGGAATATGTGTGAGAAAATTTCTCCTCGAATATATATTACTTTTAGGAATCTTTTCATTCCCTAATAATATATTACTAATGGGAGACACAAAGTTTCAAAGCAACCATGAGTTGAATCTGGGATATGTATGAGAAAATTTCTCCTCAAATTGATATTGCTTTTAGGAATCTTTTCATAAAGCTTAAACATTCATAAATTCAATACATTCATTATATAATGTTACTGTATTAGAATTGATCATTTTTAATTTCCTGTTTTGGGGCACTGCCATGAATTGAAATGAGAAAGATGTTTTCCAGTGCCTATGCAATGCTTGTTCTTGAAGACAAACATATGGAGTAGGTCATTGTCACACAAATATTAAATATCCTATTTTTATACTCCTAGTACATATAAATTATCCTATTTGTATATTTATGGTTTGGATTGCTGAGTTGTTTTTTTATAAATTATAATCTTGCTACTTTAATCATTATGCTATATATTTGCCAAATCTTTTTTGAATAATATTGTAATATACATTTAAAACATTATTTCTGTTGTTTTTAAATCATAAGATAATTTTAACACAACAGACAAAAGTAGGTGTATATTTCCATTAATTTACATAGTAAGCTTGACTCCTCATTTCAAAGACTCATGCAGGTAGTTTATCTGGCAGTAATAAGAAAGCCTTGGCATTTTTTCAAGATGTATAGTCTACAATTCAGCCTATAGCCTTGAGATTTCCTAGTAGTCTCCCATCCAAGTACCTACATGCAATTATGGGAGAAGAGACTGTCAAAAATGTACCTATAATACTAATATAAAACTATATGGTTATTTATTGGAATGAAATAATTGGCTACTTTAAATTCAGCACTTACTAATAATTCTGAAACATTACAGTATTGCTATACAGAAATCAAACTTGAGCTGGATATTAACTGAAAAAAGGATTAATGATATTTTGGAAATTTTATGAATGCCAATTGTTACAGAAAATTAATACATTTTTACAATACAAAAAATAGAAATATTAGATTTCATCAGTTTTATTTTAACTTCTTTCCTATTAAATAGTCTGCAATACATGACAGGAGCAGGACATTGCATGAAGACAATTGATACTTCTGAGTGTAAAAACAAGTGTACGAATGCAGATAACAAAAATCAACATGGATAGTATGGAGAAAAAAATGCTTATCAAGGTATTTTTATAAACCTGGCAAAACAGTAACAACAAATAATAGAAAGAAGCATACCTTGTCCTTGAGGAATTCCATAAAACTCAGCAGCTATTCTTGCTGCCTCTTTACGATTCCCCTTTACAATATAGAAATGACTGAGTATTGCAAGGCTAATTTTTACAAAAAGTTTAAAGCAGAAAAGCGAAAGTATTGTAAAGTAGACATTGGATAATTGTTGGGCAAAAGGCCGATTTTCCTCCACAACAGTCATTGCTGCACAAGAGTCTTTGTCAGTTTAGAAACAGCTCTGAAAAATGTTGCTAAGATCATATGGCTCCAGCCAGACACTCCTAGGGAACAGCTGGTCCTGAGGAAAGAAAATATCAGCTGGTCATGATGTGTGCAGCTCAAAATATGAGGATTATTTATACTGTAAATAGCACTGAGTTCACTAGCACTCCCACTAGGTTGATGGTACTTATCTGAAGAATACATACAGCTTCAATAAGTCAATTATAAAGTGCCAGTTTAAAAGGATCGATTAGTGCAAGTACATCAGGTTTTGTGCTGTTGAAGAAAAGATCTCCAATGGTATTATTATTTACATTATATTAGATAACATCAGAAGAAAGAGCACCCAAAATGTACCTTTCTCATAGATCAGCTATACCCAGTTGAATAGCAAAAAGCATATTAAAATGCCCATTATGTGCTGTCACTGTATTGATGTTTTTTATCTTTGGCCAAGACAAGAATGTTCTCAATTAGATTAACTCATACAGATACAAGTACACCGACTCTGATGCAGGATTGTCTATTCTTATATTGCTGTGTATAGTCATGGTTTTTCTCCATTGTCTTAATTTAACGCACCAGAATTTTGGACAGGATTCCTTAATATCCCCAAAAGATGGTATGGCTATTGATGCTAAATGGATCTTTTTGGCTGAATTCTACTGCTTATTTTATTATAACTTTTCTAACATATATGGAACTCTTCAAAATGAAATTTTCCTTGCAACTTAAGCTGCTGAACTTTAACAAAAGTTAAAGAGCACAGTAAAATATTAGGGAAAAATTAAATAAAAGAAGACCAAAGTAATGACAAAAGGTGTGGTTACCAGCCTAAGAACTAACAACAAATCTATTGTGGTGGATATCTTCTGCCTTTGGGATTTACTATCAACATATCATGAATAGCCAAGAAAACAAATTAATGAATCATAGAATAAATCAATCCAAATGCTTAGCTACTTTTTTTTAAAGCACAACACCAATTTTATTTTGGACTTTTCTGCAAATTTCAGGGTGGGAAAGAAGCAGCTGAAACATGGAAAATAAGTTAAGGACAACAAAAGCAAAATTGTCTCAAGCTAAGACTGTAGTGCATGGGTCAGCAACCCACGGCTCTGGAGCCGCATGCGGCTCTTTTAGCCGTCTCCTGCAGCTCCCAGTCCTCCGCCATATGCAGTCCCCCCCCCAAAAAAAGTTCAACCAATCAATTCAAACTGCTCACACAAAAAAATCTCGCCAATTGATTGAACTTCTTTGATTTGTGGGACTGCACACAAACATCTTTTCTTCTTCAGACTGCACGTGGCAGCAGAAGAAGAGATGGAGGACTGCTGGAAAGAAGGTGTGTGGGTCGGTCAGATGGGGTGTGGGCAGGGGACACGGAGGCTGATGGAACACGCGCGTAAGGGACAGGTGCCGCTCGGGGCCGGAGGGGAGGCTGGGCAGATTTCCCCTGTCTTCCCAGGGAAACGGAGCCATGGTGCTCTTCAGCAGGCACAAGCAACTCTCTTCCTCCTCCTCCCCTTGGAAGAGCTGCACGGCTCAGGAGCCTCCCCCAATGGCCCCCCCCATGAGGGAAGAGATGCAGCAACCGGATTGACGGCACCTCCTCCTCCAAAGGTGCACCTCCCGGCTCCGAGGGACGGAGGCAAGCCGAGAAACCAAGCTCCGCTTTGCCTGATGCTTACTTTTGCTTTCCAAAGCGGCCTTGGCGTCACCTAACCGGCATGCTTGCTCGCAAGAAGCTCAACCTGGATCAGCTGGTGGGTAGGTTGTGCATCCTCCTGGCCTGGCTGCTCTCCTCACTCCCGCTCTTCTCCGGCCCAACCCGCTGCTCCCCCAAATAAATAGAAAAGGCCGATTTCACAGGTTGTCCAGCTAAAAGGGAGGAAAGAAGCTGGGCTGGAACACCCTGGAAAGGCGAGCAGGCAGCACTTCTGCACAGGCTGGTTGGGCTTTCGGCAGGTTTTGCCTGCAATTAAAGCAGGGCGAGTTTTTTGGCTTAGGGGAGGCTGGGGGAGGGGGAGCTGCTTGTGGGGGCACATGTCTGCTCACATAAGTGCAAATGTGTTTCTTTTGCATGGAAGCTGATTTGCTGAAGGTTATATCTGCCTTCTTTCTTTCCTTTTCTTCCACGTTCTTCCGCGCCCTCCACGTTCTTCACCTCTCTGCTTTGTTCCGCCTCTGGGGATGGAGGGAGAAAGATGCATTCTCCATCCGGCTCTTCCTTCCCCTTCTCTGGGTTGGGCTGCAATCTCGCCCACTGCTTCTCCACCTCCTCCTTCCTCCTCTCCCCCTTGCAGAAAAAAAGAAGGCAGGCGGTGGGGCAGAGGGTTTCCCTTCCTTGCCCAATTCCAGTGTTTGCAAGAGAGGCAGAAGTGATCACCCTTTTGCAAGCAGAAAATCTTGCGGGTCTCCTCGTGAGGAAGGAAACCCCAGATACGGGCAAGCCAGGGAAAGTGCGTGTGTGTGTGGGGGGGGGAAATCCCTGGCTGCAATTCCCATGCAAGATCTCCTGCTTGCAAAAGGGCGATCACTTCTGCCTCTCTTGCAAACACTGGAATTGGGCAAGGAAGGGAAACCCCCTGCCCCACCACCTGCCTTCTCCTTTTTTTCTGCAAGGGGGGGAGGAGGAGGGAGGAGGAAGGAGGAGACGGAGAAGCAGCGGGCAAAATTGCAGCCCAGCCCAGAAAAGGGGAAGAGCCAGTTGGAGAATGCATCTTTCTCCCTCCACCCCCAGAGGGAGAAGTCCCCCTTGCCTGCCCACACAAAGCTGCCAGCCACACAACACGCACGACCACAGCGAGTCAAGCAACTGTTTTCTTTCTCTTTATTTTTTCCTTCCTTCCTTCCCATATTCTTCCTGCCTTCCTTTCTTGTCTTCCTTCCTTCCCTCCTTTCTCTCTCTCTCTCTCTCTCTCAATAAGCAAACAATCAGGGCTCTGACTGGCTGCTCCGCACTTCCTCCTCCTCCTCCCCCCCAAATAAACTGCATGCAAAAATCCCGCAAAACCCCCCAAATCCCGCAGCAGGCTGAGTTAGGCAAGCCCGAGCAGCAGCCTCAGAAGATTTGCCGCAGCAGCTCCTTCTCCCCGTCGGCCTCCTCCTCCGATCCCTCGGAGCAGTTTTTTCTGAGGAGAGGAGAGGAGAAGCCAGAACGGTGGAGCCGTCCATACCAGAGCTGGACAGGGGGCAGGGCCGGTGTATGTTTTGCCTTAGGTAGGCTCCACTCTTTAATCAAGCCCTGTTCTGCGCATGCACACGTGCATTTTGCGGCTCCCAGGGGTTTTTTTGTGAGGGAATCGGTTCCAACTGTCTCTTTCACCGATTCAGGTTGCCGACCCCTGCTGTAGTGGAAAGCAGGACAATTAATATTCACCAGAATGAAGAAGAAATTGCTCCAAGAAGAAAACTAACTGAAACACCAGAGAGAATTACCCTTTTCTTCTGAAACTCTATGGATATGTTTTCTCTAAAAATATTCTAATGTTCATCCCTCTCAACAAACTTTGGAAAAATCTTCTTGAAAGATTGGACCTAATTACTCCTACCAGATACAGAAAAGCCACTATTCACTGTGTTCTTGGCCACTCTGCTGCTGGCCAAGGACGAACGCTTTTTTTCTTGCAGAAGTACATCACAAACATAATTTGTTGCAGAATCACACAGAGATAATGTTGTGACTATAGTCCTAAGAATGTACAACTCAGCTGTCATCAATATCCTATGTCTATTGTTCCACTCAGTTTCCATCTGTTACTGGCTGAGTAGCAAGGAAATTGTTCGCTGGTGTATCATGCCACATGGAATTTTGTGAGAGCTCTTTCTTTCCCCCCTAGCATTAGGTTTTTCTCTATATTTGAAAAATGTTGGAATATTTTCCTTTCTAGTGGACCTCAGTTCTGCTTCCTGCTCTGTATTCTGGCCTACCAGCTATTATCAGTGTACATCTGTAATTATGTTTGTTGTGTGCTCTGGCTTTGTCTTCTTAGAAAAGACAATTCCTTTGAGATATTATTGAAGCAGGTTTTCCTGTAGCTTGGTGGATATGTAATCATAGCCAGATCAAAACAAATTACTGCTTTAATATATAAATAAGAAGGCACAAGTACTGTGTCTTTCCTGGCAAAACTTTAGGTATGTTAAAACAATCTATTCGAGTTGCAATCTCCAGAGCAACAGATGACAACTAACCATTTTCTGCATTTCTTTGCTGCCATCTGGTGTTTATTTGGAGTCGTTCCGCTAAAATGTTTACTCTATATTAACTCACCACTGCAGCATTTTCCAGATTTTCTCAGTAACTCCTGACGGCATATGAAAGATTGAAAAAAATTAGAGTTAAGCATAAAATCTACTTAATTGATCCTTTATATTTGTGAGTCCCCCCCCCCCAAATCTTACTTCTCATAGACTAACACTTACTTTGGCAAGCAGAAAGGTAGCACCATCAGTTCCTGGAGAACTATTTGCGTCCATACTCGATTTCCAGTTATTTTTGATACCATGAGCATTACAGTATTAATGCATTACAGTACTGTATTGAAAAATATATTTTGAAAAGGAATATAGTGTTTCATTATTTAGTAAGCTTGGAACCAAACTCTCCAAACCTAACTGAAGTCAGATTTCTTTTTTAAAACGCCTTTTATTGTGCTAAGAAATATAAGTAACAGCGTCCACTGCCGAAAACTTGCCATTTAAATGTCTACTTTGTTAACTGGATTGCTGCAGCAGAGAACATGGCGGGGTGAGGGTTGGAGAGACTCAACCAGAACTTTACAATAAGCTGTTTCAGGTTGAGGCATGCAATTCTGAGTATTCTCCTCCCCGTATTTCCAATGAGCTGCACCCAGTGTCTTTCGAGTAGCATCCCGCAAATAAATAAAAGCAAGGCATTTAAGAGCTTGTTATGCCGCAAGGGGATGAACTTTCCATTGCGATGCTGCACCCGGCATCACGTTTCCGAAGGAGAGGCAATTCACAGGCTATCCAGGCGGTGTAGATAAACTTGCGTAATTCCATCTGCTCCAATCAGCGCCTTCCAAATGAATTTGGCTAAAAATAGTCTGCAGTTAGAGTTCGGCCTAGGATGACTTAATGCGTTTTCTTAACAATCATTCCAAAATTATTTGACACTGCTTTCCCCCCACCGCCGGTACAGGCTTGGGGAATGCTGTTAAGTACTCAACCTTCGTACATTCGGGTAGCAGCGTAGCAAACAATCTCAAAGATAACCTTTGGGCTGTATCAAGGTCAAATACAATACTTCCCGATCTGACAAAACCTTCCTTCCTCCATTCGGCATCCGCGCAGGTCGCTTAACCAAGCTCAAAAGCAGTATTTCGCCGCAGGCAGACTTCCTGTCACTCTAATTTTTCCATCTCTATGGAGGAAGTAGAGCGAAAGATGGTTGCTGAGGCTCATGGGACTTGTAGGCAGTGGAATCGAGAGGGGATATTCCGCCTATGGGCGGGCTGAGGCGGACGGGTGCTCTTTGGGCCCTCCTCTCGCGGGGTGGTTGGGCGGGTTCGTTACCAGGCAAGGTGCTGCGTTGGGCCTCCCTTTTTTTTTCCAATCGCGGACAGCGGAGGTCCCGGCAGCAGCCGTCTCCTTTCGGATTCAGGTCCTCGTGTTTCTCCCTAACTCGAGCCTGCCTACCCGGTTACCGTTCCTCCAGAGCTGAGGCCTGGCCGGCCCGAAGAGCAAGAAAAAGCGGGCAGTTGCTCGCTCGTACGCGTGTGTGTTGTGAGGGCTGGAGGGACGGCGTGGAGATGAACACCGTCCTAACTCGAGCCAACTCGCTCTTCGCCTTCTCGCTGAGCGTGATGGCGGCGCTGACCTTCGGCTGCTTCATCACCACTGCTTTCAAAGAGCGCTCCGTGCCAGTCAGCATCGCCGTCTCCCGTGTCATGCTGTGAGTGTGTGAATGAGGGAGGGCAACGTCACAGTCGGCCCTTCTCTGTCCCCGGAGATGGGAACCAGCAGCCCTTGTTCCGGCGTGAAGAGGGGGAAATGGGGGGAAAACAGAAAAGAATGCGCATTTCTGCTTTTCATCGGCCCCTGGCCGAGAAGGGTGAATGCGCCGAAGACTTTGGCAGCATCTCAAAAACTAACGAATTTGTTAGTCTTTATGGTGCTTGGCTGCTCCAGCTGTCAGAGTGCCCTGACTTTTCCGGGTGCCGAGTTGCATTGTTGAGTAACCCGCCCCCTTTTGTTCAACCCGTTTTCTAAATCTCTCCCCTTGTCCTGGTGCTTGCTTTTAATATAAAGCCTATATATAGTCTCACAGGAGTTGCTGTTGATGGAGAGTAATTCTAAGATTAGCGACTCCTCCTATTGACTTTTATAATACGTAGCTGCTTAGTTCACATTTAAAGGAACTCTTTATATTGCTCTTGCAAACTACTCTAGTTCTCTATTTGCTGTCACTTAGGTCTTAATCTAATTTTCTTCTATTGTCAGTTTCATACTGTGGCCTTTTCTTCCTGTTCTGTCATTTCCTTTTTCTTTAAGCCAATGAATGAACAACACGAACCTTCCAGTGCTGTAATCTGCCTTCTGGCAAGCTCCCTTGAGAGTGGATGCACAGAAAGGCAATTCCGTTTAAAAACATCAGTTGCTGTTTATATTTGACAGCTTATTTGCTAAGCATATCCCAGTTTCTAAGAAGTTAGAAAAGTGTAAGATATTGAGTGTTATTTTGTAACAAAATATCTTGCTTCACTAGCAAAATAAATCCTATTTAGTTGCACTTTTCTGAAAATTTCAGTAGATACGGTAGCTTTATGAACTGGATTTCAGATCTTATATACATAACATTGTTAAAATGTGTTGTGTTAACTGCATTGCATCAATTAAGTGATGGAAATACAGAGAAAATGCATTTATGATATTTTCTTATAGTGAGCCATTCGGGTGAAAAAGGCAAAAATATGTCCAGATTCTCATGGTATAGTAATTGTATTAGTAAGAAGTATAAATAAGTGCTAAGAAAACTAAATTATGTACATGGCTATCATATATACTGAATTCACATTTACTTGGCATGTTTTGAATAGTTTTTTAAAGAGCTCCTTAATTTAACATTGATTCCCAGTTAACTAGCAATTTACATTGTGTTCATTATACTGGATATTTATGATCAATTACTTGTTGATTATAAGAAATATTTTAAGATATTTTACAAAAGCATAAATTATTTTTGTAATCTACAAAGAAATATTACATTATTTAGGATTTAACATAGAATAAATTACATCTAAAAGAGACATTGTTAGAAAGGAATATGTGAATAATATTGAATAATACTTTTATTTTATTTTGTAGAAAAAATGTAGAAGATTTCACTGGACCGGGTGAAAGAAGTGACCTTGGAATCATTACTTTTGACATTAGTGCAGATATCCTTTATGACAAATGTTAGCATTAAACCAGTAGAATGTCTTATTGGCTTCAATAGAACAGAATCAACTCTACTTCCTTCATTTGTAGCAAGCAGTGGGAGAAACACTGCCTCCAAAATGGACAGATGTGAATATTAATGTGAATAATTTCACACAGTGTTTTTCATTTCAAATGTGATGGTCCATTCAGATGCTTATGGAAAAAGAGTTTCAAATTGGTTGTACTTTAAGTCTTATATTGAGTGTTCTGCCATAGATAAAAATGGGAACTGAAAACTTGGGTTTTGCTTTCTCATAAGAAAAGAGGGAAGCAATAATTAAGCATAATTCTTTGAAGTCATAACCATAGAGCTGAATATGCAAAGATGCAGTAGTAGAAGATTTATTTCAATGCAAGTTTAGTGAACAATATAATACCAATGTTCATTTCTTTGGCTATTGCTTTGGGGGCTTTTTCCTAATGATCATGCTTATACTGTGCATACTTCCTCAGTGAACAAAGTAACACAGATTTGCACATGGCAACTTGAAAGCTCATCAGCTTAATAGCACTGTTAATCATGTGTGGGGAAAAACAATTGCATTCATTGTAAATAGCAAGTAGTGAAGAATTCAAAAAGTAGCAATGAATTCAAAAAGCAGATACGGTAAATTGAAAAATAATAATCTTAATAACCAAGTAGATAAAAGTCTTTTAAAAGTACCTAATGAGAACATGCTTCCCTCCTTTTCCCTTCAACTAGGTCTAACGAATGGCAGGAACAGATCTACTTGCTGTTTTATTGGATAATGCCAGTCTCTATGGTATTAAGGTTTTTTTGAAAAAGTACAAGCTCAAAGCACTGTGTAATGAAATGGTTTTTTTCAGTTCCCAAATCAAAGTAAAATTGTGGACTGTATCTTCTGAATTCATAACATTCAAAATTCTCATTCTTAATTTTGTATACTTCTAGTGAACATTTTGTATACTTCTAGTGAGCACTTCCTCTGTTTTCTACTCTACTAGCTTGTAACCAGCAGGGCTTTAGGGCTTGTTGGAATGCTTTGAGTTCAAATAATGTTCAGGCTTGCCAATCTCTGTATATGGTTTTTCTTTCTTTAAATAGCAGCTTGGCTTGTTGAGATTTATACTGAATGGGAATGTTTTGAAAAGAGTCATATTCTGAAACAGCATATGTTCCTTATCTTTTTCACATCTGCAAAGTATATTTGATTGGAATGTGAAACAGTTATTTCTATATTTATCAGCAGAATATTCAACAAAGAACAATGTAAGTGTGCATTTAACAGTGAATAAATGGGAAATCATACTAGATATCATGCTATTAGAATTACTAATCTGCATAACAATAATACATTGGCAGTTATTTTACTTTTTATACTCTCCTCATGACCAAAATCAACCTTAGAATGTATTCTGGCAATAACTAAAAAGCAGTGGTTGATTATATTTTGAGGTTGTTCTTTGACATGCTATTACCTATGATGCATTGTAATTTGCACCATTCAACTATTTATTTTATTGAAAAGTTTTAACATACAATTTTTCTTTAAAAATCCCCCCTCCCCCTCCCTTCTCCCTCCCCCCCTACCTCTCCCCCCTCCCCCCTCCCCCCCTCCCCCCCGACTTCCCAGAGCTAAATACAAGGTATATATTAAAAAAATCATAAACAACCATATACTAACAACTATTAACTCTAAAATCCATCACTCTCTAGCTTATATAGGATAAAACAAACCTTAGTAATATTAAATATATATAAAAAAACTAAAATAGAAAAAGAAAAAAAGAAAGAAGACTTATTCAAATGCTACATGAAACTTCTTAACCCTATACTTGTTCTGGATAAACTCAATCCATTTTCTCCATTCCATAATATAGCGTTCTTGCGAGTGATCTTTCAAATAGGCCGAAATCTTCGCCATCTCTGCCAGGTCGGAAACCTTTAAAGTCCACTCTTCTATGGTCGGCAGTTCCTCTTTCTTCCAATACTGACCTATCAAAAGTCTTGCTGCCGTAATTAAATTCAACATCAACTTGGTGTCCACAACTGTAGCATCTGTAATTATTCTCAACAAAAAAAGTTGCGGACAAAACTTTATCCTCTGTTTAAAAATCTTCTGCATGTTCCACCAGACTTTTATCCAAAAAGCCTTAACCTTTTTACAAGTCCACCATATGTGAAAATATGTTGCGTCTTTATCACCGCACCTCCAACATTTAGGCTGATAATTCGGATACATACTTGCAAGCTTTTTAGGATCTAAATGCCATCTATAAAACATTTTATAAAAATTCTCTCTTAGATTTTGAGCTTGTGTAAATTTTACGTTCCTCACCCAAATCTTTTCCCACGTGTCCATTGTGATAACTTCCTGGATGTTTTGGGCCCATTTTATCATACAATCCTTAACAAGTTCTGTTTCTGAATCAATCTCTATCAACGCAAGATATATCCGTTTAATATGTGCTGGTCCCTGATTTCTAATTTGCTTTATCAAATTTTCATCAGTCATTGTAAAACCATTTTTCTGGTCTTCTTTCCACCTGGCCCGTAACTGAGTATATTGAAACCAGTTTTGAACAACCTTCTCTTCTCGCAAGAGGCTATATGATTTCAAACACCAGACATTTCTTTCCAAGCTTAGGATCTCCTTGTACGTAGTCACATCATGTTTGAAACCAGCATGTATATTTTCTATTGCGTGTTTTGGAATTTCCCACAGTGGTATCTTGCAATCTAACTTATGTCTATACTTCTTCCAAACTCTCAACAATGCCTGTCTTAAAATATGCACTCTAAACACATTGTCTACCTTCTTGTCATGCAACAAATATGCATGCCAGCCAAACAACAAATCGTGGCCCTCAGGATTTAATAATCTCTCTTGTGTCAAATTAATCCAATCACTTATTCCTACTAATGCAGCAGCTTCATAATATAGTTTAAAATTGGGCATTTTAAGACCACCTCTCTCACGCGTATCCTGCATAATCTTAAGTTTAACTCGTGGCCTTTTCCCTGCCCAAACAAATTTATTGATACCTCGCTGCCATTCCTCCAAATTAGAATCTTTCTTAAGAATCGGTATCATTTGAAATAAAAATAAAAATTTAGGCAGGACATTCATTTTCACTGCTGCAATCCGTCCCAACAAAGACAATTGCAATTTTTCCCAACTCTCCAATTCTTTTTGAATTTTCCCCCATAGTTTTTCATAATTATTTTTATATAACTTTGTATTAGAGGGCGACAAAAGCACCCCCAAATATTTAACCCTTTTAACAATCTCAAATCCAGTTAATCCTTCTAAGAGAGCCTTTTGCGAAACTGTCATATTTTTGGCCAGAATTTTGGTTTTCTGTATATTAACTTTAAATCCAGAAACCTTCCCATATTGTGTTATTATCTCCATCAGGTCCACAACAGAGTTCTCTGGCTGGGTCACTGTAACAACCAGATCATCTGCGAATGCTCTCAATCTATAATCCTGATCTCTAATTTGTATCCCCTTAATTTTTTCCGAATTCCGTATTTTGACCAATAATATCTCTAATGTTAACACAAATTACAAGGGCGATAACGGACACCCTTGCCTTGTGCCCTTCTCAATATTACATGCTTCTGTCAGACTATTATTAACTATAATTCGGGCAGTTTGTTTTTGATATAATGCCCTAATCGGTTGTATAAAATTTTCCCCAAAATCCATTTTGTCTAAAACTTTCAACAAAAATTGCCAATTCAATTGATCAAAAGCTTTTTCAGCATCTAGAAAAATTAACGCCGCAGAGATCTGGTTGTTCCTTTCCAAAAACTCTAACACATCAACTATATGCCTCACATTATTTTTCATTTGCCTACCACTAACAAACCCCGTTTGGTCCCCATGAATCACCTGTTGCAGAACCCTCATCAGTCTATTAGCCAAAACCCTAGCAAATATCTTGTAATCTGTATTTAAAAGCTATATCGGTCTATAATTTTTAACTTGAGTAGTATCTTGGTCTTCCTTCGGAATCAAAGAAATAAAAGCTTCCCATTCAACTATTTATTTATATAAGAGAATTTATATGCTAAATATTAATATTAATATTACATATAAAAAGAAAAAGAAAAGAAAAAAGAAAACAAACTTATTCAAATGCTAAGTGAAACTTTTTAGTCCCATATTTGTTCTGGATATAATCAATCCACTTTTTCCACTCCATAACATAACGTTGTTGCGAATGATCTTTCAAATAAGCCGAAATCTTTGCCATTTCCGCCAGGTCAGAAACTTTTAGAGTCCATTCTTCTATAGTCGGGAGTTCCTCCTTCTTCCAATATTGACCTACTAAAAGTCTTGCTGCTGTAATTAAGTTCAACATCAACTTGGTGTCCACAACAGTAGTATCTGTAATTATGCCCAATAAGAACAATTGCGGACAAAACTTTATCCTTTGCTTAAATATCTTCTGCATATTCCACCAGATTTTAATCCAAAAAGCCTTAACCTTTTTACAGGTCCACCATATATGAAAATATGTTTCATCTTCGCCACCACATCTCCAACATTTAGGTTGATAGTTTGGATACATACTTGCAAGCTTTTTAGGATCTAAATGCCACCTATAAAACATTTTGTAAAAGTTCTCTCTTAAGTTTTGAGCTTGTGTAAATTTTACGTTCCTCACCCAGATCTTTTCCCAAGTGTCCATTGTGATAACTTCTTGAATATTCTGAGCCCACTTTATCATACAATCTTTAACAAGTTCTGTTTCTGAGTCAATTTCTATCAATGCAAGATATATCCGTTTGATATGTGCTGGACCCTGATTTCTAATTTGCTTTACCAAATTTTCATCAGTCATTGAGAAACCAATTTTCTGGTCTTCTTTCCACCTGGCCCGTAATTGACCATATTGAAACCAAGTTTGAACAATCTTCTCATCTCGTAAAAGGTTATACGGCTTCAAACACCATACATTCCTCTCCAAATTTAAGATCTCCTTGTACGTAGTCACATCATGTTTGAAGCCAACATTTATGTTTTCTATTGCATGTTTCGGAATTGCCCACAAAGGTATCTTGTAGTTTAACTTATGTCTATACTTTTTCCAAACTCTCAGCAATGCCTGTCTTAAAATATGCACTTTAAACACATTATCTACCTTCTTATCATACAATAAATATGCATGCCAGCCAAATAACAAGTCGTGGCCCTCAAGATTTAATAATCTCCCTTGTGTCAAATTAATCCAATCACTTATCACTGACAACGCAGCAGCTTCATAATATAATTTAAAGTTGGGCATTTTAAGACCACCTCTTTCACGCGTATCCTGCATAATCTTAAGTTTAACTCGTGGCCTTTTCCCTGCCCATACAAATTTATTGATACCCCGTTGCCATTCCTCCAAATTTGAATCTTTTTAAAGAATAGGTATCATTTGAAATAAAAATAGAAATTTAGGCAAGACATTCATTTTCACTGCTGCAATTCTTCCCAGTAAAGACAATTGCAATTTTTCCCAACTCTCCAATTCTTTTGGAATTTTTCCCCATAGCTTTTCATAATTATTTTTATATAACTTTGCATTTGAGGGTGACAGATACACCCCCAAATATTTAACCCTTTTAACAATCTCGAATCCAGTTAACCCTTCTAAAAGGGCCTTTTGCGATGCTGTCATATTTTTGGCTAATATTTTAGTTTTTTGTACATTAACCTTAAATCCAAAAACCTTCCCATATTGCATTATTATCTCCATCAGGTCCACAACAAAATTTTCTGGCTGGGTCACCGTAACAACCAGATCGTCTGCAAACGCCCTCAGTCTATAATCCTGATCTCTAATTTGAATACCCTTAATTTTTTCCGAATTCCGTATTTTAATCAATAATATCTCCAATGTTAAAACAAATAATAAAGGTGATAACGGACACCCTTGTCTTGTCCCCTTTTCAATATTGCATACTTCAGTCAAACTATTATTTACTATTATTCGGGCTGTTTGTTTTTGATATAATGCCCTAATTGGTTGTAAAAATTTATCCCCAAAATTCATTTTATCTAAAACTTTCATCAAAAATTGCCAATCCAGTTGATCAAAAGCTTTTTCAGCATCTAAAAAGATCAACGCCGCAGGGATCTGGTTGTTCCTTTCCAAAAACTCCACCAAGTCTACTATATGCCTCACATTATTTTTCATTTGTCTACCACTAATAAACCCAGTTTGGTCCCCATGAATCATCTGTTGCAAAACCCTCATCAATCTGTTCGCTAAAACCTTAGCAAATATCTTGTAGTCCGTACTCAAAAGTGATATTGGTCTGTAATTTCTTACTTGAGTAACATCCTGATCTTCCTTCGGAATCAGGGAAATAAAAGCAGTTCTCCAAGACGGAGGCACCCTTCCTCCCCTTTGAAATGTCTGAAACAATTCCCTTAATGGCTTTATCACCTCCGATTGTAGATTTTTGTAATACACCGCAGTCAGTCCATCCGTGCCTGGCGCTTTATCCACCTTCAATTGCTTAATTGCTAAAAGAATTTCTTCTTGTGTTATCAATTGATTAATCTCTTCCTTTTGTTCTTGTGTAAGAACCGGGATGTTGGCATTCTTCAGATATACGTCAATATCTGCTTCATTAATCTCATCTTTAGCATATAATTTGGAATAAAAGTCCACAAAGGCTTCCTTAATAAGGTCCTGTTGATACACAACCTTACCTTTATGTTCTATTTTATCTATGTTAGAAGCCCTTTGCTTTTTCCTTAACCTGTAGGCTAACCATCTACCTGGTTTATTGGCATTGCAAAAAGTGTTATGCCTAGCAAACCGTAAGTTAGTTGCCACTTGATCAGCCATCAACTTATCAAATTGTCCTCTTAACAAATTAATAACCTCTTTGATCTTCACATCCGATGGATTCAAAATTAGGGCCTTTTCTTTTTCCCTAATTTCATTCTCCAATTCTTTCCTCCTGACTTCCAAGTTACGTCTGTATTTATTATTCATATATATTAACACCCCTCTCATATAAGCTTTACTACCGTCCCAAACCATGTCCATAGAAGTATCCTTGTTCATATTAATTTCAAAAAAGTCCTTCATCTGTTTTTTACATTCTTCCACATTTCTCTGATTTCTAAACAAGTTCTCATTTAAGCGCCAAGAGCGCTTATCTCTATTATCATTATTAATCTCTAACCAGACTGGACTATGGTCAGATATAGTTCTTGGACAAATCTTTATCTTCTTAATCCTAGAAAAAAAATCATTAGTCAGTAATATAAAATCAATCCTGGAAAAAGATTGGTGTCTATCAGAAAAAAAGTGTAATCCTTTTCATGTAGATGTGTTTCTCTCCAAATGTCTCGCAATTCCCAATCATCCTTCATTTCAAAAAAAGATTTAGGCAATCTAGCGTGGCTCGGAGCATGTTTAAAAGAACCACACTTGTCCAGTTTTACATCCAAGATGCCGTTCCAATCTCCCATAAAAATAAAAGATTTATAATCCATCTGGGTAATCTTACTGTGTAGTGAACTATAAAAGTCAGCTTGTTGTTGATTAGGAGCATACAGTCCAACCAAAAGCGTTTTTTTGCCTTCTAACAGCAGATCTATCATAACGTATCTTCCTTGTTTATCTGCTTCTATTAGTTCCGCTGTCACAGTATTCTTGGCATAAATAACCACTCCATTTTTCTTATTCATTGCAGAGGCAATAAATTGCGTACCCAACCTTAAGTTCAATAGGTACTTTTGGTCCATAACCCTAATATGTGTTTCTTGCAAGCAAATAACATCAGTCTTAAATTGTTTTAAGTATTGAAAAACTTTCTTTCTCTTCTGTGGTGAATTTAAACCATTGACATTCCAAGTTAAGAACTTAGTCGCCATCCTTGGCGTCCCGAAGCTTCTGGAACACGCCTGTCAGGAGTCCCTTAACTTCCTTAGGCCGCGCCCCTCCCACAGCTTCGCTATAGGTACGCTTTGAAGGTTCCTTAACTTTCTGCTGGTCTTGCTCTTTTTTTTTTAATTTAAAAAGTTTTACAGTACATTTTAACTTTAATCCCCCCTCCCCCACCCCTACCTAACCCTCCCTATCCCTCTCCCCCATTCCCTCTTCCCCCCCCCGACTTCCCAGAGCTAAATACAGGGTATAA
Source organism: Vipera ursinii (assembly GCF_947247035.1). Classification (NCBI taxonomy): domain Eukaryota; kingdom Metazoa; phylum Chordata; class Lepidosauria; order Squamata; family Viperidae; genus Vipera; species Vipera ursinii. The sequence goes on from NC_139521.1 coordinate 28,283,571, forward strand.
AAACGAAAAACAAACATAAGCATCCATATGCTATCAACAATAAACTATTAATTCTATCACCCTCTAGCTCATGTAAAATGATTACAAACAATATTAATATTACAGATAAAAAAAAGAAGAAAACAGAAAAGGAGCTTTACTCAAATGCTAAATAAAATTTCTTAATCCCAACCCTTATTCATATTAATTTCAAAAAAAAACAAAAACAAAACTTTCATCTACTATTTACATTCTCCCACATTTCTCTAATTTCTAAACAAATTATCTCTATCTCTATTAACATTATTAATCTCCAACCAAACTGAACTATGATCAAAAATAGTTCTTGCATGTATCACGCCAAATGTCTCGCAGTTCCAGATCATCCTTGAGATCAAATAAAAAAAAACCAGCTTTATCCATCTATACGTCTAGGACACCATTCCAATCTCCAATGAGAATAAAATAAAAAAATTAAATTTATAATCCAATTAGGTAACCTTTATATGTAATAAGTTAAGAAAAATCAACTTGTTGATGATTAGAAGCTTGCGTACCCAATCTTAAATTCAATAAATACTTTTAGTCCATAACCCTAATATACGTTTCTTGCAAACAGATAACACCAGTCTTAAATTGTTTTAAATATTGAAAAATTTTCTTTCTCCTCTATGATGAATTTAATCCATTGACATTCTAAATTAGAAATTTAGTCACCAATCTTGACGCTCCAAAGCTTTTGGAGCACGTCTGAAATGGCCCCTGTAACTTCTTTGGACCGCGCCCCTCCCACAGCTTCACTGTAAGTACGCTTTGGAGGTTCCATAACTTTCTGTTGGTCTTGCTCTTGCTCTCGTCTCGCTTGTCTTAGGGCGGCACGCGTCATCCTCTGCTCTCCAGCAGCAACCGATGAGACTGTAACTTGATCCCCTCGAGCACCATTCTCCTCTGTCTGTCTATCTTTAACATCTTGAGGCTTTCCCTCGCCATATTCCTTTGCAGCTTCCAGAAGTAATAGGGGGGTTGTTTTTAAAACATTGCTATAAAAATCACGTGCCTGGGCCACAGTAACCAGACGATGTCTTTTACCTTCGTGCATCACCACCAGTCCAACTGGAATCTCCCATCTAAACTTGATATCACATTTCTTAAGTTCCTGTACAAGAAATGCAAAATCTTTCCTTCTCCTTAAAATTCTTGGAGGAACCTCTTTTAAAACCAAAACTTCTTGCTCAGCAACCACAAGCTTAGTATCATAAGAAACTTGGATAACTTCATTCCTGATTGCTCTCTTTGTGAAGTAAACCAGCACATCTCTAGGTAGCTTCCTCTGCCTTGCAATCCATGAATTCACACGAAAGATTTTGTCTATATTTCCCTCAATTTCAGCTGCTGGCTGTCCCAGTACCACTTCCAAAGCCTCGGAGACTATCTGCTTTAAATCTTCTTTAGGATTCTCTTTTAAGCCTCTAATTCTGATAGCAAACTCCATCTGGTGGTACTGGACCAGAGTCAAGTCCCCATCCATTTTATCCATCATATTTTCGTTCTCTAAGACTTTTGCTTCTAGTCTGGAATTCTTTTGGCTAAGATCTTCCATTTTTTCATCCAAGCATTGAATACATAAAGCCACACCTTCAAGTGCAGGCAAGATGTCTGCCCTCATTGCTGTAAACTTCTCTTCCATCTTCTCCAGCTTTTCCATCTTTCCATCTATAATCTGCTATTTGTTGTGAGTGCTTTTCCAAAGCATCCTGTAAATCCTTAACCGTCAGTGCCGGAGCAGGTGCAGGAGGAAGTAAGGCTTGCAGCGAGGACTGTTGCACCGGGGAAGCCCCCGCACTCCGGAGAGCTTTAGAAGTTTTAGTCGCCATCTTCCCCCACTTTCACCTGCTACGCACTTTCACTTTTAAAGTCCATAAAGTCCATTGAACTAGAGAACAACAATCCACTTCACCTTGACCTCCTGTATCGCTCTGCCTGCCTCTTCACACTCAAAAGTCTTTCCTTCTGGCAGGGGTGGTTGCTAACGCTTGGTTCTGCTCCCAAAATCACGGAGCAGAAGCGCTGCGCAGCCTGGAGCAAACCCTGGCTTCGGGGGGGCTCGATCCTTCAGCCGCCCGATCTACAAGCTCAGGCGGCCCCGGAGAGCTCAACCCCTACCTGGGCCCTCACCCCCTCCTCTTCTCCCGAGGAGGGGGCTTCCAAACCACTAAAACAGCTGATCGGCGCTGTTTTCAGCAGTTCAAACAAAGCCGCGGAGCGGACAGCCCGGAGATGGCTGTCTTCAGCGTCGCGTCGCCACCGGAAGTCTTTCTGAAGAGAGAGATGTCTTAATAGAAAGGAAGCAATTTGGATTTCCTGTATTGGCATTATAATACCATCTAACTTCTTTTTCCAAAATTTAAATCATGGTTATCTTAATCAGAAAGGACAGCAACATTTTGAATGATAGAGATTAGCCTTTTAATCCTCCAAGTCAGGGGTCCCCAACCCTCAGGCCGCAGCCAAGTGCCAGGCTGCAGTCCATTCAGAACTGGGCCAAACCTGCATTTGTGAAAGTAGTGCATGGATGAAACCATCCCCTCTTGCCCTCCCCCACTGCCACAACCAATGGTCCACTGAGTCGGAAAGGTTGGAGACCCTTGCTTCAAGTGGTCTTATAAAAACAGACTTCTATATAGTTTTAAAACTTTAATTTGCATAGTTTTAAATTTTTAACTGCTTTTTTATTTTTTTACAATCTGCAGTCCACCCTGATTTATTGGGAAGATGGGTGGCATATCAATTTAATTAATTAATATATAATATTTCTGTTTACAATATTATGACTTGAATCATGATTTTAGTTTTAGCATCGTTGCAACTATTTCTAATTTTTCTTCATTTATTATAATTTTCCAATGCCATTGTTTCTTTATAAGAAATACCTTTCTTTTAAAAAAAAGTGTCTAATATGATGCTTCCATACTTTTTTACATTTTGCCAGATACAGGTGTATTTGCACAGTGAATGTGTAAACATTTAATTTTATTTACTGAATAATATAAACAACCTTGAGAAGGCTACACCTACTGTAATAATGTTTTTCATAGTGCTCACATTTATACTAATATCAAAACAAATACTGTAGGCTTAATACATAATTCTAGGACTTATTAATTTAAATAGTGGTTGCCATTGGAAGTTGGTAAAACTTAGTTTTAGAAAAGAAGGGTAAATAATCTGTTCTTTGATACCCTTTTAATCATTTGCTAAAGCTAACTGCTTAAGAGCTGCAGAAAACCTATATCAGAAAATTGCAGTTTATTTTAATCTTTCTATATGTGAATTAGTAGTTGTTGCATCAGCATTTTTTAAAACAAACTCCATTTCTTAAACATATCCATATTTTAGTATTCTGTGCTTTATCAATCCCTACTATACCTTTAATATGTTTATTTTCATATATTTGTGTGTGTGTGTGTGTGTATGTAATAAATCAATAGTATAATTATTACAATAAATATGAAAATAATATAAATTATAATTTTGAATAGAAAGCTATTTTTGCTTTCTGTTAGAAATTATAATAGAAAATAGCTTTCTATTAGACTTGGTTCATATGCTTCACAAAGATTTAGCATTAAGTACTTAGTTTATTTTTTTATTGATTTTTTACGATACTCCTAGGGAAATTATATAGAAAAAAGTATGGCTGCTGTTGTTATATGTAAACTCAACCATCTCTATATTCAGAGAAAAACAATGTATACATAACAATGTATATGAGACAATGGTGTATGCTAGATGAAATATTTTTAATCTGTGTGTTGATGCCACAGTTCTGCTGACATATGTAGTAGTTATTTTTTGGCTCAGAAAAACAACTCTAATTCTAGAAACTCTTTAAGATAATATTTACAAGAATTACTTCCCAGCTTTTAACGGTCCTAGAAAATCTGCACTTCAAGAGTACAAGAGTAACCTGCAAATTGCATGTGGCTTCCTTTGGTTTTTTAAATAACAATTTTATTGATTTTCATCTAGAAAATGAGCATAAAACCAGCTTACAAAAGGTATTAAAACAACTGAAGGTAAATTATGCATATAAAAGATATAAAATAATATCGCAAAGAAAAGCAAATAAGTGAGAAAACAATACATTAGTAATAAGATTTTTAGCAGTGCATTTTTTCCTTTTTAAAGGTTTTATGTACCTATTTTTAATTATCATTATTTAGAATATGTCCCTTCAGCCCTCAACTGCCAATGCACATACATACATATATGGATAGGAGGTCCTTCAAAAAAAACTTTTCTGCCTCTGTTTCAGTGGTTCCATATAGCTTGATATAAACATATTTGCTTAATTTACTTAAATTACTTTAAATCTTGCAGAAAAGATTTAAAAATTGCAGATTAATCCTGTTTTATGTTTCACTTCCAAGTGCACTTCTGCATTGTACTTATTAGCTGACTTTATTTAAAATTGTACTATGAACAAAATCATCAAATGTTTCTGTATTCTGTTTTCTTAAGAAATATATTTTATATTTGTTGATAATAACTTTTAGTTTTAATTGTAGGCATTGAATCAAGTTGTCCTTTGGGACAAAATTATCTTGAGAGGAGATAACCCAAAGCTGCTTTTGAAAGATATGAAATCAAAATACTTTTTCTTTGATGATGGAAATGGCCTCAAGTGAGTAAATTTCCCCTTACGTTATTTATTGATATATATTTGTGATATATGTACCCCAGGATAAAACTATAAACGGTCTTATACCATCTTCAACTGTATATTTCTATTTCGTCTATGCCTCTTCATTGGAATACCGGTATATCTAATCCTTAAGAACAATAATTGGGACTGGAATTTTCATTGCTAAGCAATGCACTTGTAATTGTCACACTTAGCAATGACAATTCTGGCAGTCCCCATTGCTGTTGTTAAGAAAGGACTACAGGTCGTTAAGCAAGGACCCCCTTGATAATTCCTGCCAGCTTCCAACAAATGAGGTCAATAGGTAAGCCGCCAGGAAGTTGCCAGCATAAACATAGCTGGGCTAGGAATGGCTACTGCTGCCTTTGGGAAGGTGCAGAGATAACTGCTGCAGTGCTGCAAAAGTGTGGCTGGCAGGCAGGTGGGTGCCGCAGTGTGCAAAATTGTAATTCATAGGCTCATCAGGAGATAAAGTGTAGGAGTGAGAGCAACTTACAGGAGTGACTTTCAACCTTCTTGCCATCTTCCCCATTAATTTTGCTTGTGGGAATCTGACAGGAAAGGTCACAAATGGTAATCATGTGACCATGGCACACTGCAACTGTCAAGAGTGCAAGCTGGTTGCCAAGCAGCTGGATTGCGATCACATAACAGCTGTTGTGCTGGGATGTCTCAAACTTCAAGGACTAGTCATAAGTGCCCTTGTTCAGCACAGTCATAATTTTGGACAGTCATTGAATGAGTAGTTATTAACTGAGGATTACCTGTAAATACTCTTTTTTTGAGATAATTTACTATATGTTGACCATGCTGTAAGTATCTACTGTATCTCTAATATAATTTACAGAAGTATAAGTTTATGTTACAGAACTTGCTTATGAATATTAACCTGACTATAAATCTTGAATATCTAGTGAGTTCCCCTGCATTACATGGCCACAATAATGAGATTCAGTTTTCAAGTTTCTCAGTATGAAAACCGAATGTTACAGTTTATAATCAAATTCTTGTTAAATTGAATTAATGAATTTTTATGATGACATGCATAATAAGGCTATGCAAAGGATATGAAGGCATGTTTCACAAACTGTACAGTCACAAGCAAGTGCTTCTCAAAGGTCTGGCAAAGGTTGAGTTGCTTCAAGGGCATTCCTGGGTATATGTACTTGTTTGTATACAGACAGAAGCCTCTAGGTGAACGCATGTGCATGAAATTAAGACCCTTGAATCAACCACACCAAGTGTTCTGGAAACATTGATTCCTAAACACTTTGAGGAGTGGCCCTTACACAAATGCCATTTCATGACACCCTTTTTGAATATTTGCATAGCAGTAATACATCATTTTACTTACTGTAGCTTTCCTTGTAACTTAAAGTACTTAACTGTTTCTTCTAATTGCAGGGGCAACAGGAACATCACTTTGACTCTCTCATGGAATGTTGTACCAAATGCAGGAATCCTACCTCTTGTAACAGGAGCAGGACACATATCTGTTCCATTTCCAGATACTTATAAAACGGCCAAAAGCTATTAAATTATAAGGCTGTACCTTGAGTAACATATTTTTATACTTGTACATTATAAATTTTATCAATTTTTAGTCTCTTGCCCACTGCAATTCAAAGGTACTGTACTTAATTTCTTTAGGCTTAGCTGAGAGGGAGGGACATTTTGTCAGATTTGTTTTCAGTTAAAAAAGTTGAAATTCCAATCTCAAGGAAAGGTCGTTGTTTAAATTTGAGCAAATGGTTTTGTGTTTACTATTGGGAGAAAAATACTTCTTATAAATAAACTTTTTGAAATCAGAAACAGTTTGGTTTGGTATAGTAAGTGTAATTTTTTTCCATTTTCGTATCTGTGCATCCTTATTTGCAACAGTGGCATATTATTATTCAGAAATTTTTTTTGAATAACTTTGTGCATTTACTGAAACAAATTCCTTTGTAAAAATCTTTTATAAAAGACATGAAACATGAACAAACTTATTTAAAATAATGCAGCATCTTTTTTAAAATAAAAAAGTACTTTGCAGTTTTTAGGAGTTGCATTCTCTAGATCAGGGCTTTTCAACCAGTGGTATGGGTACCACCTGTAGTACATTGGCACCTGGCAGGTGGTACGCAACCATCCTAGAAAAGTGGTAGTGGGGGAGGGGAATGAGCTGAACCGGTGGCAGCACTGCACAAGCCTGAGCGAGAGATGGCTGGCGCTGCAGGGCTGTCAGGGCTCAGCGGAAGCACCAGGATCAGTGCTTCTTCGGGGCTGTCGGCTCAGCGGAAGCGCCAAGCTCCAGCTGGAGCTCGGCGCTGATCCCAGCGCTTCTGAGCCCAGAAGAAGTGCTGACCAGCTGGAATGTTGCAACATCTCCAGGGTCATGTGATTTACATTCATATACTTGGCAACTGATTCATATTTATGATGGTCACAGTGTCCCAGGGTCAGATCTCTCCCAGCAGATGGGGGGAATAAATACCAAACTCCCCCCACCCCACCCCCACTGCCAATCCTCAACAGAAATGCTCACAATAATGAAAACCTTGTATAGGAGGAAGAGTGCCGCCAGGCAGGCAGGAAGGTGTCTTGCTTGGCTGTGGCTTGAGGGACACCTTTTTCAGTGCCATTGTAACTTTGAACAGTCACTAAGCGAACTGTTGTAAGTCGAGGGCTATCTGTACTTCATCACTTTTTTCCTTTTTTGGGGGGGGTCATCAAATTTTTGACACCTTGCTAGGCGACTGGTGGTACTCGGATGTGGCCATATCCTAAAAGTGGTACAATGGATGAAAAGGTTGAAAAGCCCTGCTCTAGATATTGGTACAAAAAATTCAGCTGGCATCAATCTTGAATGTGATATTAGTATCAAGGTATAAATCACCTTAGTAGAGGGCGAGGGACCGTGCTTCAGAGGATGCATGATGTGCATGAAGGAAGGAAATAAAACATGACGCATAATCTTACTAAATACCTTTTAATTGCAAAAATATAAAAAATATATATTATAAAGAGAGCTAGCTGACTACATCCTAACGTAACAGACAGTAACAGCAAAGTGAAAGACAATAAACAATAACTGTGAGAACTTTTTCTAGACATGCTCACTAAACAGTCTGAAACCATAACATAACTGGTCATGTGGGATTCACTATGGTTACCAGATAAGTTATCAGCACAGGTGGAAAAAGCAGGGGAAATGTACAGTTAGAAATGAACTTTTCTGACGAACAAAAAAAAACATGCAGTGACATTTAGGGCAACGATTAAAGTAGTTTTCACAAAAGCTTAGAGAAGATACACCATGGGATATATCACTTAATTTAAAAATAAAACTGCAGTTTGTAGATCAGACTGAACAAAAAATTCAATCCATGCAGTATTGACTGTATAAAATCAGATTTAACAGCTTATTTTGTTAAAAAGAAATCTTATTATACGTTCTGGTTTTTTACTTGTTTTATTCTTTTGTTCTTTAATGTAATGACCAAGCTATCTAATCCAATTCCTCATCTATTTGGACATTATTTTTAATTCATACCTATTGACAAATGAAATATTAAAAATTACACATTTTCACTTTTATCAATTACATTTCTTACATTATATTCCATCTACACACTTCAAACAACACACATAATTAATTAAATGTTAACATACCCCAAACAGCATAGTAATGCAAGAGGCTTGTAGAATCTCTTTATCCACATGTAGCTTATAGATCAGAATAAGCAATGTCTTCTGCATATATACATGGATGAGGGACAAAGTATGTGTAAATCCTGAAAAGTATGTTTTCTGAACCATTTCATTTCTTTAAGACTATTTTAAAAAATTAGTTCACTTGCCATGATTTAACCTTTAGACTTTAGATTTCTTTAAGACATTGTTGCTTATTGTGTCTAAGGAAAACCAAAGTTGCTTAGAATCATTTTATTTCACTTCAGAGGCTTCCCAAGAGCCTGCTTTCCTTTAATATAGCATACCTTTTTGCCTAGAATATGCTATACATTCTTCTAATTACTTCATCCATATATCACTGCATCTTTACATTACAATGAGCATGGACAAAAGCCTTAATGTGATTAAATACAGGCTACTATGAATGGTCTGATTACTTTTAATGTTTTAGCATACTTATCTAAGAGAGATTAAAAACCTGGATGGAAGGTTAACAAGAGCTCTGTTTAACAATTATCTTATGCTGTGTCTAGGAGTCACAAAGAAGCCCTTTTATAAAATCAATACATTCAAATAGATCTTATTGGTGCCCCATGATTCATAATATTGTGGCCCTCATAAACACATAGACTAGCAGCTCATTATATAATAATACTATGGTAAAATGATTCAATCACAATAATTTCCTATTGAGCAGGTTTATATTTCTGAAAGGATCATTTGGAGGCAGTATCGGGTGTTACAGGGTAGTACAGTGAGGGAAAAAAGTATTTGATCCCCTGCTGCTTTTGTATGTTTGCCCACTGACAAAGAAATGATCAATCTATAGTTTTAATGGTAGGTTTATTTTAACAGTGAGAGAATTAACAACAAAAAATCCAGAAAAATGCATTTCAAAAAAAGTTATAAATTAATTTGCATTTTAATGAGTGAAATAAGTATTTGATCCCCTACCAATCAGCAAGATTTCTGGCTCCAAGGTGCCTTATACAGGAAATGACCTGAGATTAGGAGCACTCTCTTAAAGGACTGTATAAAAGACACCTGTCTACAGAAACAATCAGATTCCAAACTCTCCACCATAGCCAAGACCAAAGAGCTGTCCAAGGATGTCAGGGACAATATTATAGACTTAGACAAGACTGGAATGGGCTACAAGACTATCACCAAGCAGCTTGGTGAGAATGTGACAACAGTTGGTGTGACTATTTGCAAATGGAAGAAACACAAAATTACTGTCAATCTCCCTCAATCTGGGTCTCCATGCAAGATCTCACCTCGTGGAGTTTCAATGATTTAATTAATTTAATAATTTAATAATTTTATTTATATACCGCCCTTCTCCCGAAGGACTCAGGGCGGTGAACAGGGCAAATATATAAAAAATAAAAAAATACAAAGGTTAAAAGAAAATTAAACATATGCCTGACTAAAAACAGTAAATACAAATATTAAAAATGACCATAAAACCCAACCTATCCCCCATCAGGCCAGGCTGGCTTGTTCAAATAAGAGTGTCTTCAGATCGCGACAGAAGGAGCGAAGGTCGGGCGCCATCCGGAGCTCAACCGGCAGCCGATTCCAAAGCTTCAGGGCGCCCACAGAGAAGGACCTCCCCCTGGGGGCCACCAATCGACATTCTCTGATTGGTGGCACCCTGAGGAGGCCCTCTCTGTGGGAACGCACAGGGCGGAGGGAAGTTGATGCCGGCAGCAGGTGATCCCTAAGGTACTCCGGACCCATGCCATGTAGGGCCTTAAACACCATTACCAGTACCTTGAATCTCACCCGGAAGACAACTGGTAACCAATGCAGCTCACGGAGCAGAGGTGTGACATGGGAGTATCGGGAGACTCCCAACACAACTCTCACGGCTGCATTCTGTACCAGTTGGAGCCTCCGAGTGGTCCTCAAGGGCAGCCCCATGTAGAGAGCGTTGCAGTAGTCCAGACGAGAGGTCACGAGCGCGTGAGTGACCGTACATAAAGCATCCTGGTCTAGATAGGGCCGCAACTGGCGCACCAGGCGAACCTGGGTGAAGGCCCCCCTAGTCACAGCTACTATATGGTCTTCCAAAGTGAGCCATGAATCTAGAAGGACTCCCAAGTTGCGAGCCCTATCTACGGGGGGGTAATAGTTCACCCCCCATGGAAAGAGATGGAATGTTCTGAATATCTGGTATGCACAGCCACTCAGTCTTGTCGGGGTTGAGTTGAAGTCTGTTCCTCCCCATCCAGACCCGAACCGCCTCCAGGCAACGGGACATCATGTCGAGGGCATCACTGGGGTATTTTGGGGTCGAAATGAAAAGCTGGGTATCATCAGCATACTGGGGTCGAAATGAAAAGCTGGGTATCATCAGTATGCTGATGATACCCAACTCCAAAACCACGAATGATCTCACCCAGCGGTTTCATGCAGATGTTGAACAGGAGAGGCGAGAGGACCAACCCCTGAGGAACTCCACAAACGAGAGACCTCGAGGTCGACCTCTGCCCCCCTGCCAACACCAACTGTGAGCGTCCCAGGAGATAGGAGGAGAACCACTGCAAAACCGTGCCTCCCACTCCCAATCCTCTGAGACGCCGCAGCAGGATACCATGGTCGATGGTATCGAACGCCACTGAGAGGTCTAATAGGACTAGGACAGAGGAATGTCCCCTGTCCCGAGCCCTCCAGAGATCATTCACCAGAGCGACCAATGCCGTCTCCGTGCTGTACCCGGGCCTGAAACCCGATTGGTACGAGTCTACTGATCATGAGAACGATGAAGAATCAACCCAGAGCTACATGGGAGTATCTTTTCCAATGATCTCAAGGCAGCTGGGACCATAGTCACTAAGAAAACAATTGGTAACACACCGCCATGAAGGACTGAAATCTTGCAGTGCTTGCAAGGTCCCCCTGCTCAAGAAAGCTCATGTACAGGCCCATCTGAAATTTGCCAATGAACATATGAATGATTCAGAGGAGAACTGAGTAAAAATGTTGTGGTCAGATGAGACCAAAATCGAGCTCTTTGGCATCAACTCGCCGTATTTGGAGGAGGAATGCTGCCTATGACCGCAAGAACACCATCCCCACCGTCAAACATGGGGGTGGAAACATTATGCTTTGGGGGTGTTTTTCTGCTAAGGCAGGCATGTCCAAAGTCCGGCCCGCGGGCCATTTGCGGCCCGCGGGGCAGTTTAATACGGCCCGCAACAGCCCTCCCTGCTGTATGTAAATGCGGCCCTCCCACGGCCCTCCCTTCTGATTGAGGGCCGCCCCTTCGGGAGCTGCTCCCACCTCCCCCGCCAAGGGGCCGCCCCAGGAAGCGCAGGCCGGCCCAGCTGCCGCCCCCACCCCACCAGCCAGGCTCCGGGGCTCCACACGGCTTCCTCCGCCTCCTCCTCCTCCTCCACCGGGCCTGCTCGGGGCCCGGGGCAGCTCCAGTGCGCAGGGGAAGCCCGCGGAGAGCGGATCGCGCCCTCATCCCGGCCGGAGCGCAGCCCAGAGGAGGAGCCGCTGGGCCGGGCATGCCCTGAGCGGCCGGGGGTCTCTGGTCGGGCCATGTGGCACTGTGGGCGAGGCGGGGGTGGCCGGCGGGGGTCTCGGCCTGCCCACCCATCCCGCTGAGCACCTTCCCTGCACGCCGCGGCTGCCCATGGCGGCGGCTCCGGCGGCGCTGGGGCTCCCGGGTGCGGGGCCTCCGGCGGTGCTGGTCTGGCCGCTCTGGTACCACAAGGACCTGAGCCGGGCGGCGGCTGAGGAGCTGCTGGCGTGGGCCGGGTGGGCTGGCAGCTTCCTGGTGCGCGACAGCGAGAGCATGGCCGGCGCCTTCGCCCTCTGCATGCTGTGAGTCCGGGGACCCGCGGGCGCCGCCTTGGGGACGGGCCGCGGGAGGGAGGGAGGGGAGGGGAGGGGGCCAGGGTGCGCCTGCAGAAGACTCCCCCCCGAGGCTGGGCATTCCGTGGTGGCGGCCCCGGAGCCTGGAGCGGGGTCTGTCCAAGCCTCCGATTTCTTTCTTTCTTTTTTCTTTCTTTCTTTCTTTCTTTCTTTCTTTCTTTCTTTCTTTCTCTCTCTCTCTCTCTCTCTCTCTCTCTCTCTCTCTCTCTCTCTCTCTCTCTTCTCTTTCTTCTTCCTCTCTCCTGCCTCCATTCTCTCTTTTTCCTTCCTTCCTTCCTTCCTTCCTTCCTTCCTTCCTTCCTTCTCTCTTTCTCCTTCCCTCCCTCCCCCCATTCGTCCTTTCTCCTCCCTGTCTCCTTCCCTCCCTTTCTTCCCCCCTCCCCCTCTCAGCCCTGCCTGGCGCTGGAGTCCCGGGGGTGACCTTCCGCCATGGAATCCGAGACGACTTTTTCAGCTGCAGAAATGTCAGCCTCCCGGGACGGGCTGGGCGACCCCCCCGGCGGGGAGAGGTGATTCCCATCCCCCTTCTAGTGGCTTTCCCGACTCCGGCCGCGCCGATCTGCCGCTCCTCCGGTGGGTTGAAGGGCCGGCTGCCTGGCCGAACTGCCGTGCTCCTTCCCCTCACCCCGGGCTTGGCGCGGCATCTGTGCCGGTGCAGCGAGGCTGATGGTGCGCGCCTGGCCTAGCTGAGCGCGTGGCGGTTCGGCCAGGCAGGAAAAGGTGCAGGAAGCGGCCGCCGCCTGGTAACGGCACCCGGGCTCACAACGTGGAGGCGGCGAGCAAGCGCGCGCTCAGGGCGAGGCGGCCGCGGTCCAGTGAGGGAAGAGCGCCGAGGGAGTGGCCGGCCGGGCTGCGCTGCTGCCGAGCAAAGCTCGGCCGGGGCACCCGCTCTGCTCTGCCTGGCGCCAGCTCAGAGACTCCGCCTGCCAGGCCCTTCTCCCACTCAGCCAGGCCAGGCGCGCACCGTCAGCCTCGCTACACCGCCTCCACGTTGTGAGCCCGGGCACCGTTACCAGGCGGCAGTCGCTTCCCACACCTTTTCCTGCCTGGCCGAACCGCCGCGCTCCTCCCCCCCCGCCCCAGGCTTGGCGCACCGTCTGTGCCGGTGCAGCGAGGCTGACGGTGCGCGCCTGGCCTGGCTGAGCGGGAGAAGGGCCTGGCGGGCGGAGTCTCTGAGCTGGCGCCAGGCAGAGCAGAGCGGGCACCCCGGCCGAGCTTCGCTCGGCAGCAGCGCAGCCCGGCCAGCCACTCCCTCGGCGGTCTTCCCTCACCGGACCGCGGCCGCCTCGCCCTGAGCGCGTGCTTGCTCGCCGCCTCCACGTTGTGAGCCTGGGTGCCGTTACCAGGCGGCAGCCGCTTCCCGCACCTTTTCTTGTCTGGCTGAACCGCCACGCTCCTCCCCCCGCCGCGGGCTTGGTGCGGCGTCTGTGCCGGTGCAGCGAGGGCACGCCTTCTTTGCCGCCGGAGCTGCCCCGGCTTCGAATCCCTCTGGCTCCCCTGGGCGAAGGCGACATCCAGGGAAGGGCGGGTGTGTCTCTCTCTGTGTGTGTGTGTGTGCACGTGCGCGCATTCTGTGTTTCACAGCCATTTTATGGGCTGGGATGTGGGGAGCTGGACAGGGGTAGGTAGGGCCCTGGCCTAGCAGAATTTGTGAAGTGGTGGAAGTGTGTGAGCTGTTACCAGAGAGTCTGACCTTGTCAAAGTAAGTTTGACAAGGTCAGACTCTCTGGTAACAGCTCACACAGTAAGTTTTTTTTAAATTTATTTAAAATACATTGTGAAAACTCAGCTGTCAGTTGAGCTTATGTTATAAAATAAAAAAGTATGCCATTTGCAATTAACTTGGCATAAAATAATTCATTTGCATTTAATTGTAATTGTTCAAAGAATGTTAGGAAAAATGTTTGGCCCTCCAGCATGTTCACTTCATCCAATCTGGCCCTCTTTGAAAAAAGTTTGGACACCCCTGTGCTAAGGGGACAGAACAACTTCAACAAATCTTAATGGTCTTTAAGTCCCTACATGGCATGGGTCCGGAGTACCTCGGGGACCACCTGCTGCCGGCGTCAACTTCCCTCCGCCCTGTGTGTTCCCACAGAGAGGGCCTCCTCAGGGTGCCTCCGGTCAGAGAATGTTGGCTGGTGGCCCCCAGGGGGAGGGCCTTCTCTGTGGGCGCTCCGGCTTCATGGAACCAACTGCCGGTTGAGCTCCGGACGGCACCGGACCTTCGCTCCTTCCGGCGTGGTCTGAAGACCCATTTATTCGAACAAGCTGGCCTGGCCTGATGGGGGGATGTTAGGGTTTTTAATGGGTTTTTATATTGTTACTGTTTTATCTGGGCGATTATTTAATTCTCTTTTAATTTTTGTATTTTCTATTTATATGTGCCCTGTTCACCGCCCTGAGTCCTTCGGGAGAAGGGCGGTATATAAATTTAATAAATGAAATGAAATGAAATGAAATGAAATCAAAGAAACTATGGACGGGGTCATGTACCGTCAAATCTTGGGTGAGAACCTCCTTCCCTCAGCCAGCGCATTTAAAATGGGTGGTGGATAATAATAATAATAATAATAATGATAATAATAATAATAATAATAATAATAACAATAATAATAATAATAATAACAATAACAATAATAATAATAATATAAAGTTGGAAGGGACCTTGGAGGTCATCTAGTCCAACCCCCTGCTCAGGCAGGAAACCCTATACCATTTCAGGCAAATGGCTGTCCAATATCCAGATGGATATTCCAGCATGGCAATGACCCAAAACACAGGGCCAAGGCAACAAAGGAGTGCTCAAGAAGAAGCACATTAAGGTCCTGGAGTGGCCTAGTCAGTCTCCAGACCTTAATCCCATAGAAAATCTGTGGAGGGAGCTGAAGGTTTGAGCTGCCAAACATCAGCCTTGAAATCTTAATGACTTGGAGAGGATCTGCAAAGAAGACTGGGACACAATTCCTCCTAAGATGTGTGCAAACCTGGTAGCCAACTACAAGAAACGTCTGACCTCTGTGATTGCCAACAAGGGTTTTGTCATGTTTTATGAAGGGGTCAAATACTTATTTTACTCATTAAAATGCTTTTTTGAAATGCTTTTTCCTGGATTTTTGTTGTTATTCT
This sequence comes from Vipera ursinii, assembly GCF_947247035.1. Classification (NCBI taxonomy): domain Eukaryota; kingdom Metazoa; phylum Chordata; class Lepidosauria; order Squamata; family Viperidae; genus Vipera; species Vipera ursinii. The sequence goes on from NC_139521.1 coordinate 28,298,947, forward strand.
GTGTCTCATTGTTAAAATAAACCTACCATTAAAATTATAGACTGATCATTTCTTTGTCAGTGGACAAACATACAAAATCAGCAGGGGATCAAATATTTTTCCCCACACTGTAACAAAATTTATAGCAGATACTAAACAAACTGAAAGGTTAATAGTTGGCAGAGTTCCTGTGCCTCCCTCTGCCCATGCATCTGCCTCCACCTACTGGTGGTGCTGCCGCTGTGGGGTGAGGCAAGGCAGGTGGCAGTGCAGGAGTGGTGCCATGCCACAGTCTTTGTGCGCTCAACCCGCACCTTCCAACTTGGTCATCCAGCGAGCTTGCTGCCCACTGCTCCACCCACGATGGCCCCAGGGAAAGGGAAAGACAGGGAGCCCCCATCCCCAAGAGGCAGCTGGGACTCCCTGCCCCACCTGAGCCTAGCCCCGGAGCTGCCCCACATGGTCTGAGAGGATCAGTAAGACTCTTCTGGTGCATCAGGCCCTGGTGTCTGCCCTGGTCCTGCCCCCTCTGTCAGAGACCCTTGGATCTTCCAAAGCCCCACCTAGGCTCCCCCAGGCATCCCCCCCAGACACGGGCAATGTTGACCTGGCCATGCCCCCCCTCCAGGCAGCCACAATGCTGGGGCTTATTTTTGGAATAGGGCTTATAGTACAAGCATGCCAAAAAATCATGCTAGGGCTTATTTTGGGGTTGGGTCTTATTTTCGGAGAAACACAGTAGGTCGGTGATGGTGAACCTTTTAGTGACTGAGTGCCCAAAACCTGCCCCGCCCCTGTTCCGCCTGTCTGCTCCGCCCCTTCTGCCACCTCTCTGCTCGCCTGCAGGGCCACCCACCACCTCTATGCCCTGCTGCAGCAGATCGGCCAGACGGCCCTGCAGCACCATGACCACGCCCTCTGCCTGTGCTAACAGCATCATCTGTGTGCAACGGAGCACGAGGTTGGAATCTTGTCCTGGCTGCCATGTGCTTGGGTGTGCTGCTCCATGCGGGCTGCTCCGGGAGTTGACTCTCCTCTAGGGGGGCTGCTGGTGTGGGGTGTGTGGGGGGAGGTGGAGCTGGGGCGATGGCATGCATGCCCACAGAGAGGGATTTGAGTGCCACCTCCGGCATGTGTGCCATAGGTTCACCACCACTTCAGTAGGTAGTTTGACAGTCTTGTGGGAATTAGTTATTTAGCAGAGTGGTGGCATGGGGAAAAATTGTCCTTGTGTCTAATTGTTTTGGTGTCAATGCTTTATAGTGTTGTCTTGAGGGAAGAAGTTGAGGTAGGATGTGAGGGATCTGTAGATATATTCACAGCCCTCTTGCTCGTGCATTTTACAGGCCCTCAGTCAGTGGAAGACAGGCTGGTAGCAATAGTTTTTTCTGCAGTTCTAATTATCCATTGAAGTGTGTACCTGTCCTGTTTGGTTGCTGTGCCAAACCAGACATTTATAGAGGTGCAAATGACAGACTCAATAATTCTTTTGTAGAACTGTATCAGCAGCTCTTTGGGCAGTCTGAGCTTTCTGAGTTGGCACAGGAAGAACATTCTTTGTTGTGCTTTTTTGATGACATTTTTGATGTTAGGTGTCCATTTTAAGTCTTGAGATATTATAGAACCTAGAAACCTGATGGTCTATGCTGTTGATGCTGTGTTGCTTAGTATTGTAAGAGGTAGTAGAATAGGAGGGCTTCTCCTAAAATCTACTATCATGTCTACAGTTTTGAGTGTGTTTAATTCAACATTGTTCTGGCTACATCACAAGGCTAGTTGTTCAACTTCCTGTCTGTATGCAGATTTGTTTTGTCACGAATAAGATCAATCACTATTGTATCATCTTCAAACTTCAGTACTTTAACACAGGGATACTTTGAGATGCAGTTGTTGGTATATAGAGAGAGAAGTGGAGAGAGCACACAGCCTTGGGGGGTCCCTATGCTAATTGTACAAGTATGTGATGTGATTTTGCCTAGCTTCATATGCTGCTTCCTGTCTGCTAGAAATGCATCAGTAAGGAAAGATGGAAGTATTTCCGTTGGAAATGTATCTTCCTTCTGTACTTTCCCCCTGGCTGTTGTTGGTTGAACCTTTTAATTTCCTGTGTAGCAACAGGGAGGGTATTCTGTTTTTAATGGTTCCTTTCATTTTATTTTTTTTCTGGGAATTTTAAAAGAGCAAAACCCATCTTACGGAAACAATATTTGACTTAGTTAAGATTCTAGACTCTCTATATCATGTGGAAAATAACTTAAAAATATGTTATAAATATGCTGTCCAATTTCTGCTGGAGATAAACTGATATTTCCACTTTTTCCTAAGAAAAAGTAATTTTACTCACTAAAATCTTGTTAGGTGTTTTTGATGTTCTTACATAGCCAGATCTTTATTGGCATATCTTCATCAGATCAAATGGCCTTTTCTAAATTGGCTTTTGAGATTTAATTTACACAATTTGTCACCCATCCCTTAATTTCTTCCACTTGTATATTGCCAAATCAGCCACAGATTGTAGCACTTTTCAGTAATAATCAGCAATGAAAACAGCCACAGGAGAAAATGAAAATTAAAACACCCATAATAAAATATAAATAGCTGATATACTAACCAATTTGTAGAAAAAAAATACACACGATAATTATACTAATTGGATAATAAAAATAAAAGTGAATAGAATGGATGAATAATGAAATAAAATAAAATAACTATAGATATAGTAAGATAAAGTTGGCAACAGCAGTCTTATAATGTGCCTGAAGTTATCAAACGGCACATCACCATGTTCAAATTATTTTTCAATTCTTCATTCTATTTTTCAATTTTATTTTCTTTAAGAATTCTTGCCCATTTTTAAAAACTTTACAATCACAATCATAAGATCTTGCTTGTAGAATCCCACCTGTATCGTTTAGCTTGCTGTTAAAGATAAACTTAGCACAATTTGTTGAGTGCAGATTGAAGATTTTAAGATTCTAGGAACTGGGAGCAGTGGGCATAATGAAGGCACCTCACCCCAAAATTCTGGATGCTCTTTTCCACTAGAGCTATCAGAAAATAGACTTCCTCAGCTACCTATTTATTTTCCAATGCTATAAGGTGGTGATAACTTTTTCATCTGTTCTTCATTGCTTCTATTTGAAACAAGACATGAAGAGCACACAGAGCATGGGTTATGAATTCCCCCCACCCCCAATTCCTTAATTTTAGTTCCATTCTTTTGGACATGAATGCAAGGGAGGCAGGGGCTTTACAATGGAGCAGTCAGCAACTTTCCAATCCATTGCCAAGTTGTCAGTATCTTCATTGATTCAGATGCCTTGACATTTTTTTCCTGGATCTTTTTCCTCTACTCTCTCTCTCTCTCTCTCTCTCTCTCTCTCTCTCTCTCTCTCTCTCTCTCTCTCTCTCTCTCTCTCTCTCTCTCTCTCTCTCTCTCTCTCTCTCTCTCTCTCTCTCTCTCTCTCTCCCCAAGCACTTTAAACAATTATTTCCAACATTCCACTGGATAAGAAAGCATAAGAAAGTAAGGAAAAAATGCACAACATGACTTCTGGATGTCTTTTCAACCCCTTTATCAGCAGTGATCAGATCATCTGTTTTGGTGTTGCCTTATTGGTGAGGGTTGACATATAAAATAAATAAATTTTCTTCTGTGTAATGAAATAATATACCATGAATGTATATTTGTCTACATATGGGCAGTGGCTGTGTGGTATACACTGCTCTAAGTTATGAAATGAGGGAATTAGAATGGAATTTTTGGTGACATTTGAAGTAGCTGTCCAAATGCCTCTCTCATAGAAGTGCATTTGATGAAAATCTCTGTATTTACTGTAAGTAAAATGACTGGTCTGTAATCTCTGCTTTACTGGCAGGCAAATTTACAGATACTGACATCTTGGCACCTGGCTTCCTACTCTCTCAACAGCTATGGTAAGAATAACATGAAAATGAACAGTGGTGGAACAGTGGTTGGAATGCAGTATCTCTAGATAACTCTAGTCACATTCCTTCAGTCTGAACTGTCTCAAGGTTGACTCGGCCTTCTATCCTTCTGACATTCAGGATCCAGATTGTTGGGGGAAATATGCTAACTTTGTAAACTGCTTAAACCAAACATGTCAAACACAAGGCCTGGGGGCCGTATCCGGCCCACAAAGTGGTTTCATGTGGCCTGTGAAGCCATCCTGGAAACAGTGGGAAAACGGCCCCCGCTGCCTTGGCCCTGGCCCAGGCCAGCCAAGAGCCAATGTACAATTTTGTGGTGGCCATCTATACTGAAACACATTCAGTCTTAGCTCCACAAGGCCATCTGGAAACAGCGAGGGACTGGCCCCTGCCATGTCGGTCCTGCCCCTGGGCCGCATGCTGGGGAGGTGTCACCCTTTGTGAGGAATGAAGAAATGCAGCATTGCCTGGAAGTAGCCAGCAAACAGCCCTTGCCTACTTCACATATCCGGCTTGATGGGCTCTGGGGGAGGGGTTTTGGCAGGCAGCGGTGTGCTCTCCTCACAGCGTCAAGAGTCTAAGCCAGGCAGTGTGAATCCAAAAAGAAGTGCAATGGCACCCAGCCCCCAGCCTGCCCAATTTTGGCAGGCAGTGGGGTGCTGCCCTCACAATGCCAAGAGCTGAGCCAGGTGGCATGAATCTGATGGGAAGTGCAATGATGCCTAGCCCCCAGCCTGCTAGGTTTCAGCAGGCAGCAAGGTGCAAAGCTGGCAAACTTTGCACTGCCCGGCTCAGCCTCTCGGCACTGTGAGGAGAACACCCCGCTGTCCGCTGAAATCAGGCAGGCTGGAGGCTGGGCGGGGTCATGCTTCTCTTTGGATCCATGCCGCCCAGCTCAGTCTCTTGGTGCTGTGAGGAGAGCGCCCCACTGCCTGCCAAAACTGGGCAGGCTGGGGGCTGGGCGTCGCCGCACTTCTCTTCAGATTCACGCCATCCGGCTCACCCTCTCGGCACTGTGAGCAGAGCGCCCCACTGCCTGCCAAAACTGGAAAGGCTGGGGGCTGTGTGGCATTGCACTTCTTTTTGGATTCACACTGCCTGGCTCAGCCTCTTGGCGCTATGAGGAGAGCGCCCTGCTGTCTGCCAAAATCTGGCAGGCTGGGCAGCATCGCACTTCTTTTCAGATTCGTGCTGCCTGGCTCAGCCTCTCGGCACTGTGAGGAGAGCGTCTTGCTGCCTGCTGAAACCAGGCAGGCTGAAGGCTGGGCAGCATTGTGCAGGTAACATCGACTCTCTCGCTGCTTATGGCGTCCCCTCCCCCAGAGCCCACCAAGCCAGATATGTGAAGTAGGCGAGGGCCATGTGCTGGCCACTTCCAAGCAATGGTGCATTTCTTCATTCCTACGAAGGGTGACACTTCCCGAGCTGTGTTTCTTGCCTGTTTTTCTCCCTCCCTCATCTCAAATATTTTCCCACCACTCTGTGAAGGAAGGAAGGAAGGAAGGAAGGAGAGGGAGGGCCTAAGGGAAGTCCTGCCTTAGTCCTGCCCTGCTGCCCTTTCACCATCCCCTTGCCCCCTCCTCCTGGCCTATCCTGGGGGTCTCCCATCCTATTACTAAGGAAGCTTTGGATACAAAGCCGGGTCTCCTCCCATGGAGAGGGAGTGGGCCTCCCTCTGACTTTGCCCTCGTACCCATCATGAGCAACCTGGCTAAGGAGAGCAAGCACAGCAGCAGCAACCTTGAGGAGGAGGTAAGTGCAGCTGGCACCATCCAGCCCCCCCCCCCCCGCATGGCTTGAGAGGAACAGTGAGGCTTCTCCAGTGGACCATGCCTTGGCACTTGCCCTGGTCCCACCCCCTTCTGCCAGAGACCCTCAGATCTGTCCCACTCCTGCCCAGGCCCCCACAAGCACCCTTGATGTGAACAATGTAGAGCTGGCCATGCCTACCCAGTAGGCCACACCCACTCCAGTCATGCCCACCCAGAAGGCCATGCCCTCCCTGGCCACACCCACCTGGCCCTCTGAGAACAACCACAATGCTGATGCGACCCTCAGTGAAATTGAGTTTGACACCCCTGGCTTAAAGAAAGCTGTAAAGCACTGTGAAGTGGTTTGTCAGTCCATGTGCTATTGGTATTGCTAAAAGACCATATGGAGCACTTTGGTGAAAGTAAGAGTTTATATATCATATAATATTTAATATTTTATTTATTAAATTTTATGCTGCCCCTCTCCCCTGTAAGGTGAATCAACATAAGCAATGTTGAAACCATATAAATTCCATAACAAATCCGTCATCTCAAGAAGCATAGGCTCATCACAAGGCATTGTGACAGGAAAATAAATTTTGAAATAATGGGCTTCTACAGAACAATTGTAAAATGTTTTTGTGTTGTTTTAATTTGACAGATCAGTGATTTTATGTTAAAATCACAAGCATCAGTTTATCTACTAAAGGAATTCCAAAATTTAAAATAGAATATTTGTATAATGGTAATAGCGTCACAATGTAGATACACAGCTAGAATTTTGTAATGCTACCTACTAAACAAAAAGTAACCATTAGGTGGCATCATTGCATTGCTAAATAAGACAAGAAGGCAAGGCTTATATTTCGACAAATTTCTTCCACTTCTAAAATTACTGCACTGTTTTTTTGGTTGTTTACAAATAAATATCGTTATGATCTGCTTGGAATCTTCCCAGATCAACAATCTCTAGTTTGCTGGATCTTCTATCCCCCTCCCTTTTTTGATAGGGACATTTAATTTTCTGCAATCATTTGGCAGTTTTTCAATTCCCAGTTCTATGATAATACTAGGAATTTGGCCAGATGATCAGATTTTTTTTAATTGCCTTGGAATGTCATTTATCAGATACTGGAGATTTAAATTAATTAGATTGGTATACCTCAACCATTTTTTAAAATCAATCTTTAATCCTGCTCCTTCATCAAAATTTTATAGCTCATAAAACATTTTTGTTGAAAAAGACAACTAAAATAGGAATTAAGTAGCTTTACCTTTTGTTTTTTAGCTGTTACCATTGTGCAATCCTCAATGAGCAGCCAAAAAGGCAATTTAGTAAAATGTCTGTGGAGGTTCTCAATCATCTGGGTCATGGTTGTCCCAAAGGCAGCTGGACTCTCTTGGTTTTTTCCTTGAAAACATTTAGCTTCTCATCCAAGAAACTTCTTTAAAACTGCAGAAGCTTCTTGTATGAGAAGCAAAATATTTTCAAGGAAAAAACCCAAGAGATACCAGCTGCCTTTTGAAAAAGTACCTCTGGGGCAGTTTAAGGAAAAAAATATCCCCAATGTGTTGCTCAAAGAGAGGCTGCTGGGCAATGGCTTCTTTCTCATTCTCTTCCCAGTCCTAAGACTCAGAGTAGAGCTGTTTGTAAGAAAATGGAAACAATTTACACTTTTCCTTACACATTTGTTCTTCTTGATATCCTTTGCCAACCACATCTCCTTCTGGGTTTTTACTTTTTGCAGCGTTTCTTTGTGACCTATTCTTTGTTTAATTTCTTATATCAGTACTTTTCTGCTATCAGATTTTCCATAGGGATTTAACGTAATCGTATTGGTGTCTCTCACTCCAGGTTTTCCCTTCTTGGATGTTTTTTAGTATCCAATTAGCAGGGCTTTTTTCCTCATAGAACGCTCAGAACGGAGTTCCGGCACCTTTTTTGGATGGAACCTTGTAGGGTAGGCAAGGCGGGTTGTATGACATGTGTGAGTTCCGGCACCTTTTTCTTTTACAAAAAAAGCACTGCCAATTAGAATTCCAAAACTGACATCATATTTTTACTCTTTTTCTTTTTTCCTCCCATTATTTTCTGTTGAAAAACAATCAAATATAAAATTCTTTGGGTGTATTAAAATTTATGTTTTTAGAGTCCAAGAAATGTTGCCTATAACATCTTTTTCTATTAATATCAAGAATTCCAGCATTACACAACTATTTGATTTGAAGTAAATATGTCTAAGAGTTACCTTGAGGTAAGATGGGTGGCTGATACATTTTATAAGTAAATAAAAATATGTCTGAACTAGTGATTACATAATGTAACAATGATATTTTAATCACATTTTTTCTCCTCTCGTGTTCCTTTTATTACTGTTTTTGAACCTATGTAGTTTTGTTACATCAGGTGCCTTCAAAATGGCAGTTATGCAAAATGAGATGACACATAAAAATATTAGAGAATTAAGCCTTCATATTTGATGCACCATTTATTTAAATAATTCAAAGTAATTAAAAGTGAAAGCAAAATTGTATGTTATTTACAAACTTGTTTGTTTAATTTCTAGTTTTTACCAGTAGATGTCAGCCCATTTCCTTCAAAAAGTGAATAATATTATTTAGATATCTATTTCTGCAGCTGATTGCTGAAGATTTCATTTAAAACCAAAATGTAAATATACAGCTGCATTAGACTAAACTCATACTTTTGAAGAGAAAGTGTTCATTAGTAAATGTACAATATTATTTGTTTACCACCTATAATAGATGAGAGGAGACAGGGAAATTTCTCAGTTAAATAGAAACTACTCAGATTATAATTCCAATACCGTAAGTGTTGAACAGAAAATATGCCTGGTTAAGAGGCCATGGAGTGTGCTAGCATGTACGTCTAAAACTACTTATTATCTGACACTGGGATATTTTCGCCACCTTTCATGCTCTTTGAGATACAGGTTTCACATTTTTAGGCTTGTCTCACCCATATCTCTATCTTCTTGAGTGGCTTCCGAGTTTTAAATCATATTGCTTGTGTAAAAGGAAATGCACATGCTATATAGGAAGAAAAGCTTGTCAATGAATATAATCATAAGTACAGATACATCATAAAGCCTTTTATTCCAGAAAACAAACACTAACTTAGTTTAAATTGAGGGGTCCTCAGTGTTCTCTGATCTTGGTTGTTTTCTTGCAGACATTTCACTACCCAAACATCATCAGTGCTAGTGTTAATTTGAATTTCTCTAGGCCCAGATAGATTGTACCATCTATTGGATCTTTTTTTTTCTTCCATTCAATCTTGTTCAACTTTTGGAGATTGCCTGGACAAAGTCCCTGCAATTTTCTTGACAAGACTTCTCAAAAGTGGGTTGCTGTTGGCTCCTTTCTAGAGCTGACAGAAAGCGACTGGACCAGCTGGCTTTGTGCCCAGATGGAACTATATCTCATGGTCTTCCAGTTTCCAGCCTGGTGTATTAATCCTTATACCAAACTGGCTCTCATTCAGACCTTAGGTGATCTCAAATCTTAAACAGGGTTAGACCTTGTTAGCGCCTTGACTGTTGACCAATTAGAATTCTCAGGTTCCTAAGACAGAAATTCTCAGGTAACTTAAAAAAATATCCCAGAAGCAGACAAAACAAATCATTTTCACACTCTTGCCAAGAAAATTATATGGGTGCATACATGTAGTCATCAGAAGTTGAGCTCAGTCCAAGAGATTTTACTTTTCTCTGGAGGGCATTCCTAAACCTTGGTATAGTGACTTATCCTTCAGCTGAGTTATTGTGATTCCTTTTTCAAGGTGAACATTCAGTTAACAGACCGGATCTAATTGGGCAGCAAGCATCACATCAAGCTCTAATTTTGTATTCCAATTCATAATGCTTCTAAGTACCAGAGTGACTGAAAGATCATGCCAAGTAAATGAAAGATCATCTACGCAAGTAAATGAAAAGTTTATTTCTACTTATGTTAGCATAAACCTATTCTCTGCCCCATTTCATTCTCTGTGCGCCATGCCTCTTTATATTTTGTTCCTTTAATCTGAGAAAAGCCCCTTTTAACTTTATGATCTTACCTTTTTTATCAAATTTTATCATTTATGTTTTGTGTCTGTGTCCTCTTTTTCCTATTAATTTTCCCTTTGCTCTGTCCCCTTCTTATTCATCTTTACCCTATTTATTCTGTTTTCTCTTAGATTCTTTCCTTATTATTTTATATTCCAATCTTTATTATGTTTTATTCCTTATATTCCCTCATTTTGTTTTCTTCTCTAGTCACTCCTTTATTCTTTGTTTTCCCTTTTCTATACTTTCTCTCCATTTCAATCTTTCTTTCCTTTAACACATATTCCTTTTTTAAAACTTTCTTCTTCTTGTCTTGAAGATGTGAAGGGGAGAGAAAGAAGAATGGGGGAGAGAAAGGGAAGAGGGAAAAACATTGTCTCCTAGAGATTCTGAAGGTTGTATTCTATGCCCTGAAGGGGATCAGACTGGAGATATTTGTAATAAATGGTCTTTGCATTACTTAATAATGTAACATAAAACTAAGTAGCTATCTAACTGCAGTCTAATGGAATTTGGGAGTCAATGGAAATGATATAATTTCAATCAGACTATATTAATAACATATTTTAAAATACTTATTCTTCTCTGATGTTTTTCATTCATGCAAAGAAGGGAAATGGGGCAGGATAAGATGCTGAGGAAAACCAGAACTAAACAATAGTAATGAGTCATATTTAGGAGTCTGTTGAATAGATTCCCTTTATACCAGACCTTTTAATGTGAAATAAAACTGCAAGAAAACTGAAGGCAATTATTTTTAATTAGAGTTATATTACCCAAAGCAAATCCATTCTTTTCAAATGGGCAGACTAGAGTTCCTGCCTTTATGCTGTTCACTTGAATTATTACAGAGATAACACAACATTTCCCTGTAGATAGGAATCGTGGTTCTGTTTTCTAAACAGCTATAATTAATTTTTAAAATCTTAGGAGACAATTTTCTAGGTTCACTTCCTTTTCTCCAAGTTTAGATTTATCAGGAGGCTCTCAGCTCTTCTCCATACTTTTCTTTTTCTTCCAGCATTAGCTTTTCCTGGGCCTCTGTGATCACCATGACATTTCCAGAATGGTTCCAATAATTCATGCAGCATACTTTCAGGACAGCAAGGCAAGGCAAACAAGGCAAAAATATGACTCATTGAACATTTTAGTTTCAAATTTAAGAAACTATTTCCTAATAGTACATTTATTGTGAATATTCATTTTTTATTTTTTTGCTTCTTTTCTTTAAGCAAAGTATTCTTATTTATTTGATGGAGAAATTGCTACGACATTTTAAAGAAAAAAAAACATTTTGGTGAAATTATGTAGAGTCCAAGTTATGTGACTGTACACGTGAAACTCGAAAAATTAGAATATCGTGCAAAAGTTCATTTATTTCAGTAATGCAACTTAAAGGGGGAAACTAATATATGAGATAGACTCATTAAATGCAAAGCAAGATAGTTCAAGCCGTGATTTGTCATAATTGTGATGATTACGGCGTACAGCTCATGAAAACCCCAAACCCACAATCTCAGAAAATTAGAATATTACATACAATCAATAAAACAAGGAGTGTACATAGAACAATATCAGACCTCTGAAAAGTATAAGCATGCATATGTACTCAGTACTTGGTTTGGGACCCTTTGGCAGCAATTACTGCCTCAATGCGGCATGGCATGGAAGCTATCAGCCTGTGGCACTGCTGAGGTGTTATGGAAGACCAGGATGCTTCAATAGCGGCCTTCAGCTCTTCTGCATTGTTCGGTCTCATGTCTCTCATCTTTCTCTTGGCAATGCCCCATAGATTCTCTATGGGGTTCAGGTCAGGCGAGTTTGCTGGCCAATCAACCACAGTAATCCCACGGTCATTGAACCAGGTTTTGGTGCTTTTGGCAGTGAGGGCAGGTGCAAAGTCTTGCTGGAAAATGAAGTCAGCATCCCCATAAAGCTCGTCTGTGGAAGGAAGCATGAAGTGCTCCAAAATCTCCTAGTAGATGGCTGCATTGACCCTGGACTTAATGAAGCACAGTGGACCAACACCAGCAGATGACATGGCTCCCCAAATCAACACAGACTGTGGAAACTTAACACTGGACTTCAAGCATCTTGCAGTGTGTGCCTCTCCATTCTTCCTCCAGACTCTGGGTCCTTGGTTTCCAAATGAGATGCAAAAGTTGTTCTCATCAGAAAAGAGGACTTTGGACCACTGAGCAACAGACCAGGTCTGTTTTTCTTTAGCCCAGGTAAGATGCTTCTGACGTTGTTTGTTGTTCAGGAGTGGCTTGACAAGAGGAATACGACATTTGAAACCCATGTCCAGGATCAGTCTGTGTGTGGTGGCTCTTGATGCACTGACTCCAGTCTCAGTCCACTCCTTGTGAAAGTCCCCAACACTTTTGAATGGCCTTTTCCTGACAATCCTCTCCAGGCTGCGGTCATCCCTGCTGCTTGTGCACCTTTTTCTTCCACACTTTTCCCTTCCACATAACTTTCTATTAATGTGCTTTGATACAGCACTTTGGAAACATCCAACTTCTTTTGCAATTACCTTTTGAGGCTTTCCCTCCTTATGGAGGGTGTCAATGATGGTTTTCTGCACAACTGTCAGGTCAGCAGTCTTCCCCATGATTGTGATTCCTACTGAACCAGACTGAGAGACCATTTAAAGGCTCAGGAACCCTTTGCAGGTGTTATGGCTTAATTAGCTGATTAGAGTGGGACACTTTGAGCCTAGAATATTGCACCTTTTCACAATATTCTAATTTTCTGAGATTGTGGATTTGGGATTTTCATAAGCCATAATCATCACAATTATGACAAATCACGGCTTGAACTATCTTGCTTTGCATGTAATGAGTCTATCTCATATATTAGTTTCCCTTTTTAAGTTGCATTACTGAAATAAATGAACTTTTGCATGATATTCTAATTTTTCGAGTTTCACCTGTAAGTTCATTCATTGTATAATCTTTGCTCTCTCTTGGCTGTTCATGCTTCCATTAGATCTGAAAGGGAATCTTCATAAAGCTCATTTTGCTTTCTACCAGGTAAAACTTTCAACCCACCTTCTCTGTCGTCAAGGTCGCTGTTGAATTTTGATTTTTTTTTCAAAAAATCAATCCTTTTACAAATGAATTTCAGTGTAATATCACAGTTATTCTATCAAGATAAAGGTTTCTACCATGAGAATACAGTACTTGAATCAAATTAAGTTAATTTGGCTTGAAAGGTGAAAACATACATTCTTCTGAATAATGCAGATCCATAAAATATATTATTTACTATATATTTTCATTGATGGGATGGTATTACACTGAGCACATAAGTGTTCAATCTTCCAATAATTGAAATTGATTGAGAAAGGGAATATCTCTGTTGCTGACACAAGCAAATTGTCTTTCATTACATTTCCAATAGACAGATTTCTTCTTCCTTTTCCTTCTTTTCTTTCTATATGAATTCAAGCAATTGCTCAGGATGCCTGGGAGTAGGGAAGCTTAAAAAGTTTAGTCTGGCATTGAAAATTAACAGGATCATTCATTATCAATCAAGCAGATAGATCCCCAATAGTTATGTCATTATTGTGGATTTTCTCAGTTGTATATTCATATTAATATTGGTTAGCCTATTGATTTCAGAAGGGACGTGGTGGCCCAGTGGGTTAGGACACTGAGCTTGTCAACCAGATGGTCGGCAGTTTGGCGGGTCGAATCCCGAGTGCCGCAAAACAGAGTGAGCGCCTGTTACTTGTCCCAGCTTCTGCCAATCTAGCAGTTCGAAAGCACGTAAAAATGCAAGTAGAAAAATAGGGACCACTATGGTGGGAAGGTAACAGCGTTCCGTGCGCCTTTGGCGTCTAGTCATGCCAGCCACATGACCACAGAGACGTCCTCAGACAAGCACTGGCTCTTCGGCTTTGAAACGGAGATGAGCACCGGCCCCTAGAGTCGGAATCGACTAGCACGCATGTGTGGGGGAACCTTTGCCTTTACCTTTACCTATTGATTTCAGTGAAGCAAAAATGAATTAATATATCAAAGCATGAAAAAGAAGGGCATGGGTGAGAATGAACATTTTATTGCCATGAATATCACAAAGGCACCAAAAAAAAGCAGAAAAAAGGGTACTTCTCTTCCTGGAAATACATTACACATTTTGGGGCCCTTCCAACAATTATCAAAAGGAAATGTTTTTCAAGGATGTTCAATTTTCATTTCAGATAAACTAATGAAACTTTTCAATAACCTGAATTGAGTACTGAATAATGTTATTATATGAAAAATTACAGTGCATTCAGAAAGTATTCAGATCCCCTTCACTTTTGTCAGTTTTGTTATGCTGTAGCCTAGTGGTGGGATTCAGCCAGTTTGCACCAGTTCGGCAGAACCGGTAGCTAATTTTTTGTTGCCCAGGCTCAGAATGGACTTCCGGAAGCGGCATCCACACAGAGAACTGGTTATTTACATATTTGAATCCCACCACTGCTGTAGCCTGATTCTACAGTTGTTGAAATTAATTTTTTCTCATTAATCTACACTCAGTACCCCATAATGACAAAGTGAAAATAGAATTTTAGAAATGTCTGTAAATTTATTAAAAAGAAAAAACTGAAATATCACATTGGCATAAATATTTAAAGTACTTCACTCAGTACTTTGTTGAAGCACCTTTGGCAGCAATTACAGCCTTCAGCCTTCAGTCTATCACACAACAAGCTTTGCACTCCTGGACTGGGGAATTTTCTGCCATTCTTCCTTGCAAATCCTCTCAAGCTCAGTCAGGTTGAATGGTGACCATCGGTGGACAGCCATTTTCAGGTCCCTCCAGAGACATCAAGTCAGGGCTCTGGTTGGGCATTCACAGAGTGGTCCTTAAGCCACTCCTATATTGTGTTGGCTGAGTGCTTAGGATCGTTGTCATGTCGGAAAGTGAACCTTTGGCCCAGTCTGAGGTCCTGTGTGCTGTGGAACAGGTTTTCTTTGAGGATATACCTGTACTTTGCTCCATTCAGTTTTCCCTCATTCCTGACCAGTCTCCCAGTTCCTGATACTGAAAAACACCCACACAGCATGATGCCGGCACCATGCTTCACTGTTGGGATGATATTGGGCAGGTGATGTGTGGTGCCTGGCTTCCTCCAGATATAACATTTAGAATTGAGGCCAAACAGTTCAATCTTGATTTCATCAGACATGAGTAGCTTGTTCCTCATTGTCTGAGAGTCCTTCAGGTGCTTTTTTGCAAACTCCAAGCAGGCTTTTATGTGACTGAGGAGAGGCTTCTGTCTAGCCACTCTGCCATAAAGGCCAGTTTGGTGGAGGGCTGCAGTGATGGTTGTCCTTCTGGAACTCTATCCCATCTCCACACAGGAACTATGGAGCTCAGTCAGAGTGACCATTGGGTTCTTGGTCACCTTTCTTACTAAGGCCCTTCTCCCCAAATTGCTCAGTTTTACTGGGTGACCAGCTCTTGGAAGAATCCTGATTGTGTCAAACTTCTTCCATTTAAGAATGATGGAAGCCACTGTGCTCTTAGGAACCTTCAGTGCGGCAAAAATTTTACTGTACCCTTCCCCAGATCTGTGCTTTGCAATAATCCTGTCTCTGAGCTCTGCAGGCAGTTCCTTTGACCTCATGGCTTTTGCTTTGTTACAGGATGCATTGTCAACACTAGAGATGTGTGTCCTTTCCAAATCATATCCAATCAATTTAATTTATCACAGGTCGACTCCAATCAAGGTGTAGAAACATGCCAGCAATGATCAAAAGAAATGGGAGACACTGGAGCTAAATTTCAAGTGTTGTTGCAAAGGGACTGAATACTTATGAATCAGCTGTAGCATAACAAAATTGACAAAAGTGAAGGGGGGAGGGTCTGAGTACTTTCTGAATGCACTATATTTATAGGATACCTTATTAAACTTTGTGAACTATGTAGGAATTAAGACATATGTTTCATTGACTGGTTAAATCAGTATATTGTATATAAAATTAGAACATACAGTTTGTAAAGGTTGTAAAGGTACAAATTTAAATATGTAATATTTAATTATTTATATCTAAACATAAACTATATTACCTTTTATTGAAACTTGTGCTTTCTATTTACTGTATATTGATATTCCTATATCTAATGCACCAGTACTATTTTAAATGTTTTAATTTCTTAGTTACATATAAATTATTTGCACTGATTTGATCTCTCTTTTTTCAAATAATGGCACAATAACACTATGGATTAATCGAGCTATGTGAAGTTGATTCACTGATTCCTAAGGGTAATTATCCACACAAATGACCGTTTATCCACATGGAGTAATAACTGCCTGTTCTCACCAACCACATTTAGATTCTTGAAATATTTGTTCAGTTCAGGGATCTTAGTTACTTTGAGTTATGAGTTCCTGAGTCTCCAAAGGGCTAGTTTTCATTGTCATTATTCATGTGATGGTTTTCACACAGAGAAGAATTGAACAAAAATTCTTATATAGTTATGAGTGCTTGTTTGCATGTATATACATCATAAATCTTTTAAGTCATCACTTATTCCTTAAGGAACTTTGGCAGCATGTAGAAGTTTCTATGGGGAACATAGAAAACCACCATTCAAAATGAAAACATGTTTCAATCAAACATGTTAAAGGTATTTGTTTGTATTTGCACAATATAGTTTTTGTTCTTTACCTACTTCACCTATTGCCCTTCTGTATTCCTCAAATTTAGAGAATAAATTTCTTTTATACCTATCATGACAACCTGGAAACTACAATAAAAGCAAAACTCAGACTAAACACAAGAAGATAATAGCTACTGATAAGGGAACACTTTGTCTCAGGAAGTATGGTATATTCTTTTCTGGTTAAACAGAAGCTGGATACTTATTCACCATATATGCTCTAAATACATCATACATTGCAAATATTGAGCAAATCCAAGTATCTTATCATCAGGAAAGAGAAAAAGGCATGTTAATAAAGCTGCTTCAATAATAATAGGGACGGCAATTAAGAATCTACATCAGGGGTCCCCAACCCCCAGTCTGTTGACTGGTACTGGACCACGGCATGCCTGCAACCAATCCACACAAACAAGCAAAGCCCCATCCATGTGATGCAGGCAGCACACAAAACCACACACACTCCGGTCCACAGAAAAACCTTTCTCCACAGAACTGGTCCCTGGTGCCCAAAAGGTTGGGGACCTCTGATCTACATAGTTTAATGTTCATGTTTCATTACACATGCAGAATGGGAAGAAGGAGAAGAGGAAGAATAACAGATTTTCAAACAACCTATGTAAATCTATTTTCTCCTTGTGTTTCTGTGTATCTTACACATTTAATTTCATAACCATTTCCTCCATGCTGATCCTATTTTTTATTATAGAAAAATAGTATATGGTGGCAAGTTCAAGGATGAACAGTCCATACCTATGTTTGAACACCAGGTCAATGTAGAACTTTTAAGATTACGTCCTCCACAATTCAGTTGTAAATAATGATTTTAATTAACCAGTTTTTTTCTTTTAGATAAATAAGTAAATTTTTCAGTCGGTTTGCCATTGTCTCTTTCATAGGGCTTAGAGAAAATGACTGGCCTATATAGGTAGTCCTTGATTTATATCCACAATGGAGCCCAAAATTTATGTTGCTAAGTGAAACATTTGTTAAGTGAATTTTGCTCCATTTTATGACTTTTCTTGCCACATTTGTTAAGTAAATCACTGCAGCTGTTAAATTAGTAACATGGTTGTTAAGTGAATCTGGCTTCCCCATTGACTTTGCTTGTCAGAAGGTCGCAAAAGGTGATCACATGACCCTGGGAATGTCATGAAAACCCATTAAAAGAACTTCCAAGGCAAAAATTCTTCCTTAAAGAACATTTTATTCAGGAAACAAAGTATCGGCACTACATACTTGAACCCAAAAACTACATTCCCGTCACCCAGATACAAAGCAACAAAGTGCTTTGTCTTTTACTTTCAGCATAGTATTTGACATACTTTTCCTTCCTCATAATGGCAACCATAAGAAAAGCTGTAAAGTTAGGAAAAGGACAAAGAACTTCAGTTAGAACAATGAGCATTTTACCAGATTTATTGCAGAAAATGTTTGAGGAATTTAGCAAAAGAATTGACTCCAACAGTTGCCAATTGTTTGGATTTAAAAGAAGAAGAAGAAGATGGAAAGATTTGGCACTACTACCTATGGAGGAATTTGGTGAATTGAAGATCTGACTTAGATAGATAAATAGATTTCTTTTATTAGAAAAACATCTATATTTATTAGTGACTGGAAATTTTTGCATAGAAATGAAAAAAATAAACTTGTGATTTATGATTTTGATGATTACACAAAATAAATTATAGAAAGGAAAGAATTATGTAACTTTAGACATTGAGGTTAAAATATCATTATACTTATAATTGCTGGGAAGAATATAAAAAAACATCTTTATGCCTACTGGTATGTATCTTTCTTTATAGATTGTTCGTGAAAGGGATTGGTGTGCAGAGGTCTCCTTGTGCTACCAAGAAGTTGCACAGACAATGAAGAGTACTGAGAGCAGTAAGAGTCACACAGTAACCAGAAAAGTACACTGAGTTGTGAAAACAAAAATTATTTTACTTTTGAGGTGGTGCAAAAACAAAAATGCACGGTCAAAAATAAACAGTCCAGGTCATACACAACAGTAACAGTCCAAGGAGTATTCCAAATACAAAGTCTTCTTACCGGTCCAGAGGTCAAAAACACAGTTGTTCAGGTTTATCACAGTAGTAAACCAACAGTACAGCAAAACAGCAATAGTAGAGAGAGCAGAGAATTCAGAGAGAGAGAAAAGCTACGTTCCTAGCTCACTCTTATGGCCATGACAACACTTACACACCCATTGGCCAATTAACGTCTTAAAGTCACAATATCATGGTTAATATATTTTCAACCCAACTATTTAGGCTATCATCATATGCCTAACAGTTCTTTTTAAAATTTTCTGCTATTTTCTTATTGCACATTTAGATTTTTTATTTCTTTCTTTGTTTTTAACTTCTTCTTTTCCATTTAGTTTCTATTCATTCTTATTATTGTTCCTAAAACTTTTTATAAAAGTTTATTGACTATTGTGAGAACAAATTGTTGGTCTTTTAATCAAATCTAGTATGAGGTGTAATGTTGTTAATTTTTATGTAAACATAATATATTAATTTCTTGAATTTGCTTACTGATTATAAGTACCTTATATTTTCCTTGTTTTATGAAGCATATTTATGAAAAAGTATAAGTAACTTAGGTATAAAGCTGTTCTTTATATTTATATTTGAACTGAAATGGTTTTGTGGATGTATTGTGGGTGAAATTTGGACCAGCATCTGTTTTTGACTGATTAAATAAACTCATTGGTATTAGTGTACATAAATTTGCAGGGTGGAATTTTCCTTTAAAGTTAAGCCAGATACATAATAGCTCCCAATGTACATAAAATAAATAAAATAATATTAAGGAGTCTTTAGTGTGGTCAATGGGATTAAGTTTTGCATCTAGGTTACTTCTTTTTCTCTTTTTTGAGCAATTTTTTAAACTATTAATGGAACAAATATTTAGTCTATAAATCTGGTAATTTGTCTCTAATGTCAGTGCCAAAATCCTTGATAATTAATTAATTAACGTCAATTTTAGTAATTCAACTGAAATAATTTATACAAATGATATTCAGTTGTTAGAAGCATGTAAAAAAGAATACAATATTTGTTGAAAAAGTAGCTACCAAAGTCCTACTGAACAAACTATTGAATGTTCTTGCATACTTACAACCAGATGGTCCAGCTGTTGCATTGCTCTTTAGATATTATCACAAAAGGCAACTTTATCTCTTCATAAATTTAATCTTCTATTATTCTTTTGTGGTTCATTAAGCTAGGCAATCTAAAATAACATTCAATTGGCTTTCAAGAGTATTTTTGATTTTTTTTTACTTCATTGTTTTATTTTGTGTTTGATCCTTATTCCTTAATTTTTCTCTTTTGGACTAGTTGACTAACCCCAGAAGAAAAAAGTCATCTACAACATACAGTGTAAGAAATGCAGAAACTACTATATAGGACAAACAGGCAGAAGACTGGCAGAATGCATCCATGAACAACTGGCAGTCAAAAGGCATGATGAAAATTCTTTAATTCTTTAATTAATCAATAGATGGCTGAGAGGCCTGTGTACACCTGTCCTAAGGTAAGTGGATACCCCCACCCCCACCCTACCTTAATTTTTACACATGCGCCTCGCCCCAAAACTAGGGCTTATTTTGGAGGTTGGGCTTATATTAAGTGCAAATGTAAATTTCAAGCTGGGACTTATTTTCAGGATAGGTTTTATTTTTAGGGAAACACAATAGTTAGGGTAATGAAACATCTGTGAGAAAACAAGCAAGCTCAGAGAGCACCAAGGACTCCTCATGTCAACCCTGAGCTACAAATATTTTCTTTCATTGCTACAGTAGAATTCAATTAGATACTATGAAGATGAGACCTGGAACATATCTGTACCTTACTTAATCAAAGCAAATAAAATAAAAAGCTTTGGTCTATGCATAGGGAGTAATTTATTTATCTGTTTATCTAATTTTTAAATCACCCATCTCTCCTAAGTGATTCTGAGAAGTTCGCAATAATTGAACTGAAAAGGACATAACCTTTCTCTACCTTTTTCTATGGGAAACCTATAAACATAGAGGTACTAATGCTGTATTCTGTCACTAGAAAAGGATATCCTTGGTCCCGGAATAAGATTTATAGTATGTAATAGGTTTTATTTCTTTGTGTATTCATAGTCTTTATTAATTTGCTCTTATATAGAATCCATTGGTCCTTTCAAGAAAAAAGTACAAATATTTTAATAAATTTTTAAAACTTTTCTAAACATTTGACTCTTTTGTGTAGTGAATTTTTAATCAGATCTTTTTCCAAGTTCAAGAGCTGGGAACTATCTAAAATAAATCTGTGGAAAAGGAATCAGAGCAGACCACATGGGATTAAGAATGGTGCTGGTTTTCAAGATAGTATAAGATCCTGCCTCAGCTAACACTGCCAAGAAAGCAGAACTCCTAAAACTGGCACCATTTCAAAAGGAACTTTTATTGAGTGAAAGCAAGGCAAGATCTGAATATTTCCTACATGAACCATTACATTAAAACTCCAGTCTTCAAACCCCTCCCAGGTGCCCAACTGCCTAATCCTTTACCAGCCAATCCACAGGTGTGAAGTTGTTATGGGAACTGGAAGGTGGAAGAGTGATAAAACACTGTTCCCAGGCATTGCATCTTTTTCCCAGTGAAGTAGAGATAAGGCAGATGGCCCCAGGCACTTTCCTCCCCCCCTTTCACACCCAAAGAGATACATCGAAGGCTCAAAGAACAAAGCAGAGGAAACACATCCCAAAGCCCACCACTTCCCCCCTCCCAACTGAATGGCAGCGTCCCGGGAATGTTTCACTGGGCCTGACAGTTAGTTTCAACTACATGTCCCATTTATCACATAACTCAAAAGGAAGGCTATATATACTTACAACCTAGGACTGATAATTAGAAATGCAGATAATCCCATAAAATCCCATTTTTTGAGAAAGAGATACGTGAAACATTCAATAGGATAAGTTTTTTGCAGAAAATCAGTAATTAATTTTGAATTACTGGGCATTTTACATGAATGAACTCATTGTCAATATCTAAAAGAGTATTTATTCATATAATCATCTTCATTGTCACTTATTTCAATTCCTGTCAAGGAACAGATGAGAGAGAAAGAGAGAGAGAGAGAGAGAAAGGGAGAGAAATACTATACCATACCTCACTGGCATAGCATAATGGAAAATAGCAAAGCCAGCAGTCCTTATTCCTGCTTCATAATTTTGGAGGTATAAAATCACCTCCCAAGGCTTTTTCCAGATTTTAATTATATAAATAATTATATATACAATAATAATATAATATAATATAATATAATATAATATAATATAATATAATATAATATAATATAATAATATAATATAATATAATATAATATAATATAATATAATATAATATAATATAATATAATATAATATAATATAATATAATATAATACAATACAATACAATACAATACAATACAATAATATAATATAATATAATATAATATAATAATATAATAATATAATATAATATAATATAATATAATATAATATAATATAATATAATATAATATAATATAATATAATATAATATAATATAATATAATATAATATAATATAATACAATACAATACAATAATATAATATAATATAATATAATATAATATAATAATATAATATAATATAATATAATATAATATAATATAATATAATATAATATAATATAATATAATATAATATAATATAATATAATATAATATAATATAATAATATAATAATATAATATAATATAATATAATATAATAATATAATATAATATAATATAATAATATAATATAATTATATATACTGGTATGGATAAAAAACAGTATTGCTAAAAGATCATAATAAGCAATACAAAGTAACTGTTTAAAGCATATCTACCTAATCTAAGCTTTCACTGGTCCTCTGCCAGCATCATCAGAGAAAGCATTGAAGGTTTGAAAAACCGTTGGTAAGCCTGTTTGGTTCCGCGCTCTGCTCATTGGCCGTGTGATGGACCTTTCTCTAGCCAATCGTGATTGTTCTGACTGTCTCGCATCGCTTCCCTTGCAATCTGGTTTTACTGTCCCTTTTTTATCTTTCTCCTCCCTATCTGTTTTGGTTTGACTTCCTTAACTGATCTTGTTCCATGATTTCTGCAAACAGCTCCCCGCCCCGATTCACTTGCATGTATGACTTTCTTTCAGTGCTTATCCACTGATATTTATCTGATCCCTGGACTAGCCACCCCAATGTTTTTTGTTTATTTATATGCCGCCCTTGCTTTCTGCTGTCTGATTTAGTTGATCTTGCTGTATTTGGACATTTTTTGTGTGTTGGTGTGTATGTGTGTTGCGGCGCTCTCTTTCCTTGGTTCACCCATATCTGTTCAATTGGGATTATCTTCAGATCGTTCCTTGTCTTCTCGGCTAGTTGTTGCATGATCAGTATCTTCTTTTTCGTATGACTCGCATTATCCTCTTTTTGCTGTATTTCTTTTGATGGGTCACGTGTTCACTGGTTATTTTCCTGGCCTTGGGATGGTCGCTTTTGTCTGTTCATTGTGCCTGTCTGTCCATCCATTCCTGTTCAGCTCTTGTCTTCTGGGTGCTCTCCATCTGTTTATGTGTGCGCGTGACATTGTCTTCTCTTCCCTTGCTCTATCCACCTCTAATCTTTGGGAGTTATTGCATGATTGTTTGTTGTCTGTTTCTGTTTTTCGGGCTTGGTGGGTTGTTGTGTTTTAGATATCTCTTCTGGTGTCCTGGTTGTCCAGCTTTGATTTCTTTTGGCTTCTCTCCTTTTTATCGTGGGTAGACCTTTCTGTTGCTGTTGATGTGCTTTTAATGCCTGGTAGGTCGGTGGCAATTCTATGTGGCAATTAATTGTAAATTTATCTGAGAACCAGGCTTCCTTAAGTAATCTGCCTCCTTTGGAGGTGTCTTGGGCAATGGTCTGTGCCCCTGCAAAGTCGAAGGAATGGTTATTATTGACCATATGTGTACATATTTGTGAATACTGTTCATGTCTTTTTATGGCAAGCTTATGTTCATGGATTCTTGTCTTTAGTTGTTTGGATGTTTCTCCGATATAGCTATATTGGCAGTCATTGCATCTCACCATATAGATTACTGATGATTTTTCTTTTTCAGATAGTTGTTCTTTTGGGCGCATCAACTTGGTACGAAGTGTCTGGTTTGGCTGGTGTGCCACATTAATGTTGTGTGGTGCCAATATTCTTGCAGTTGCCTCTGAAACTCCATTTATGTATGGAATTGTCATCCAAGTTGTATTTGCCAAGCCATTTTGTGTTAAACGTGGTTCTTGGTGTCTACTGTAGCGCCAAATAAAATTTGTTGGGTAGCAGTTATGTCTGCATACCCGATATAGATGATCACGTTCCTTGTCCTTGGCTCTTTTCATGTTAGAGTGTGTGTCTAAACATTTGCATAATGTTCGAATGCAGGAGATCTTGTGGGATGTGGGGTGATTATTTTTATAATTTAGCATCCTATCTATGTGTGTCCCTTTTCTGTAAACGAATGTGTGGAGGGTGCCGTTTGTTTGGCGACTGATTGACACATCAAGGAAAGCTAAGGTGCCATTGGCTTCCTCCTCTACTGTAAACTGGATATCCGGAAATATTGAATTTAGTTGTCTCATGAAATCAATCTTATCCTTACGTTTGATGATGGTGAATGTGTCATCAATATATCTTGTCCAAAATTTGGATTGATAGTTGGCCATTTCTTTGGATTCAAGTTGTTGTAAGACTGCTTCTGCGATGATTCCTGAAATGGGGGACCCCATTGGTGTGCCCTTGATTTGTTCATATCTCACTCCTTGGAATTTAAAGTGTGTTTTAAGAAACAAATGTAATAAGAGGATGATGTCTTCTATCTTAAGTGAGTCGTGATGTAGTGACTCCTCCTGTTGTAATCATTCCTTTATTGTTAAAATGGCTAGGTCTTGCAGTATGGATATAAATAAGGATGTTACATTGAATGATATCATTATTTCATCATCCTCTATCTTTGTTGATTTCAGTTTTTGTAGGAATTCATGTGCTGACTTTACTGTGGTTGTATTTTCTTCCACCAGGTATTTTAACCATCTGCTCAACCACTTTGCTAGGCCAAATGTTGGAGTATTTCTAAATGCTACAATAGGTCTTAATGGGACCCCTTTCTTATGTATCTTTGGTAGCCCATAGAATCTCGCCATCGCCGTATCCTTTGATTGCAAAGCCCTTAAATCTTCCTCACTGATTTTGTCTTGTCTCCTAAGTCTTTCTAGTATTTTATTAAGCTGATTTCTAATTGATGTTATTGGGTCCTTTGTGACCACTTTGTATGCATTAATGTCTTTGAGTAAGGATTGAGCTTTATAATTGTATTCAGATTTATCCATGACTACAGTGGCCCTGCCCTTATCTGCTGATAAAATGACAATGGATTTGTCCCTACGTAGTTCATCTAGGGCCTCCCTCTCTATTTTTGATAGAAAATGGTGTGGTCTATGGGCCATGAATAGTCCTGTGATTCGTTGCCTAATTGAGTTCTTAATCTCTTTGTTAATTGTAATACATTGTGGTGTCAGTTCTATGGCTGCCACGAAGTCAATTGGACGTGCATCCATAAGGTTGAGGCCCGTGTCCCATTGTAGCAGTCTGTTTTGTTCGTTGATCAGGGTTCTTGACGATATATTATGGACAAGCCTGTTGGCATTATTGTGGTTATCTGCTTTTCTCTTTTTATGGAGTACTTCAGTCTTGGGTTGGCGTGTTATCCATATAACCTGGCCTATATGGCAGTTAAGCATGTCAAAATGCTGACGCAATAATGTGGTTTGGCAGAATTCTTGGCATTTCTGAATGTCTATTGCCCAGGTTTTAATCTTTTTTCCGGTCAGACCAGTTTGATGCACCTTGGGTTTTTGAACTTGCTATACTGCAGTTCTATTATGATATATATATGGATTGCTAAGAAAGAATTAAAGGGAGACTGGTATAGCTATTTCAAGCTGTTTTGCTCTCAT